>NC_137424.1:83028028-83415528 GCF_964374335.1 Astatotilapia calliptera | reverse complement strand
CGAATCCGACGAATCCTACTTCCGGGTCTAAACGCTCCTGTGTTCAATATGACACAATGCTGTGTTCCTGGTTGTTTTAACCAATCTGGCTCAAAACAACAGTCTAATCTGTCATTTTACCGGTTTCCTTGTGAAAAGAGAGAGAAGAGGAAGTGGCTGAAGTTGATAAGGTATGTTACAACTCGTAAGTGAATGAATAAATTTGTAAGATAAGAGCTAGTGGGCTCTTACTTTAGTTAGCTAATATAGCTAGTGATGAACAATTAAAACCCGCTACTAAAAGACAAACTGGCTTTTACGAGTAATTGTACTTATATAGACAATGGATTTTATTGTGTTTTTTTAATACAAAGACGTTGTTGCATTTTTGAAGTCATTTTTATTTCTCCAAGCAAAGATTGAGAGCTAAGGGTCACTTCGCTATATATATGAACCTTAGTTAGCTTTCGACGCTCAGAGGAATAAAAATTACATCCAAAAAGCGATGTCTATGTAAGAAAATACATTACAATCCCCAGCCTATGTGCCAGTTAATTACCAAAATAAAGACCTAACCAACAAATAGCTAGCAAAGGTTGCCAGTACTTATCTTTCTGGTAAGCTTAAAAGCAAATTAGTACAACGATGTGTAAGAAAAGCATCTGGACTTCTTTAAGTTTTAAGTTTCTTGAAGCTTCTCTCATCTGGATGAAAGAAGCTTCTCTCTATTATTTATCTCTATTTTTTTTTGTATTAATCATAACTAATGGAGGGCTAGCGTATGATCTGAAATTTCTCTCTGCCTTTTTAAACACTTCCACAGACGTGAAAACTTCACCCCAAACTGCAACTCAAGAGTCTGCAGTTGGCACTTCCCTCAAGGAAAAGCTGCGGGGCCAACAAGATTTGCATGAAACGACGGGAAGTCTTTTCAGTTCCCAGATGACCACAACCCTGTTAGAAAAAAGAAGAAAAAAGAGCAGGTCCCAGCTATTGGTGAAAATCAGAGTGAAATATCAGATGAGCTACATCCTTCCAACAATGCAGATACACAGACAGCTACTGCAAGTTCCACAAGTTCTTCCCAAAGTCTTCTGGTGCTAGAGATTCAGAATGACATGCTAAGAATAGAGAATGAAAAACTTAAAAAACAAGTAGAGAAGCAGAAGCAGACTTTCTCATTCAGTCAAATATCTGACAATCCTGAAAGGGTCCAGTACTATACTGGATTGCCCGATGCTGCTTCTGTCCTGTTTTTAGAAGCGCTTCTTTCCAGATTTGATCTTAAATATCATTCTGATTGGACTGTCCAAATGATGCCCCTAATTGACCAGTTATTTCTAACCCTGATCAAGCTTAAACTTAATTTTGGTCATGAAGACCTTTCAATAAGGTTTAACTGCAGCAGAGGCACAGTAACTAATGTTTTTACAACAATTGTTAGTGCACTGTTTTGTATGTTGGCATGCTGGAAAACAACATTCCCTCGAGAGCCAAGAATCAAACATCGCTGCCAGATTGCTTCCAACCATTTCCTAACTGCAGGATTGTGCTTGACTGCACGGAAGTTTCTGTTTGTAACACAGAGAGACTTGACACACAAAGTCATTTGTACAGCCAGTACAAAGGACGGACCACACTAAAGGCTCTAATTGGTGTGGCTCCTAATGGTGTAATAACCTTTGTAAGCAACTTGTACGGTGGAAGTGCCTCAGATAAGGCCATAACAGCTGACTGTGGAGTACTGCAACATCTACAACCAGGTGACATGGTCATTGCAGATAAGGGCTTCACAATTCGGGACATCCTACCAGAAGGGGTCTCACTGAACATTCCGTCCTTCCTCACCAACGGACAATTCACACAGGAGGAAGTGAACAACAACAGGAAGATTTCCTGTGGAAGAATACATGTAGAGAGTTCCATTCAAAGACTGAAAGTTTTCTCAATTTTGCATCACATCCCACATCAGTTAAAAAAACATATTAATAAGATCTTGAAAGCATGTGTGTGTCTTACAAATTTACAAACACCTATTCTCCGTGAAATTGAATAAATTACACCTGTGAGAGTTCAGAGGTAAAAGTACATTGTGTCATTTTCTAACTACTTGTGGACCAGAAAACACAACTGTTGAATAAGTTTACTTTTATTATTTATAACTCCTAAGTGGATTGTTTTGTGTGTATACTCAGGATGTTACAACATAAAAACAACTTAGTTGCATAGTTTCAAATTGAGAATGGTCTCATTTGTGATTCGTATAATGTTTTACTCTGTTTTTATCAATGGCTTGTTACATTTTTCATTCCATTCCAGCTTCCTGATTACTGCCTAGTTTTCTTGCTATGCATTTTCAATTAAAATGAAGAATACCAGATACATGTGTTACTCTTTATTTTCAGGAACAGTTTGTCCAAAACATTTTATTTTTTCAAATCAAAAATTAATATAATTTAAGAATTTATCTGAATATATTTACAAAGTTACAATGACAAAAAATGTACAATTTCCAAATAGTTTTAAAATTAACTATAAACATTTGGACTGATAAATTACTCATGCTGATATGAATTCAAAGCTGCGATAAAATATGGGGTAAAAAAACTTCCCGGTAGAACGTTTCCAAAGATTCAGTGTTAACAGCCCAAGTTTGTTCTCTATCCACATGCAAGATGAAAAAGTCACATGGAGTCCAAACAATAAAGTGACAGCTTTTCGCCCCTGTGAGATAGAGGTTGCCCTGGATCTGATGCCAGTAGTTGTGATTCTTTTTTAATACCAGGGAACCACTTGCCTCATCCAGCTGTAGGAAAAAGTCCTTACTTTTTGCAGCCTCCAATACAGTTTTGGCTCTGGCTGACCATGGGCATTTCACCTCAATGATGCACTCATTAGAGACAGTCCCATCTGGAGAACCACCAAGCAGGCCACTGTTAGATAAAAACAGTCCCCTCTCCTTGATAGCTGCACCAGTACAGTCAGTGTACAACTGCTTGGCCTTTGGCTCATGAAGGATCCCCCAATCACATGCCTTTGGGGATGAAAATACAACTTAGTCATAAAGGAATTCTTAGATGCACAGACCCTTTTTACTAACAACTTACTTTAGATCCTTCTGTCAGGTTGTACTGTCCAAGCAGAGTCTTAAATAAGGAAGGGGGGTATGAGCGCCGCTGGACTGCACTCAGGACCAAACCGAAGTTGCTGGCTGTGATTCTCTTCTTGCGATATGCTGACCTTTTATAAAGAAACACAAATTAAGAGACACAGTTAACTAAAATTTCCTACTTAACACTTAACAGAATTAATTTCAAAGCACTTTCTTACCACAATGCATTCTTCGTTTGCCCAACTGTTGCTTCCTCGATCTGTTTCTTCTCTTCGTCAGACACAGCCAGTGATGCCAAGAGATAACGAGCCTTGTCTTCTGCTTGGGGAAATTCCAGGTTCCTCAGCACTTCATCAAATGTCTTGGCTGGTTTAGCCTAGATTTAAAGCAAAAGGATTTTAAAGGTTTTAATGGAACCAAGAAATTTTGACCACAGAATAGACAAAGTCAGGTACAGAGTATATAAAATACATGTAAAAAATAAAGTGGGGACAGTGGAAGCAAACAGTCTGCTGTATGTAGTTTACAAGAGTTTACATACATGTACAATTTATACCACATGTTAAAGTAAATATCAAAGTACCTGAGAGCATTCAGGACTCAAAATCCAACCCATCCCAGTAAAACGTTGCAATTTCGATAGGGATGCCACTGCCCATTCCTTGTCCTCCTGGGAGACAGGTCTTTCGATTCCAGCTGAAAAAAAAAAAGCTTTTAGTAATCTGAATAAATAATAATTTTAGCATATAAAACACAATGCTTTTTAAAAAGTTAAGAAAATAATTATTATAATTAATTCAAAGGGCAAATTTTAAATAAATAACTGACCTTGTGTTGTTGAGGGTGTCATCACAGACACTCTCTTGGCAGTAATTTCTTCTGCTTTGCATGATTTTACCCTCTTCCACACACATTCCACGTCAGTGCGAGACACATTCTTCTCCACCCAAATCAACAATGCCGCCATATGATGGCACTTATCATTGCCAATCGGGCACTCACAGGAGCTGAACCTGACTGACTGACCCTCAACATGCACCTACATTGAAAGAAAGTTAATGCTTACCCTAATGATGTTCCTTCCTTCCTGATGTTGTAAACCTGCTCAACATTTGGCAATAAAACCCTTTCTGATTCTGATTCTAAACATTCTAACAAACACTTGCAGCGCTGCTCTGTGTACTGGTACCAGGTTAACTAGGCTAATATAACTGGTACTAGGCTAACATTACTAACTCTCCAAAACCTCCATGTTATGTAGATTTTCATCTTCGTTTACTTCCACTGTTATAGCATTGCTGTACGTGTGTGTGCTTTATGAAATACATCAGAATACAGAATATCTCATGTTTAATCGTCGGCTAGCTAGCTTACTCCTAGCTCACCTCAACATTGTAAATCTTCTTTTTCATGGATGCCTGGACACTTCCCTTTATAATTCCGCCTGGGAGAACGGTTACACTGACCACTTTACTAGAGTTGAAGGAATTAAGACCCATTTTAACCCTAATTGGTACTTCGCTAAAGAAGGAGGTAATCGTGAACATAGTCACTGGCTCCGCCATCGTTGTTTCTTGAGGAGCACTTAGACCCGGAAATACCTGCAACGTCATCCGTGACGTCTGACTGAACAACCGGATAGGAAAAATTATAAAGCCTTTGAATGAAAACAAACGCTGTTGTGACAGTGATGTGCACTGTTCTGATGGTATATATGCATCAATCTATCAATCATTTGTTGTAAGACTCAGATAATTATTTAATAAAAGCGAGACATTTTAAATGAGAATAAGAAAGAAAAGTATGTCTTTGTGCCCCCCTCTCCCTGTTAATGCCCTACCTGGCCCCCTGGCAACACTTTGCTAGACCCGCCCCTGCACAGTTATCAGCTGTCAGCTGCTTAGAAAAGGATCCTGGTGTTATTTGTCTCTCAGAAACAGTTCATAACTTTAACTCATCCATGTCACCTAAAAGGTAAACCTGTTTCTCCATCACAGCTCTGATGATTCAGTAAGGACATCTCCTGGTTTCATCTTCATGTTTCCCTCTCACCACATATCCAAACCGACATCATGACCAGCAGCTTTACAGCTGTGGCTCCAGCAAACATCAGCTGATACTAGAAAGTAATATTGAATACATACATACAGCTGTGTGTCTATTCTTCATTGTTGCTGAAGTGCAGGATGAATCGCGTTCCTTTCCCCCTCAATACGGATGCATTGTAATTGGTCCAGCCCAGAGTTGATCATGACCAACTGGCTAATCACCTCTTATTGTTTATACTGTTACAAAAACAAACAAACATAAAAATGAAAAACTGCGTCTGTGTGTGGATAATAGCAAACACTGAAATACAGTTTCTGCACGCAGCAATGAATTTTGTTCACTCAAATTTAGCTTTGTTTTTGCTCAAAATGAATTTCTCCTCAAAATGCAACACTTGCAGCTGCAAAAATGTTTTTATGCACTCAAATTGTTTTTGTGTGCGCTCAGAATAGCGGCACAAAAATAACGCCAAACGATATGAAGCGTCAAAGTGTCACTTCAGTAACGCTGCTGGAGAAAGGAGTGTCGACTCGTGTTTTTTAATAGAAGACTTGAAACACTGAACTCTAATTTCAGGGGTTTATTTTAAGTTTGCAGAATATCTGGTATGATGACAGTTTTACTTCTCACTGTCCGTGTTATGTGGATCTATTTATCATGTGTGCTACTTTGCTCTGTGGACTGTAAAACGTTTCACTGTGTTCATGAAATAAACCAGACTTTCACCGTCTGCATCTTTTTCTCTTTAAATCTCTTTAAGTTGTGAACTTTACACAAAGTTTGTGGTAACAAAATCAAACTGATGAAGATCTCCTTTGAAAAACACACACACATACAAACAGCTCAAAGCAAAAGCAGAGGCCTCACAGCTGGTATTTCATTGACAGCGTGTCTATTAGATACCCTCAGTCCAAAAGCATAAATATTAAAGAAAAGAATATCCAAGAATATCATCCTAAAAATGTGGCACTGAGGGGGGAGCAGGCAGATTTTCATCTGAAAGTGTTGAATTTTAGTAAAAACAATGCTCTGCACTTTGATGCTGCTGTTACAGACAAAGCAGATGTTTATAGCATCTGGACGGGTGGCTGTGGCTCAGGTGGTGGAGCAGATCAGCCACATCAGGAGGTTGGTGGTTCGATTCTTGGCTTCCTCAGTCTGCGTGCCAAGTGTCCTTGGGCAAGATACTGACCCCAAATTGCCTCCGATGCGTTCGTTGGAGTGTGACTGTGTGTGAATGTAGATTAGTTTGCACTTGTGTTTAGAAGTGCTTGCATGAATGAGGCATGTTGTATAGAGCGCTCTGAGAGAGAAAAGCACTGAATAAGAATCAGACCGTTTGAAATGCAGTAAGTCTGGAAATATTCAAGCCATAAAAAGACTTCTAAAAGCTACTGAACAGCAGCAATGTTGAGCCTGTTCCAAAATCTGAATGTACATGTGTTGAAGGTCTTGTTGAATTGTTAAACATATTTTTCTTTAATCTGTGGAGCAACAACAAAAAAAACATTTTAATTTTCTTCAGCTTGAATATCAGCAGGTTCTGAGGTAACTGTTTATAAGATGTTGTGTCCTATCCAAAAGCTGTTTGCAGTTTTACATTGAGAAACATTATCCTTACACATTTGACCCTCATAAAGTACCATGGCCGTCACACTGTCATTTAGAATTGTTTTAATAACTCGTGTCTTAACTCATTCCATCACACAGACAATAAAAAAGCAGCGCGGTTCACTTACATCACAAAATGTTAGAAATATAACTGTTCATAACAACCTGAAAGGCCGGGAGTTTAAAATGCAAACCGATGGAAGCAGAAGTAGAAGACTATAATGTCACGGAGCACACGGTGTCTATTACTGTGTAGACGTTTATAAATAAGAGCTTAATAAAGACGCCTAAGAAACATGCAGACGGAGAGATCTTAATCAAAAGTGGAAGTTACATCTGTTACATCTAACTGTAAAAATCTGAGGCTGTGTAAGTAAAGCTGGCCCTTCCCACCCGCTGTGTGCGATTGCTCCACGTTGTTTGTTTGTGTGTCAAAATTGAACCCGGTTTAGGTTCATGCTTGGTTTTGCATTCATTTTGTTTATGTCTTTTTATCAGCCCTAATAAACCGCAGGCCTATTGTTAATCCTAAAGTTTTGTGCACTGTGCACTGTGAAAGGCCCCGCCCTCTTTGAACGGAGGGCGGGGCCTTTCACAGTGCACATAGATGGCTCTTACGCTCCTCTTTCAAACCATGTTCTCTGTCCTAAATGTGAACACAGGTGTCCTTCACCAAAGGGGTTTGTTTGGTTTCTGGTGTTTTCGTTAGAAAACAAGTGTTCCCACACGGGTCTGCCCAGCTTCCCAAAACCCAGAGAAAGCACATGAAGCACTGAAGATGACCCAAGTGTTGGACCCCTCAGACACCACCTGAATGAGCTATGACATTACAGTCAGTTTTTTATGTGACGAGCCTTTGTTCTTTTATGTGAAATGTTAGCATGCTGTGGATTTGTCTGCTGAAAGAGCACATTTCATCTTGTGTGTTTAAAAATCCACTGTGACAGTTTTAAAGTCATTATTATCCACTCTCCTGCCAGCGAGGACACAGACAGCAGCAACTACATGTTCATCATGTAACTGGATCAAAGTAGTCACAGACACATTCCACACAGAGCTGTATATTCACACGATTCCACAATTTTATTTCAAGGCCTGTTTGGAGACTCTCTTGCTGTTTGCTTTGGACATCATAGTTCTGTTTTCATGGACTGACTGAAAGGCCACGTGCACATAAGAAGAAATTATTTGTAACACAACATTAGTGGAGGTTGTCACGGTCCTGGGTTTGTTACCAGTGTTTTGTGTGTTTGGCTGAAGTTTCGTTCTCTGTATTATGGTTTTGTCGTCCTACACTTGGTGTTCCTGCTTTCTGTTCTGCTCTCGCGCCTCACTTCTCCTCCAGTCATGTTTCCATGCTCCAGGGTCAAGTCTGCGTCTGTCTCGTATTTCCTGTTTTACTTTGACAGTCGGTGTTTTGTGTCAGTGCCCTCAGCTTTGCTCTCTTGCCCGCCTTGTCACATGTGATTAATCGCAGCCATGTTGCTGTGTTCCTGTTCTTGAGTATTTTTAGTGCGTTTCCCTCTTTTCCTTCTCCGGTTGTCCGTTTATCGTCCTGCATGTCATCCCAGGTGTTTTTGTGCCACCGGTTCCTAGTTTCAGATTTTTTTGTGTTATTTGTTTCTTTCTTTGTTTTTCTTTGTATTTCACACCGTTGCGTTTAGCTGTCCCAGTTTACGTCTTTGTTAGTTTATCGTAGTGTTGTTGTGCAGCCCAAATAAAGGCATTTTTGTTAAACCTGCACCTATCTCTCTGCTGGCTGTAGTGATGGCCACATGAAGCTTTCTGAAGCTTTGAAGCTTGTTCTGAACACCGGTTCATTGCTCAAAGCGTTTCAGCACAGGCCTCTCTGGTGACCTCTGGTGGCCAACAATATGAAGCGCAGCTTGAATCTGCTTCACTGTGACCTCCCACTCTACAGAGTGGAGGTCACAATCCTGCCTGATGTCGCGTCACCGTTGTGCGAATTGTTATGTTTATTTGTTTAATAAATAAATCTGATTGATAAACGTTGCTGTTGAAACGTGCACCGTGCTGTGGTCTTCCTTTGCTTGTGACTTCTTGATGTTGGTAAATACAATAGATAAAAAACACATATAATATACACATAACGTACAACACATTATGGAGTATGCTTCTGCTGCGAGGTTCTTATGCAATTAATCACTGGACAGCTGGACAGGTATGTTTATAAATGTGATATTAGGCCAACTTCCTTCTACACATTTTTGGCCTGGGGGTCGAACTGATCGTGAACCGGAAAAGGAAAACACTTTAAAACTTGTAAAGTAAAAGCATGACGCCTTTAAGGTAAGCCTTTTTCATTTTTATTTAACCCTTGTGTCATACTGGGCCCTTTTTGGGTCCCTTTGTTTGTTTGCATGAAAGCCATTTTCACTGTGTTGGGTGTAGCATAGCCAAACTTGCCAAACGGCTTCGTTTTTGTAAAATATTTAAAATTCCAGTCTGATTTTCTTAAATCAGCCTAACACGGCTGAGCAGCAAAAATACTCACACTGATCACCCTAGGGACCGTTTTGGGCCCATTGACTTCCATTATAAACGCTATTTTTCACGCCAGAAAAATTACGGTCAAAGGGATCGTCAGGTCTCCAGCTTAGGTTTCGTTTTGGACTACAGGCCTTAGAGTTGTAATTTTTTTATTTGTCCACCGGGTGGCGCCCTTGCTTCACATTTGACCTCTGCTGGAAAACAGCGGGCTGCTTGGACAGACCTGCCGGAAATGACGCCTCTTTTCCGGCGTGCAGCAGCGGCTTCGCCCGCTGATCGGGCGGACCATTTTTCGGTCCCTAGGACCATGAGAGGGTGCATTTTTTTTTTAGTCAACAGGAAATGACGTATTTGTTGTCACGTGGTACCGGAAGTGTGCGCTGGAAAAAGGAGTCCGATGCAACATGCCCCGATCATCGTTGCGAGTTAACCCGGGAGAATGCACTCATTTCGGCCTCGACGAGCAGCATTTGCCGCCTGGAGACCATTTTCTGGTTCTGGAAAAAAAAATAAAAGGCGATCGAAATGACTCTTGGTGCCAATCTTTAGTCCATCTAAAGGCCTAATTATAATAACAATCAAATATTACTTCAAATGTTTTTTTTTGAAAATATTTAGTTTTTTTGTTTTTTGGGGCTAAAAAAACAGGGCGTTCATGTAATAAAACTGGGATTTAAAGGGTTAAAACAACGAAAATATAATTAAAACTTTATGTGAATATTTCAGGCAGAAGTAGTCTTAAAAGACTGACTCATTTAAAGTGGTAAAAAATATTAGTATATAACATTTTTATTGCACTTTTTGGGGCGGGACCTTTTTTGGTCCCCAGGGTGATCAACGTAAGTTTTTTAAAGGATGAATTTGTTCCACTGTGCGACGGCGGAGTTTCTGTTCTTGGAGATAATTTCTCCTGCCTCAGAGGAAATCCTCTCACATGAGCAGAAGACGCTGGAGCGCAGAAACTCTTCCTGGCTCCCACAGACTGCCAGATAAAAAAGAATAAACACGTTGAATTGCTGCACATTTTGTAGAATAACATTTTAAGCTTATTTTAAAAAATAAAATATATTTTTTATTTTATTAAATTGTGTTTCTAAAGTTATTTAATGATATTTATATTGTGAAAAGAACTGCTCAAGCAAGGAAGAAAGCTAAAAGGTACAAATGTTTATTTAAATGAACACCTAATCAAGAAAAATGCAGACATTGCAAGACAAGCAAGAATATTAAGAAAACAGAAGAAAATACAGTCAACTTGGACGTCAGACTGTAAAATATTCATTAAGTTAAATGGAACACCAGAGCAGGCTAAGGTTCTAGTCATCAAAGAGATGACGGAACTAGAAAAATATAACTGATAAATGCAAAGCAGTGCTAAATATGATGGGACCGTCCAAGTGCACAACCAACGCAGATGTCTGACAATTTTCAACTAACAACTCATATAGATATTGAAAATAAGACATTGATGTATGACAGCAACATAGATCCTGATTGTAATTTCTTTAACAATAAGACAAATGAATGCAATTATTATACAAATGAGCAACTTAAAAAGGAATTCAAGGTAGAACAGGGTATAACAATGGTTCACTTTAATAGTCGAAGCTTATATGCAAACTTTCAATCCATCAAAGACTACATAACAGTTTGAACAGCCATTCAATGTGATAGCCATATCAGAGACCTGGATAACTCCTGGAAAAGAAGAAGACTTTAAAATAAATGGATATGAATTCCTTCATGTAGACAGGATCAACAAGAAAGGAGGTGGGGTGGCACTTTACATTGATAAAAACCTAAAGTACAAAAGAATGGGAAGAATGACGACTGTTATTGATGGAGTGATGGAATGTTTATCAGTGGAAATAATTATAGAAAAAAGGAAAAACCTAATTGTCAGTTGTATATATAGAACACCAGGATCTAAGATTGAGATATTTAAGGATAATATGGAGGACTTATTTACAAATATAAATCAGAAAAGAATGTTTATTTGTGGGGACTTTAATATTGACTTATTGAATCCAAATCATAATAAGAGTACAGAAGAATTTATTGATTCCATGTACAGCATCGGTTTATTTCCACTGATAACAAGACCGACCAGAATAACATCTCATTGTGCAACTCTATTAGATAATATATTTACAAATATAATAGAAGGAAAGATAAAAAGTGGGCTGTTAATCAATGATATAAGTGACCATTTACCAGTCTTTGCATCGTATAATTGCCATTATAAAGTGAACAACGATGGACATAAGATTATTTACAAAAGAATAAGAACAGAGAAGACCTTAAATTGTCTTAGAAAGTAACTTTTAAAGCAAGATTGGAATATTGTGTATGAACAAACAGAAGTTAATAAAGCTTACGAAGGATTTTTAAGAACATTTAACACATTACTTGATAAAAACTGCCCAGTAATTGAAATCAATAGGAAACACAACTATGCAGGAAGACCATGGATGACAAAAGGACTACAAAATGCCAGCAAAAAAAAGAATACCTTATATCGAGAATTCATAAAAAAGAGAACAATAGAAACTGAAATGAAGTATAAAACTTACAAAAATAAATTAACTAATATAATGAGATCCTGTAAAAGAGAGTATTACATTAAAAGGTTAGAACACAATAAAGATAACACAAGAGATATATGGAATGTATTAAACAGAATAATCAAAAATGAATCAAGGAATAATGATTACCCTGGGTACTTTATAGAAGGGACAAGAAGTATTAATAACATGGAGGAGATAGTAAATGGCTTTAATGAATTCTTCGTAAACATAGGGCCAAAACTGGCAGAAGAAATAAAGGTTGATGGAATAGAAAGGGACACTGGTGAAAATATTGAAAGGAATAGTAGCTCAATGTTTTTAAGAGCAGTGGAAGAGAAAGAGATTTATGACATGGTTAGAGGACTTAAGAACAAAACCAGTACAGACTGGAATGATATTGATATGGTAACGGTAAAGACAGTTATTGATGGTATCGTAAAACCATTAAAATATATATTCAACTTGTCGTTTCAAAAAGGAGTTTTTCCACAAAAAATGAAAGTTGCTAAAGTTATTCCCATTTACAAAACTGGTGAAAGACATCATTTTACAAACTATAGACCAGTGTCAATACTCTCCCAGTTCTCTAAGATACTGGAAAAACTCTTCATAAAAAGATTTGACAGTTTTGTGGAAAAATATGAATTAATGACAGATAGTCAGTATGGGTTCAGAAACAACAGATCAACAGCTTTGGCACTGATAGATTTAATGGAAAAGATAACGGAATGTATGGATAATAAGAGGTATGCGCTCGGAGTTTTCTTAGATCTAAAGAAGGCGTTTGATACTGTTAATCATGAAATTCTATTAAAAAAACTGGAAAAGTACGGGTTTAGGGGAGTGGTTTTGGAATGGTTAAAAAGCTATGTAGGGAATAGGCAACAATATGTACAAATAAATGAATATAAATCTAATTTGATGGATATAGCTTGTGGAGTACCTCAAGGTTCAGTACTGGGTCCAAAAATGTTTATTATGTACTTAAATGATATCTGCAGAGTATCGGAGATTTTAAAGTTTGTAATATTTGCAGATGACACAAATATACTGTGTGCAGGTGGGGAATTGCCACAGGTTTTGGAAATGATCACACAGGAATTAACGATATTAAAGAAGTGGTTTGATATAAATAAATTATCATTGAATCTCGATAAAACCAAATTCATGTTGTTTGGAAACCAAAAGAAAAACATCGAAGTAGAAATATGTGTTGACAATGTATATTTAGAAAGAGTCAATGAAATAAAATTTCTTGGGGTGATCATTGACCACAAGCTCTGTTGGAAGCCACACATTACTTATGTTCGGGGGAAATTGGCACGGGGCATTGCCGTCCTGGGAAAAGCAAAGCATATGTTGGATCAGAAAGCACTGCACATTTTATACTGTGCTTTACTACTGCCATATATGAGCTACTGTGTAGAGGTCTGGGGAAACACATACAAAAGTAACACACAAACAATAACTATAATACAGAAAAGGGCCATTAGATTAATAAATAATGTAGGGTACAGGGACCATACAAATGCACTCTTTGTCAAAATGCAAGCTATTAAATTCCAAGACTTGGTGAAGCTTAAAACAGCGCAAATAATGTATAAAGTAAGAAATAAATTGCTTCCCAAAGAAATCTGTAAATTGTTCATAGAAAGAGAAGGTGGGTATAACTTAAGAGGGAAATGGAATTTAAAAATACAAAGTGCTAGAACAACTTTAAGAACTATGTCAATTGCAGGAGTTAAATTATGGAACAGTCTAACAGAAGAAATAAAAGACAGTCAAAACATAAAACAGTTTAAAGTAAAATATAAAAACCTAATTTTAAATAAGTATAAGAATGAAGAAAACGGGGTTAACCCAGGACGGTAATGTAGCTGGTAATGGTGTTGTGGTTCTTTTTTTTTTTGTTTTGTTTTGGTTTGTTGTTTTTCCATAACTTGTGTATCTGCAAATATACACATTCTGTATTTTTCATATGAAAGAAACTATACTGTGGTGGGGCTTGCTAATTTCTTGTTTTTGATTTATGTATGTTATGTTTTGTTTTACTTCATATGTTTCATATGTTGTTTGTTTAATTTAAGACAAAAAAAAATTAAATGAATGAGAGGTAAAACTTGAAGGGGTAGGGACAAATAAGTAAATACTTCAGCCTACTCCTTTTCAAACAAATAATGGAATGATATTTTGTAATGATTGTGAAGGCACATGTTTGAAATGTTTGAAATAAAAATGAACTGAACTGAACTGAACTGAAAAAAGCTGATTTTTGTTTTGTTCAGACATTTTCTTCACATATAGACACAAAGACAAGTTTTTCACATAAATAAAGACACACAAAACAAAAGTGAACAACAAAGCTGGCAAGCCCACCTGAACAAAGTCAGCTCAAAATACTGAAAATGCGTGACAGAAGCTCCTCGCCGCCTCGCTGCCTCCGTGTCACCATCAAAACACTCCACAGATCCCAGGAATGATTCACTTCCTTATAAACCACTGGATCCCTGACTGTGTTCTAAATGAAGGCTGTCACTGATCACCTGACTCTGGCCAAACGAATCAAGCCTCGACAAGGTCAGAAATGTTTCTCCCACTGAAACTGCGTTCTTTTATTTTGAAAGTGTCATTTGACGCTCCGATGGCCCAGATTCGCTTCCGGTGTAAGTAGAAGAACTACTTTTCGTTAGCAGTGCGTCAGCGGAGAGACGGAGGAGCGCGATGTGGCCGCGGGGTTAGTTCAGAGAGATTAAAGGCGATCAGCTGGATTCATGATGAAGATGAAGATGTGTGCGCTGTTTGTGATCCTCGCTCTCGGTAAGATTTCCGCCCTTTGTCACCGCGGAGCTGGGAGCTAACGAGTCTTAAAAAGTGCTTGGGCATCTATATCGCGTAGTACGGTAAAAAGGGCGACTTTGTGGTGCATTTGAGTGCACCCCGTAAACCCAGATATCTATGGAGATTTCAAAAAGGCGATGTTTTCTTCATTTGCTCTTATTTTGAAAATCAGCCTTCTAACGATGTAGCGGTTAATAAAACGTCACTGCGTCAGTTCCAGGCGGAGACACGAACCTATCCTGGCTTTGCGTCGAGAAAATCATCCTGTGTAGATCAAACCTGCAGTGCTGTGGTGAGGGAGAAGCTGAGAGTAGCTTCTTCCTTTATTTTTAAGCTGTATAAGTCTGTCGGTACTGTTCTTAGAGCAGCGTCCACACTGAGGGATTAGATGCTGTTTTCAAAATAATAACAAACAATAATAAAGTTATAACGAAGTTAATCCGTCTCCTGATGCCACACAGCTTAAATGTTTTACTGGAATAAGGATCATATATTTATTAGAAAGCTGAAGTAACTGACAGTATCTGTACTTGTTGATAATTTTTTAGTTTCTGCTTAATGATTTTATGCTAACATGTCGTTACCTTAACCTGCTACGAGACAATTTCCAGTTAATCAAAGTTGTGAGTGGGACAAACAGCGGTTATGATTATTAGCATTAGTATCAATATTTGTGAGTGTTGTTCATTTACTAGAGATACAGTTGGAAGAGAAGCTTTACTGCTAAACATACGTACATGCGTACGAACGGTACTTAAACGCACCATGAATTCCCCGTTTGCGTCTACACGCGGAGCCGTAAATACGAATGTAAATGCGCAAAGATTTTTAACGCGCCGCTATCGTGACCGCGCTTCTTTTCTCTGATCATATCTGTACACATGTCACCAACGCGCGAGGCTCAGAGCAGATTACATGCACACACTGCTCTCTGTGTAACACACACACACGCACGCACGCACACACACACACACACACACACACACACACACACACACACACACACACACACACACACACACAGCTGCTCTTGGTGATTTACGTTATGTCCTGTGGGCGCCATGTTTGGGCGGAACTCGCAGTGTGAGCCACTGCTGCGGCAGGAAGCTGATGGAGTTGCGCTTCATCAAACATCTGGAGCTGCTGGTGTGTGTGTGTCTGCGCTGCACATCTGTTTGACGTGCTGACCTCAGCAGCTCCTCCCCTCTGTGCAGTTTACTGTGACAGGAGGAGGGTGGAGCTAAGATAAGATAAGATAAAACTTTATTAATCCCTCGGGTGGGTTCCTCTGGGAAATTCGACTTCCAAAAAGCACAGCAACGACCGAAGTTACAGTTACAGAATTGTTATATATATATATATATATATATATATATATATATATATATACACACACACACACACACACACACACACACACACATATATAAATACAGAGACAAATATAAATAAAATATACAAAGGGGATAAATAGAATAAATAGGAATAAAAAATAAAAATACAAGTGAATTGCACATTTCAAGTATTGAGTCTATTGCACCGTTGACTATTTACAAAAAGTATTGCACAAGGTATTGTACAGTGAGGTGAAGAGGCACTACAGCTTAGTTGTTCCCTCCTTTGTCCTCCTGTTTCCCCTCCCTCTCCCCTCCAGAGAGGAGTTAAACAGTTTGATGGCGTGTGGGACAAAGGAGTTTTTAAGTCTGTTAGTTCTTGTCTTGGAGAGAAGCAACCTGTCACCTGCTGGCAGCTGCAGCTGCCAGCAGCTTCTGTTCACAGCGTGCAGAACATCAGCTATGCTCCAGATGTTCCAGCAGACAGAACATCTGCAGGTGTAACAGATGTGGGTGCACAGTTTACGTCTACACAGAGACACAAACAGATTCCCATCAGTGCACACGGTTTGTCCCGCACACACACAGGAAGTCTTTATCAACCATGTCGTGATTGTGGCTCAGACGTGTTCACGCACTCAGTCTCTCTGATAAACTCCTGACATCTCCTCCTCTCAGCCCCACGCTCAGCTGCAGGTAACTGTTCACCTGCTCACGCTGTCAGGTTACCATGGAAACCACACTGATTAAACTTGTGTTTGTGTCCTCAGCGTCCCAGCATGCATCAGGGGTGGAGGTGTTTGAGGGGGAGGAGTCTGTCCTGCTGCCCTGTAACATGGTTGTTCCTAAGGATCATGCGATTGTGTGGAAACGCGAAGATCTGTCTTCTCCGATCGTTCACGCCGTCGTGGAGGGAAAAGATGATCTTATCAACCAAAACAAGCGTTACTCCAACCGAACATCAATGTCCGCCGACGCCCTGCAGACCAGAGACCTCAGCCTCACTCTGAGGAAGCCCACGTTCACCGACACTGGGACCTACGCCTGTGTCACCCGCAGACATGGAGCGGACCAGCAGAGGACTGAAGTCCAGCTGAAGGTCAAAGGTCAGTGCTGCAGGTTCAGGTCAAAGGTCACACTGAATCATATCACACGCATTCAGAAAGATAAAGTTCAGCAACATGAAATATTTCACGTATGTGAACACGTTCAGTTACACAGAAGAGGCTTACGCAGGTTTGTGTTTCCGTGGAAACCTTAACGAGTATGTCATCGCTGACATCAGCATCCGCCTGTAACACAAGGTGGATGCTGATGAACAGTCTCTGTGACCTCATTAGTCACAGAGCTTCAGACCCTCACTCCAGCTGTGGATCTGACCCTGATGAGGTCAAAGGTCAGGTCCAGAGAGGATGGAGTCACAGACAGAGGACGTCTGTGCTGCTTCAACCATCAGCAGCACAGACGCTGGTCACTGACTGGTTAAACAGGTCTGTGTGGTTCAGCAGCGCTCAGCTAGAAGGTCAAATAGGAGAACATGATCAGAGGTCAGAGGTCGTACAGGATGATGTTCTGCTTCTTTGTGTTCCTTACAGAACGTCCTGTCTGGCCCAAAGTCCTCTCCGCTGTCCTGGTTCCTGTGGTTCTCCTCGGTGCTGTCGTTTTTGTCCTCCTGTATCGCGTGACACAAAGAGAGAAGCTCATGACAGGTGAGGCTGTGTGTGACTGCAACTAGTCTGTGACCTTTGACCTCCACACGCACCTGTCGGCTCCTGTACGTCCAATCAGCCTGAATGACATCATCAACCAGTAGCTGATTGGCTGTTAGGTGGTGAGGTGGAGGTGATGCGGTAGCCAGGTCCAACCAACAGCAGCGTTAGTATGCATGAGCTACTGTTTCCATGGACACAACCCCTGATGTTTCAAAATAAAAGCACAGTCAGAGTAAAACCAAAGCTGCGTTATTGTTAAATTATTATAAGTTATTTATTGTTATCAGATTACAAACTGAAATCATTCGTCAGTTTATTACTATTATGATATGAAATTAATGACTGATGACATGATGGTGAGCTGAGGTGTTGCCATGGTAACGGGCTGTTCATGTGATGGTCACGGGTGGAGACGCAGCTGGTTAAACCTGTTGCCCGTGCTGTGGTTCAGTCTGTCCCTGTGCTCCGCCCACAGTGAGTCAGCTGACACCACTGGAGGTGATGGAGGGGGCGCCGTCTGTCCTGCTGCCCTACACACACACATGCTGCCTGGGTGAGGTCGTCAAAGTGGAGTGGTTCTTTGTGACGCATGAAAACAAGAAGGTGTGCGTGTTTGAGAACGGTCAGATCAAACGTGACCAACAGCACACAGATTACAGAGAGCGCGCAGAGATGGAGTCATTCCCACCCAAGGAGACGAAGACCGACCAGCTGAATCGGCCTGAAGTTGACCTCAGCCTGACCCTGAGGAACCCCGTCTGTGCAGATGGAGGAGTTTACCTCTGCATCCTCCACGACAGGGCTGTGAACACCATGAAACTCAAGCTAGTGCCGCTCCTGGTCAAAGGTCAGTGAGAGAGTGAGCTGGCAGCAGCTGCTGATGTCAGCTCCTGCATGAAGTTTTGTACTGATGCCTTTTACTGTGAGAGTGCTGACTGCAGGGATCATCTTTAACATGCTTCTGCACACACGTGTGAGCCCAGAGGCATGCTGGGTAACTGTCATCCAGCAGGGAGAGACCTCTGACCCACTGACCCACCATCACATGACAACATGACCCTCAGTCTGAGGCTTCGTTAGCTTCACTGCTGTGTTTCTCTTCTGCAGAGCCCCTGATGACGACCGTTAGAGCTGCAGTCGGGGGACGCAACAAGGCGGCCAAGCGCTTACCTTCATTTCGTGTGTCTAAAGGGTGAGTCCACGTTTTGCCTGAATAACTGATTCGGCCTCTGAGTAGGGGGGGTGCTACTGTAAGTGAGTAGGGGGGGGTGCTACTGTAAGTGAGTAGGGGGGGTGCTACTGTAAGTGAGTAGGGGGGGGTGCTACTGTAAGTGAGTAGGGGGGGGTGCTTCTGTAAGTGAGTAGGGGGGGTGCTACTGTAAGTGAGTAGGGGGGGGTGCTACTGTAACAAACACAGTGTATATGTTGGTGGCATTATAGTGTAAGTACAGATATGATGTATAAATGAGGTGTGATGTCCATGAGTGTTGGCAGCAGAGTTATCCTCCAATCAGGCTGCAGGGTGGGCGGCCTGTGGGTAAAAGCTTCTGTTGAGTCTGTTTGTCTTCGTCCTGATGGACCTGCAGTGTTTATCAGAGGGAAGGGGGGGCGGGGTCTCTGAGGGGGGGGTCAATGAGGTGCCGATTGGCCGCTCTGTTGCCCTCACCACCCGCTGCAGCTTCCTCTTGTCCTCCACGGTGCAGCAGTTGAAGCAGAGTGTGCAGCAGGAGGTCAGAAGGCTCTTCATGGTGGAGCTCTGGGGTAACTGGGCCTGACGCCGTTTCCTGAGGAAGTGCAGCCTTTGTTGTGCTTTCCCTACCTGGTGGGAGATGTTTGTGGACCAGGTGAGGTCGGCCGAGATGTGGACTCCGAGGAACTTGAAGCTCTCCACCCTTTCTACCTCCTCCATCAATGTAGAGGGTGGAGTGCTCAGATCCTTTGTTCTGCTGAAGTGGATTATCATGTCCTTGGTCTCGGCTGTGTTCAGATGCAGGTTGTTGTCGTCGCACCATCGCTTCAGATGCTGAATCATCGCTGTTGTCCATCAGTCCTGTGATGGTGGTGTCATCAGCACATTTATAATGGTGTTACTGGTGTGGACTGGAGAACAATCTCCTGAGTCCTGAGTTGCTGAGTTTATTAACTGTACTGAAGGCTGAGCTGAAGTCAGCAAACAGTTGTGCAGGTGTGTGAGGATTACGTTGGCGTTTGTGTGACATGATCTAAGTCTGCCAGTATAAATGATGAGGCTCAAAACATGTGGTGATTATGGTGTTAGAGCAACTGGACGATTCAAGCAGCTCCCTGTGTTCTTCTGGGCACTGCGACGATGGCGGCTGACTTAAAGCAGGACGTCCTACAGACTGCAGCATGACTGTGTCGCACACATCACACCATGGACACACCTTACCGCCGGCTTCCCGTGGCTACAGGTGGCCTCTTCATGCTGAACCTTACACTAGCTTCTCTAAACACATATACATAAAGTAGGGAGGGACCGAGCCGGTGCTACGTATCGGTCCAATCCTGACCTAAATCACTGGATCACATATTGGGGGAAAAAACGTAACAGGATCCATTAAATATAGTGACCTTTGCATGTCGGAGCAGTGTGGGTCACGTGATGGAGCGGCTGTTGTGTGCGAGACCTGTCGGTGGTCTGGAGTTCGCAGCATCTGGAGCCTCGCTATGTGCTGCCAAACCAGGTGTTGTGCCGAGGTAGGCGTCCCCGACAAACTGCGTCGTGAGCGTTCACTAGGCATGGAGTGCGGATCCAGTTTGCTCCGCCTCCATTACAGACAGCTAGACGTGGACCTTGTGATGCTTTAGTTTGAAAAGAAAGAGTTTAGACAGTTTGTAACTCGCAGTGATGCCACAGTGTTCCTTTGAAAGCTGAAGCAGCTCATGACGTCAGACTTAACGACCAGATAGGAACTGACTCACTGCTGCCTCTGCTGGACACCAGAGGACCTGCAGGTGCAGTTTGGACTCAGAGTCCAGAGCTCAGTCTGTGTCTGTCTGTCCACAGAAAGAAGAACGTTGCAGAATCTCATCCACTGAACAGTCAGCCAGTCTGATGCGATGAAGCTGGAGATGATGAAGAGGAGGCTGCCGTCAGCTCGTCCTTCTCCATGGATGTGAAACAGGAAGCTCAGTGTAACAGCTGAAGCTGTCTCTCATGTATGAACTAACGATGGAGCGTTGTCCTCTCAGTTTCTTCTTCTTCTGTCTGCTGCAGACTCTGCATTGATCACATGACCCACCCGCTGTTTTACTTTTACCTGTGTCTGCATGTTAGTGGATCAGCATCATGCATGTTCATGCGGCCCTCTGTGAGCTTCACACTGAGCATCATCATCATCCCACTGTCAGAGAGGACCAATCAGAGCTCAGCTCCTGGCTGTGTCTGCAGACTGACCTCAGATCAGCACAAAGCTGTGTAACACATCCTCAGAGGTCAGCTGGATCTGCTCAGTGTGACGCTCTCTGTCAATGGAAAATTGTACTTAGTAGTCAGTATAATCTTTTAGTGATATAAGTTTGCATATGGTAGAATGCTGCATGTAATCATGTGTGTGTAGAAGTATTAGTTGGTGGGATATTGAAGGAATGTCTCATCCTAGGAGGTCTGTAACACTCTAGGGTGTTCACCCCACATCCTGGGAGCATGAGAGAGGTCGTACCTGCTCTTATTGTTTTACGGTAGGATTAACGTAGCTATGTCAGTTCTAGTCTAAGTGCCTTTTGGTTTGATGAACTGCTGGACTTTGAGACCAGCAGGTTTAGGGAAGATTTTATGGGGTCACACTCTGACCCCACACACACACACACACACACACACACACACACACACACACACACACACACACACACACACACACACACACACACACACACACACACACACGTTTTTCCAGTCACGTGGGGACCTCCATGTAGGAGATTACGCGTGGGGACACATTTCTAAATGTAATAGAGGTATTATTAAGGCATAATTTGAACTCTTAATTTTTTTAGGGATCAAACATCTATTTTGGTAACGCAATTTGTTAAATTTAAAAAATCCAATTTTTGTCAGGTTTTTCTACCTGGTGGGGACACAGCTTTTATGTCTTTTCACAAACCACCACCAGGTGACACTGTTGCATGTTTACAGTTAGAGGGTGTATTTATAGGAATTTACAACCCAGAGTAATCAAAGCTGGTATAATGAAAAAGCTTTCAAGTGCTGGTTGGATTTCAGAGAATGGTTTCTGCTACAATTTTCATTTATTGAGTTTTATATTGTTTTTGTTATTTTGTCATTACCCCTTGTATTTGTTCACTGGACAATTTGTGCACTGGCCTCTGCTTTCAATAAAAAAAATGTTTCAACTGAAGAGCTTAGCTTCCCAACTTATCTTTTATATATACAGTATAAAAAAAGAACTCTCCCTGCTCAAAGTTAACCTGAACAGCAAAGAAAACAATCTTTTCAATACTAATGTATCATTGCTGTCATGGCTGTGTGTAGACGGGCAGGAAATGGTGGACCCAAAATGCAGACTCGCGGAGACGAAAGTGAGCTGAAAAAGCAGCTTTATTGCTGAACACAAACTAACTTAACCTGAGAATACAAACTGAGGAAACACGGGCAGAAACACAGCAAGGTGAGGGTACGACGCGACACGGAACTGAGGGAGACGCCGACATAAATACACAGGGGAATACCAAGGAGCGTCAGAACACACGAGGAACACAGCTGATACAAATCACAAAGACGAGGGCAAAGCAAAACACATCCACATGAGGCACAGAACTTCAAAGTAAATAATAACAAAGAACACTGGGTCCCCGACCCAGCACTGTAACAATTGCCTGGTTGAAATGAGCAATCTTTTTTTTCTCTAAACATGAGAAAACTTTAACGGTAACTGAAGCTGTTTATGTTCCATTTGTTTGACATTAGCTTCTTACCTTCTTTTCACTGACTCTCGCTTTAAAGCATCAATTCGGTTTTTCACGTAAAACTTAACTCCCTCCCAACGTCTCTCTTTCAATGCTAATGGTGAAGTCTCAATACAATTGAGACACTCTGCCTTCCCAGGAACCTTTCCAGAGCTGATGTACTCCATTAGAGTCTTCTCCACAGCCTTTATTTCTGCTTCAGTCCACTTCCTTCTTGTGGTTTGTGATGCCCCTGAATAAAGTAGACAGTAACCGTGTTATTCAAAAAGAAGAACAAGTTGGTGTGTAATCACACGACTCCCCTTATGACCAGATGTGATACTTTGAGTATGTCGACAAGTATATCAAAAGCTATAGGTACATTTGGACTATACTTTGTACTTGTTGGTATTCCTCAAGTATAAGTACAAGAAAAGCCCATAATGCATTGTTTACAGTTAAATCGCTGCAAACTATGAAAGAATTAATTGATTGATTGTCAAACATTAGTATTTATGTATGTATTATTACCATTATGCATTTATTTATATATACATGTCTTTTATCAATTAAAAGTACTGACTGTTGGTTGAGGTGTATATTTTAATCTATAATGCATTCAACAGAAAGAGTACTGTGTGGGGGAGCTGAGCTCTGCCTTTAGCCAAAAAGAACACAAGAGAGGCTGCTGCACAAACACCACAACTGTATTTTCAGATACACTGATCTCACTCACTGCTCTTTTGAAGTGCTAATGAAGTTCATTACAACTCAAGTTGTAATAAACTATGGCCTTAAACTTTCCAGGCTACACAGGACACAGTTTGTGTGGCAGACAATCTCAGTGTTATAGGTCTGGTTACTCTTGCAGTCTTACTATACTTTGAAGATTTCCCTGACAGGACATGTTAGCTAAGCTAATAGACTCCAGCAGTGCACTACCAATAAACCTAGCAGGCTCTCTAATCACCTGTGACCTGCCGAATGCTAAATGCCTAATGTCAAACCTGCTATAAGCCGCTGTCTATGTTACTGGATAAAATAGCGTCAGCTTTTCCAGTAGGATGCAGACCGTCCGCTTTCAGCAGGTCAGGGCGGCCCCAGAAAAAAGCCTAGTTATCCACAAACTGAAATCCCAGCTTCCTTCAATTCCTGGTCAGCCAGCGGTTCAGTGACATAATTCTGCTATACATCTCATTACAAGGGACCAGAGATATTAAAGTTCTTTGGATATCTAAAGTAAACAAATTTTTTTAACTACTTACATTTTTTAAAGGAGGTGATAAAAGCTTCACCTCTGACATTACCTCTGTTAAATTATAATATTATTTTATGCCATGTTATACCCCTAAGCAGCAGATGACGCAGCAGGTGACGCAGATGTGTTTGTGTCTTGTGCATCAAGTGAAGAGGATTCTTTAGCATTTGAATTTGAGGAATTGCATTGAGTTCGGGTACACCTTCTCTTCAGTTGTCGGACATCTTCCTGAGAGTTACCTGAAGTAGTTTTCCGTGCTTTTTTCTTCTCTCTTTTGTGTTGTATGAGACTTTCTGCAGAACTGTCACTTTCTTCAGCAGTTTGAGGACCATATTCTTCCTCACTGATGTCAGTACTTGATATAGATGGACATCCAAGCATTTGTCTGGTAAACTAAAAAGATAAAAGAAAGAAAGAAAGAAAATGGTTAAATCTTTCCACTCACACAAGCATTTAAAGACTAAAGGTAGTACATTAGTAGTTGTAACAGCTGTACTGTATTGACAGTTGTATTAATACCATTTACGGTACCACACATGTCACCACTTAATTTGAACTAGTCATATTAAGTAATCTTTCCTCTGCTGCATCACATTTGCCAAACAACCCTGGGTGGCTTTGTCTGGATATGCTGTCATTACCCAAAGACTGTCAATACAGCTGTGATGTCACACTCATTAACAGTCACTTAGGTTAGTTTTAAACATCTGGGACAATGTAATCTCTAAGCTAACACTGTTTCTAGGAAATTTCTGAACTTCATTTTCTTTTTGTATATATACACTAATGTTTATAGAAATTGATTTTCTTTATTTAAATATATGATATAATTTTTACCTGGATCAATTACCTTTGAAGAACATTTTTTATGTTTTTAAGGTAGAATAGTATCTACTCAAGTATCAACTGTGTTCCAGGTAAACAGAAGATTTTAGTAATGCATTGAATTTTAGGATTGTCAGGGGATGAGACTGACAAATGCTTAATTAATAGGCGACAAAAGCATGACAGTCATTTGTTGAGCTCCTTTTATCAAATTCAAAGAAATAAATTTTAGTCATAGCGCATAAATAAAATGGGCATTTTGGAACCACCTTACAAGAAATACTTAAAATGTGTCACAGATAAAATATACGTAGGCTTAAAAATGACATGTATCACCTTTTATGAGAACATACAGAATATAAAGTTGATCACAAAAGTCATTACGTACTTTAAGCTATTCCTTAAAATCTTTTATTGCTAACTAAATGCAATCATACATTACTACCTATGCAAATGCAATGCTAATTGAATTTAAGCAACTGTTATTACTGTAACACCTTGAAAACCTTTGTGAACTTGAAGGAAATGAATGACAGTCTTACGACCAGTGTTCCCTCTACGCTGTGCATGTGCGCAATCGCGCGCTGCTGGCACGTCTCTGCGCACAAATATATATATATATAGAACCTGAATTGAAATTAAAATTAAAACTTCAACAATTCAGTTTTGCAGTGTGAGTCAGTGACTGGCTGCTCTCGTATGTGTTTAGAACGATGCCACCTCATCCCACAGTCCAGCCAATGATGCGATTCGTATATACGCAGCCAATCAACGTGGTTGATGACAGCGTCCTTATGTGGCGACGCCGGTGTTTTAGCAAAGCGGCTGATGTGGAGTGAAGCCCCTCTGTTGGTCTTCCTTGGTCTCTTGTGTTCTGGGGGCCTCTGGATGTCTGGAGTTTTGATCTCCTCCATACCTGCTTGATACCATAGAGGACAGGGCTGTGGCTCCCCACACTCCCTAGCAGATCATTACATGGAGAAACCTTTGGAATGCAAGCATGCTGATCCACACAGGTATGCACACATGGGTATTCACAGACGCGGACTAAAGCTTTCTTGGCTGCTGCCTCAAAGCACATTGTGCGCTGTCTATCTTGCGTGCTGCACAATATCGTTTATTATTTAGTAACTATTGATATCTATGGCTAGCTAGTTTATTGTGATGGTGCTTTTTTTTTCTATTATTATGTTTTCTATATTTGTTGTTTGCTGTCTCCTCTGTTTTTTTTTTCTCCATACAGGTGATCCAGGAGTTTTTTTTGTTGTTTGTTTGTTTTTTTTCTTTCTTCCCCCCTTCTCACCATCTGTTCTCCCCTTTGGTTTCCTTTCTCTCCCTCTCTTTCTTTCATTCTTTCCCCCTGTCCTATCCCACAGTTATGTCTGTCCCGTTTGCAACTGAAAATAAAATAAATTCATAATTATAATAAAGGTCAATCAAATGGACCAATATGGCAAGGCCATGATGATCCACTTGGTAAAATAAATCCGCTTGGCATCTTTCTTGGCCTCAAGACAACAATTCTGATGGCTAAAGATCCAAACGGGACAAAAAGAAAAGAACGAAAACAGAAAATCTCCGTTTTCAAAAATACCCGTGTACGTGTGGACGTAGCCTTAATTTCTTACTCTCAGCTGACATGAAAGAAACACCAGACCCTGTCAGCTGATGTTGTTCCAGCTGTGACGCTGAAAGCTGAGCTCCTGTCTCATTATGAGCGACAGCTTCATGTTTCATGGTTAAAGTAAAAGGATGAAGTCTGTCCCTGAGCCTGTGCGGACTGGATTTGTTCAATGTTAAAGTCATGACGCTGGATTTCACGGTGACGTCACCAAACCGTACCGTGAGGTGAGGTAAATCTTTGTGTAGGTCAAATGATAAATTCATGTCCTGTTCCAAATACATTGAAAATTGTATAGGATGCACAGCAGCAGTGACGCATGTAGCTCTGGGGACCATGTCTCGCAGAATGGGGACACTGTTAAATGTGCTCATCTTAGAAAAATTGAGTATCCCAAAGTCCCCCAGATCCAATAAGTAAAGTAAAGTAATTAAGAAAGCCATTGTCCAAAACACACAATGATTGTTGATGCTGAATTAAATAGGCTGCACAAACCTAGGATGGCATGTAAGGCTCCAGCCAGAAGCTCAGGTCCTGGTGGCTTGCTAGCAGAGGGCTTCTGCTAGCACAGTGGCCAATGAGGTGTAGAGGGCTTCAATCCACAGCACGGCGCCCGATGTAATGCACCTGAGCTTTTTCTTGCAGCACAGGCCTTGGTGTGGTGCTGATGTCTTCCACTAGCAACACAGATAAAGTTGGTTCAGCCAGCAGCACAGGCCCCGCCCGGTGCAGTGAGATGGCTTCAGCAAACAGCACAGGCGCTGCTGAGGTTCAGTTGGTTTATGCTAGCAGCACAGGCCCTGGTGTGGTGCAGACAACTTCTGGTAGAAGCAGAGGTCCCAATAAATAGACCACTTTCCATGAATTTAGAGAATGCTTTAAAATACTCTTAAAAAAGCTTCTTGGAAAAAACTGAAATCCATTTAAAATAGTAAAAAACAAAAAATACCCCAAAAATTCAAAGCAGAAATTCATCAAGGAGACATGCTGCTGCCATCTTGTCTACATCATTCTACAGGTTAAGGACATCAGAATGACATTCAGACCAGATAGGTGTGTCTGAATGGCTGCAAAGAGAGATTATTGCATCATTCAGACACATTTGGTTTTATTAAAAATGGCAAGTCCTTTTGAATACAGAAAGAACGAGTCAAAAGGTGCTGCCATGCAGCTACAGTGTGTATATATATGGAGAAAACAGTGAAGATATGATTCACAGGACTCTGGAAGAACTTTAAGAGAAGAAGACTGGGAGGTTTTAAGGTTCTGAGTGTACAGATCAACAGATCCAGCTGCATGATGGGAAATGCTCTCTGCAGTACTGATGGACCTCTCCATGACCCCTGTGACCATCCAGGCTTTTCTCCCTCTGTCTGTCAGTGTTTTTAAACCAGTTAACTGTGTGAGTTTCACACTGCAGGAAAACAGATCAAACCAGTTTGTTGAAAGAACTCAACATTCTGGTTTTAGAGGTGGAGCCTGCTGTGCTCGACAGGAAGTTCTGAGACTTATTGTGTCAGTGTTTGCAGGTGAGGTGATCCAGCTCAGGTGAAGTGAAGTCTTCAGCTCCACTCTGTGAACTCTTGGATCTGTGAGGAGAACCAGGACTCAGCGTCACTGCTGTAAGTCTCTCTGATCATTCAGCTTTCAATTGTCTAGGAAAGTGTTTCTGTTCAACAGGCAGCAAACATTTTCTCCTTGTTACTGCTCACTGACATCTCAGACTGCTCACGCTTTATCAGAACCACTGCAGCTGTCAGGCATCAAACAGGTTCTAACAGTTTTCATTTTTCCTTCACTTTGTGAGAGACAAGGAGAATATTAAACTTGTCTTTACTTATGCTCATCTAGCTGAGCTCCTCCCTCTGCTCACACTGACCTCTAGTGGTTATGTGAATATTAAAGAGTAGTGCTGGGACATGTAAAGTTGTAACAGGTGTGGATCTCTCTGCATAGGTTTGTAGCAGAGCTTCATAAGGTCAGCGCTGGATATTCACAGTTACACAGAAACATGAATGTCTGATATTAAATGTCCTGTTATTGCTCTCACACAGTGACCTCTGGGCTTTGGCTGATGATGTCATGTGTATAAAACATATATGTTTACATGATGATCCACATGTTTATGATGCAGTTAAAGCAGATTCTAACCCTACTTTCATTAATATTAATTTATTGTACCTATTGCTGCAGCTGTTAGTCAAAAACACTTTATAATACATGTTACTTTAATATAAGTAGTACACGGGGGGCCATTTATATGGATACACCATAATAACATGGGAATGGTTGGTGATATTAAAGTCCTGTTTGTGGCACATTAGTATATGTGAGTAAAGTTACTTTGAAACCAAGCACACCATTGTTTTTCTTGTGACATTACCAATAAGTTTGATGTGTCACATGGCCCTCTCCCTAATGAGAAAACAAAACGTTTTATCCAAGATGGCCGACTTCTAAATGGCCACCATGGTCACCACCCACCTTGAGGAGTTTGTCCCCTCACATATACTAATGTGCCACAAACAGGACTTTAATATCACCAACCATTCCCATGTTATTACGCTGTATCCATATAAATGGCCCACCCTGTAGTTGGCATTGGATTACAAGATACGATGGGATGTTTTAATTTGATCTGTGTCACTTTATCTTGATGGTAATGTTTTTAGTAATTTTTACCTGATAGTAAATGTAAATTACATTTGAATCAAGCTGCTATTATTATTATTATTATTGTTATTTGTGTGTAATTATTTATAGTTCTGATTTGAATTATATTAATGCATTTTTTGTTTTTGATCTGCTTGTTTTCTGCCTTCCCCATTGTTTCACTTACTTTCAGTTGATGTTTGTATGAGTTACTTGCTGTTGCTTAGGTACTAACCTTTGTTAAACTGTTAGGCTTCTTCCTGTGAGTGTTCCTGCCTGCTGTCTGTTTGTTGTGCCTTTTTTTTATTGCCTTGTTTGGACATTCTGTTAATCGAGGTGTGTTTTTCTTTAAGATGTCTGCATTTGGGTTAAGATTTTCAGTTTTATTTACCAATCTTTGACTCTGTCCTCAGCACATACCGCTTACTCTGTATTATTTAGAGTATGACTTATGACATGTTTGAATGGCTTGAAGCTTTCGTTTTGATGAAGCATATACAGCGGCTTGCAAAAGTTTTCGGCCCCTTTGAACTTTCCCACATTTTGTCCCATTACAGCCACTAACCTAATTGAATTCTATTGGAATTCCAGGTGAAAGACCAACACAAAGTGGTGCACACGTGAGAAGTGGAACGGAAATCATGCATGATTCTCCAAAATTTGAATCTGTTAATCTGGACGTAGCGTTTTGTGGGAGAAACATTTCGTCACTCATCCAGGTGACTTCAGTCTCAGCTGACTGCAGGTTTCCCCAAATCTTATAAACAGTACATTTGCATAATGACTGAAACCAGCCCACTGAAGGAACAATGGGCTCGGATCAGACATGATTCCAAGCATTTTTTTTTTACAAATAAATAGCTGAAAAGTGGGGTATGCGTAATTATTCAGCCCCTTTGGTCTGAGTGCAGTCAGTTGCCCATAGACGTTGCCAGATGAGTGCTAATGACTAAATAGAGAGCACCTGTGTGTAATCTAATGTCAGTACAGTACAGGTCAGGGATAAAGTTATTGAGAAATTTAAAGCAGGCTTAGGCTACAAAAACATTTCCCAAGCCTTGAACATCCCACGCAGCACTGTTCAAGCCATCATTCAGAAATGGAAGGAGTATGGCACAACTGTAAACCTACCAAGACAAGGCCGTCCTCCTAAACTCACAGACTGAACAAGGAGAGCGCTGATCAGAAATGCAGCCAAGAGGCCCATGGTGACTCTGGACGAGCTGCAGAGATCTACAGCTCAGGTGGGGGAATCTGTCCATAGGACAACTATTAGTCGTGCGCTGCACAAAGTTGGCACTTGAAAGTCCAGTTGGAAGAGCGAGGTGAGTAGCTTGAAGAAATCGATATCGATTCATTAAATCCTGAATCGACTTTTAAATATAACTGTGTTTTGCCAGAAACGCCAGATTCTCAGATTAAAGCTCACAAAACCATTTCAACAACAACCAAACAGCAGATGAGAGCAGGTACACGGACTCCACACAAAGACGTAAACACGAACCGACGCATCAGGATCAGCTTTGTCTTTCTCGGCTTTCTCACCCGACGGCCCGCAGACGGACACGCTGTCGGAGCTCAGCGATCCTGATGCGTCCGGTCCGCGCTGTGTTTACGTCTTTTTGCGCTGATTCTGAGCTGCAGGTTTTGTCTCTCCAACCAAAATTCACCGAGCCAGCAGCAAAAGAAGCAGCAAACTGCGCTTCACATTTGATCAATGTCGTCATGAATTCCCTCTGACTTTTGCTGTTTTGCTTCCACCACGATAAAAATCACACTTCATGCACAGCTCTCTGTGTGTGCTTCAGGAACAGTTTCAAATCTCTGTTTTCTGCATCATTCATTGGCTTATTACCCACCAGTCTACCGTTGTTTACAGCGCTGTCTTTTTCTTTTTTCACTTAAATGACCTCGGACAAGAAAGCCTAATTTCTGCTGTTCAATACTGAAGAAATTTAAACTTCTTAAAATTATGCAAAATTACAGATTATTGCAGAATATCTTTAAGGTTATCTGCTATAAAAAGCCAGACCAGGAAAATCTCCTTCATGTTTTTCTGTTTTATTCTCAGTTACTTTCACACAAAGGCATCTGCTGTGATGTTCACAATTCTGATGAAGTCAGTACTGATAAATGATCAGAATTATAATATTTCTGACTGTCTGAGGCTAAGTTGAATCGAATCGGGACTTTGAAAACCGGAATCGAATGGATGATAGAAATCAGTGATGATACCCAGCCCTGGTGAGCAGCCAGGGCACGACAGACGTGGATGTAGCTGTAATAGGAAAAGAACTATTGCTAACTTTTCTGTTAAGTTAAGGCCTGATCCTTCTGAAATTCATAGCCGGTGCTCTGACACAGTGCCATCAATCTTTGAATGCTGCAGTAAATGCACTGCCCAAGTGTCCCCTCTCCCCACTGCCTTTCAGCAGCAGGCAGCAGCAAACAGGTCGTCAGAGGAGCCAAGATGATGATTAAGTTGAACATTTTCTACAATATTGAAAAAGCACTTTAAGCACAAGTTTGTTAGTTAATCATTTAGAAATGAATATTGTCTGTATGGACTGCAACTCCCCCCCCAAAAAGTGCACATGTAAAACTGTGGTGTTAAGTAATGCGGTTGAAAAATTTGAGTGCTTTTTAACTTTTTAAAGTTAGTTTAAGTTAGTTAAAAAAAGTTAGTCTAGAGCCCTGCCTTTATGGAAGAGTGGCAAGAAGAAAGCCATTGTTAACAGAAAACCATAAGAAGTCCCGTTTGCAGTTTGCCACAAGCCATGTGGGGGACACAGCAAACATGTGGAAGAAGCTGCTCTGCTCAGATGAGACCAACATGGAACCTTTTGGCCAAAATGCAAAACGCTTTGTGTGGCAGAAAACACTGCACATCACTCTGAACACACCATCCCCACTGTCAGATATGGTGGTGGCAGCATCATGCTCTGGGGGGGCTTCTCTTCAGCAGGGACAGGGAAGCTGGTCAGAGTTGAGACTTGAGACTGGGGCGGAGGTTCACCTTCCAGCAGGACAACGACCCTGAACATAAAGCCAGGGCAACGATGGGATGGTTTAAAACAAAACATATCCATGTGTTAGAACGGCCCAGTCAAAGTCCAGATCTAAATCCAATCCAGAATCTGTGGCAAGATCTGAAAACTGCTGATCACAAACGCTGCCCATCTAATCTGACTGAGCTGGAGCTGTTTCAAAGAAGAATGGGCAAAGATTTCAGTCTGTAGATGTGCAAAGCTGGTAGAGACAGACCCTCAAAGACTGGCAGCTGGAACTGCAGCAAAAGCTGGTTCTACAAAGTATTGACTCAGGGGGCTGAATAATTACACACACCCCACTTTGCAGTTATTTATTTGTAAAAAATGTTTGGAATCATGTCTGATTTTCATTCCACTTCTCACGTGTGCACCACTTTGTGTTGGTCTTTCACCTGGAATTCCACTAAAACTGATTCATGTTTGTGTAATGTGACAAAATGTGGGAAAGTTCAAGGGGGCCGAATACTTTTGCATCCACTGTAGTTAGGGCTGGAATATATTTCATGTGATATGAAATGAATTGCTATCTGTTTGTTAAGAATCTGCTTGTTTTTTGTTGTGGTGTTGGATTGAGTGAAACACAGGATTAATAAAGCTAAGGCTTATGCTAATGGGGATTCTGATTAAACAAACACACTGGCTTCTTAAACTTTAAAACTCTCTGACTCTGATCTTTCCAGTTTCTTCAGATTTGTACTCTTGTGTTGTTACAGAGCAAAGATGAAGGAAGGTCTGCAGACCGAGCTTCTAGAAACACTTGGGAATTTGAGCGATAAGGAACTGAAGCTCTTTAAGTGGTATCTACAGAAATCTGAGGCACTGGATGGTTTACCAGCCATCCCAAAGAGTGATCTTCAGACAGCTGATAAACTGGAAATAGTGAATTTGATGATCAATAAATACAAACCTGAAAATGCTTTGGGAGTCGCACAAAAGATTTTGGACAAAGTCAAGACTCGTACAAGTCAGTCAAAGAAATAACATGAAACACTTGGTGTGGTGTACAGATAACATGAGAAATGATTTTCATGAAGTATATTTATAAACTGAATCTCTATTCTATTCTTTTTACACCTTGCTGTTGTGTCTCTATAAAATTTAGCATATCTTGTATCACACACACACAGATACACACACAGATAAATAAAAATCGTGCATGAATCATGAAAAATGAAAACACTTACAAAGACCTGTTCATGATTTCTAATTTCCTCCAACAGATAAACCTTCACACGCTGTGGAGAAACAAGAAAAACCAGTCCATACAGTTTCATCAGAAGGTAAGAGTTTAACAGTCTGAAGTAATGTCACTAAAAGCATTTGATTAATTTCTTCTTATGCTGTTTTTATAGTTTTATTGTTTTACATAGTTTTATTTACTGTTATATTGTTTTTATATTCCCATTTTCTGTGTTGTAAAGCACTTTGTGATTTTTATCTGTGAAAAGCGCTATATAAATAAATTTTACTTATTTACTTACTTACTAAGGTCTCAACACATGAAAGTGACCAATCAGAGCTCTTGTTTCAATCTGGTATTTCTCTGGCTGCTGTAGTATTAGGCTACGTTCACACTGCATGTGAAAGCGCATCAAATCCGATTTTTTTTTTTACCCTATGCGACCCATATCCGATCATGGTGTGACAGTGTGAACGGCACAAATCCAATATCAAATCCAATCTGGGTCACTTTTGTATGTGGTACTGAATCGGATATGTACACAATGTTTTAGAAAGCGACTGCTGTTTGAACTGTCATGTCACATTAAATGTGTCTTTTACGTCACTGACACAAGACAGACGCTAATTATCAGCTCCGGAGAAGCGCCCGAGAAGACATCGTGAACGCTTCCTGGCCCTCCAGTGTAGATGTTAGTGAAACTGTTGGGAAGACAACGTTGGAGAAACGTGAACATTTTCTTTGTACTGCATAATCTGCAGATTCTGACAGAAATCTATCCTTTGAAGCAGCGCTCCTCTAAAACAGCAATAAGGATCATTATTAGGTTATTTACATTATTATGTAAATAACAAAATAACTTAAAGCAAAAACTGGGAAACGTAAAGTCCGAAGTCTTTATATTAAGGGCCATCAGTCAAACAATACTGTTTGCTCTGGGTCTAAACAGAGCGTGTTGTGTGTGATGTCTTCTTTTGCGCATGCGGCCGCTTTGAGCGTTCACACTAGAGCGCGTTTGCTGTCGCATTTTATTTGTAGTGTGAACGAGCAGACAAAAAAATCGGATTTGATCAAAAAATCCAAATTGAGCACTAAGACCTGCAGAGTGAACGTAGCCTTAGTGTAGGCAGTTACATAGTCGATTTAAATGTGAAGCAAACCCCTAAAATTTAACATAGGCAGTTTACAGAAAATCTGCTTAAGATTTAAACACGAAAACACATCAAAATCAACCTTTCTGCTTCAGTAATGAATTGTGCAAAATAATATTTATTAATAAATTAATTTACTAATGATTTTTTTTTATTATTTTATTCATTCAGACAGTAGTAGAGTAATTCATTATATGATCATTCAATGTAAAATTAAAAAAGAATAATTATAAAGCAACTATTTATCCATCCATATTATCAATTATTTATCCATCAATGACTACTTCAAATCAAAAATTGATTTTAAAAGAAATATCATTTCGAAAGTCACTTTTAAAATCCACAATAAATTCTCTGCTCCCCCTTCCGGGCAGTCTATCCTTCAAGCTCGGGTCCTCTACCAGAGTCCTGGGAGCTTGAGGGTCCTGCACAGCATCTTAGCTGTTCCTTGGACTGTGCTCTTCTGGACAGATTTTTTCAAATTAATTCAATTTTATTTATATAGCACCAAATGTATTATAGATACTGTTACGACCCGTCTAGGGCCAGGCCATAACATGAGCGAGGCACTCGCTTCCCCCCAAGACCCAAGCAGCCACGAGAAACAAATCCGTTAGATATGAGGTGATTTATTTACAATGTGAATAAAGAGAACCAAAACGGGAGTGTCAACACTTCAGGGTGAGCCAAGGCCAAAACAATAAACAAAACAAACCTACACAGATCCCGCACCCCTGACCTTACCAAAACAAAGTCAAAAATAAAGACAGAGTCTGACCTCCTTAACTAACTCAAAACAGGAGAAAACGGGTGATCAAAAGAAACGGCAGCTCACCCCTACCCACTCCACTTCCACAACTTTCAAACGTACTGCAGCCAGCGGCTACCACAGGACTACTGCTGGGTCATGAGGAGAAACGCGAGGACCTCCCTCGCTGTAGCACTCAAGCCTCCTTTTAATGGGCGGGTCCTCCAGCTGGATCCAATCACGCCGGGGCAGTATATCCTGGCACAGCTAAATTAACATAGAAAAAACACAACACCTGCACAAACAAACACATGGACATACAAGTTCGTAACAACACAGAGAAAAACCCAACAATCAACGATCTCCAAGTTGTTCCTGGGATCTGCTGGAGCCACTCACCTAGCTCGGGAGTCACTGCACCTAGTGCTCCGATTACCACGGGGACCACCGTTACCTTCACCCTCCACATCCTCTCGAGCTCTTCTCTGAGCCCTTGGTATTTCTCCAGCTTCTCGTGTTCCTTCTTCCTGATATTGCTGTCATTCGGAACCGCTACATCGATCACTACGCCCGTCTTCTTCTGTTTGTCTACCACCACTATGTCCGGTTGGTTAGCCACCACCATTTTGTCCGTCTGTATCTGGAAGTCCCACAGGATCATAGCTCGGTCATTCTCCACCACCCTTGGGGGCATCTCCCATTTTGACCTCGGGACTTCCAGGTTATACTCGGCACAGATGTTCCTGTACACTATGCCGGCCACTTGGTTATGGCGTTCCATGTATGCCCTGCCTGCTAGCATCTTGCACCCTGCTGTTATGTGCTGGATTGTCTCTGGGGCATCTTTACACAGCCTGCACCTGGGGTCTTGCCTGGCAACCTTCCGATTATAAGGCGAACGGCCAACTCTTGAGCCACGATCGCCCCAAAAGAATATCATCTGCATTCAATGCTATTTTATGGATTGTTCCACCCATTGTTATATCATGCACATCTTGATCCTGCTGAATGGTAGTTCAAGTGCTAGTGCAAAAAAGGAGGAGGGGCAGAGGAAAGTCTTGCCTCGTACCTCTTTGCAGTGGGAAGGCTGGTGATTGTACAACATGTGTAATAAGACAAGCTTCTGGGAGATCATAAATAGTTTTTATCCATCCAATAAAGTCCTAAGCCAAATCTTACTAATATGTAAAAAAGTATGTCCACTCGATTCTGTCACATGCCTTTTCGACATCTAAAGATTTGACATAGGCTTTATAATTTGTCTGATTTGAATGTTGTGTAGTATTTAACAATCGCCTGATATTTGTAGATGAAAATTGGTTTTAAATGAAACCTGTTTGATCAGGGTTTATAGGGTAAGGGCAGAATGCCCTCCAGTCTCGTCACTAATAGCTTAGAGCAGTGGTTTTCAAACTTTTTATGCTAGGCCCCTTTGTTTTACACCAAAATAAACCACCACCTACCCCCTCCCCGCGCCTTCAGGCACAAACACATCCTCCAGCCACTCACATCCCTATTTTGTTTTTAAACGCAACTCCATTGCAGTTTATTTCACACCTCAAACATTTAGTAGACAGACAAACAAACAAATAGAAGTAAACCGCAATAAATTACAGATAGCAAAAAAATAAACTACAAACTCTTTTACGCTACGTCCACACTTACACGGGTATTTTTGAAAATTGAGCTTTTTCCATGCGTTTGGACCTTTCGTCCACATGTAAATGGGGTTTCGAATAACCAAAAAAAGAGATTTTTGAAAACTCCTGTCAGGTTGGAGATTTTTGAAAACTCAGTTTTTGCGTTTAAGTGTGGATGAGGAATACAGAGTTCGTCACCCAACATTAAAAGTATGTGCCTTTTTTCACGTCACGTTATTGTTTACATGAGATGAATTTCTACAATGGCGGATAAAGACAAAATACTGTTAATCTGATTATCTTCAGGTTTTACATGCTTACATACACACACGCAGTTACTGTCACTCCATTTAGAAAGGTAGCGGTGTCATGGTGCAATTATTTTACATGTAGTTGTTTTTTTTCCCATGTAATAATATTCAGCACTGCTGTGGGTGGTGGACCACTAGAGGGCTCCACTCACACCCAGTGTATAGGAAGTGTGTTCCTGTGTTTTGTGGCGCGATATGCCCAGTTGATTTTGGAGACTAATAAAGAAGGAGTGAGAACTGAGAGCTCTGTGTCGTTGATGCTTACCTCCATATTGGTGACCCCTGACTCGAGCATGCAACGGGCCGCAGATAACGCAGACTCCACTATGGACCGGACCTGACCACCGGACCTCCGCCTCCTGTTGCAGCTACGTTCGCTGTGGCGCTGAAACTGCTGGACTTTTGGCTCCATGACCCCCCGTCATGGTTTGTACACGTGGAGGCTCAGTTTGCCCTTCGCGGCATCTCGGCTGACGACACGAAGTATCACCATGTGGTGGCCTCGCTCGACCCACTGGCCACCCGTCGCGCGATGACACTCCTCCGGGACCCACCCGCCCAAGGGAAATACGCCGCCCTCAAGGAGCTGCTTCTTCGGCGCTATGCCCTCTCCGACCATGAACGAGCCGAAAAGCTCCTCAACCAGTCAGGCTTGGGTGGCGGTACCGCGCTCGAGCTCATGGAGAACATGCTATCGTTGCTCGGGCCGGATGATGGTGGTTTCCTCTTCACCCACCTCTTCCTCCGCCAACTACCGGCCGCCGTGAGAGCTGTCCTCGCAAACTCCCCGCTTCTGCCAGCGAAGGATTATCGCTCCCTGGCTGAAGAAGCGGATCGCATTCTCCTGGCTAGCCACACTTTCAACGTTCACGCCCTGACTACGGACCCGCCGGCGGCACCTTCCACGCCTCCACCTGCCTCCCCCGGAGCATCCGCCCCCTTGCTGACGACAGGGATTGCTACACGCCGGCACCGCGGAAAGAGCATCTGTTTCTACCATCAGCGTTTTGGCGACAGAGTGCGTCGCTGCCTGCCGCCTTGCGCTTTCACGGCCCAGGGAAACGGACCCGCCAGCGCGCCGTAGCAGCCGCGACCGCTGGCAATACAGAAAGCCTGCTCTTCATAGAGGACTCGCGCTCCGGGAGACGTTTTCTCGTGGACTCCGGCTCCCAGAAGAGCCTCCTTCCCCCTACCGCTGCCGACGGGCTAGCAGCGAACTGTGGGCCGCAGCTCATTGCAGCTAATGGCTCTCCCATCAAAACGTTTGGGGAAAGGTTGGTGACTAGGGATGGGTATCGTTTAGGTTTTATCCGATACCGGTGCCAAAACGGTACTTTTGAAATGGTGCCGGTGCTTAAACGGTGCTCGAACCGGTGCTTAAAGAATAAAGAACACAAACTTCGTCCAAAAACCTCTTGTGTTTTTATCTTCCCCAGAAATTTTTTTAAGCAAAATTATAACAAAGTTAGCCCTTTCTGTCAATAAAACATAACATCTTTGGAACCAGTGCTTAAACAATTGAAAACAAACTTTGTCATGAAACCTGTGATGTTTAGCAGTTTTTTTGCAAGAAGATAATCATATTAGCCTTTTCTGGAGCTATACGGCATCGCTCTTGGCTGATGGCATGCCCAGCACAAGAGAAAACTCTTTCAGAAGGCGTTGATGAGGCTGGGACACACAAGTATTTTTCTGATAAGGCAGATAAATTGGGGAGTGTATCCCTCTTACTCCACCACCAGGCCACAGGGTCTTGTCCAGAGGTAATTCCTGGCAGTCTTTTGTATATTTGAAGCTCCTTCTGTACCTGCTCTGTGATTGAGGGGACTCTACCCGCTTGAGAAGCAGCCTGTTGAAGCTCTCTGTCTTCATCCTCAAACAGCTTTTCTAAGGGTGACTTTTGGACCTTACTTAGCTGAAAAACAACAAAAAAAGATGTGTGAGGTTTGCAAAATAAATAAAGATCACTTTTAGAATGTAGTGGTTGTGTTAGAAAAAAATCTGAAATTACATATTTTTCTGGCTTGTCCATGTCAGCATCATCCACCTCGCTGTGTGCTTTGGGGTCCTCAGTGGGAGGCTATGGACACACAGATAGTAAAAGAGCATTCCTTCAACATAGAAACTACATCATGATGCAAAAGGACAAGATTGTACACACACAATGAAAATACCTGCGCAACTGCTACTGTGGCATTTGCAACTGCTGCCTTCTCCAACCTGTCCCAGATGTCAGTAGCTGCCTCACCATCTAGCCTGCCTTTAAAACGTGGGTCCATCATCGTGGCCTCCTTCAGAAATTTCTGAAGGTTTTCATCCTTTAAGTAAAACAAGATATAACATAGGAGCTGATACTGAAAAAAGGTAACCCTATTTTCCATGCGCATTGACATTGTCTGCAAATACCTGATATCTTTTCTGCAGACTACCCCAGACTTTCTCTTTTATTGAAGAGGTGAAAACACTGTCTTCATCACATCGGCTGAAATGTGCCCCCAGCTTGGCCAGGATGGGGATGATTTGGCTGCATGTGGGTGACTTGTCACTTGAGACACACATGGTTGACGTGTACAGGACTTGCATGCACTTAATAAACTCCTCTGCCTTGATTAAATCAGTGTGCGTGAACCTTTCTAGTCTGTTGAAAAATATTCACAATGTTAAAGGTAAATGACGTTATTTAGCTCTTGCAAGTGATGCTCATGTCATTCACTTACTTGTCCTTCTCCATAGGCTTCCTCAGCCGTTGATCCAGAGCAGCTGCCTGGATTGCATCAAACTGCTCCATAAATCTCTCCACCATTAGGAAGAGAGAATTCCAGCGCGTCTTAACGTCAAGAATTACATTATGCTCTGGCAAATCTAAAGCACAGATAGACACAAACATATTTTAAATTACTATAAAAAAGGTAATATGAATAACAATACTTCTTGATATGTAACTGCATGTGCTACTTACTCAGGATTCGCTGCTTTTCTCTGAGCACAGTTTTGCTCAAGGATGAACGTTTGAGCCACACCACAACTGAACGGATTTTGGCACACCAGCTGGAAACTGCAGGAATGTCATACACCTTTTGTGCGGCCAGGTTGAGAGTATGAGCAAAGCATCCCACTTTTAAAAAGTCCAATTTTTTCAAAGCAACATCCATGTTGCAGGCATTATCTACAGTGGCAGCAATTATTTTCCCTCCCAAGTGAAATTGCTCCACAACGCTTGATATTTCTTTAGCGACAACTGGACCTGTTTGTGACTCATAAACTGCTTCAGTGCTGAGCACATTCTGCTTCATTTTGCCTTTGTAGATGTAGTGAACAGTCACTGTGAGGAAATGGTCCTGAGCAATACTGGTCCATCCATCACAGGTGATAGCGACCTTGTTAACCTGTGCCAAATTCTGGATGAGGTTGCTTTTCTCCACGCAATACCAAGCAGGTATAAGTGTGTTGGATAGATCATCCCTGGATGGGGGCTGATACCTCGGATTAAGGGCAGAGGACATCTCCCTGAATTGAAGAAAAAAAACAAAACAAAAAAGAAAAAAAACCCATATAGCTCACCTTTTATTCAAATATAGTTTACTTATAATATTTAGAGAAGACTTACAAAGCTAAGCAGCTATGAACATATTAACCTTTACAGTATTATACAGTCTATTTTTTATGTCAGAGTAATACAACATTTTTCACCTGAATGATGGTGACTCCACCGTTGAAAATGGATGGAGATCTTTGACTATAAATTTTGTCACTGCCCTGTGAATTTCGTCCACTTTTTCTTTCGTCATTTTAGCCTTTTTGGCCAGGATGAAGGGAGTATCTGCCATCAAACAAGAAGACAGCCTCATGTAACTACGACGGTGTTTGCTAGTTCACCTTACATGCATTAATTTAATAACGTGGTTAGCCTACTCAACTTAAATTACACACGAACAACATTAAGATACTCACCCAGAGAAGAACGGGTGCTGCTGCCATCATCATCATCAGTTATCATTTCCGCTACACTGGCGGCAGGGCTAGGGGCCGGACTCTCCTCTTCGGGTTCTTGGATGTTGCTAACTCCGAGAACAGGCACCGCAGTAGATGTGCTAGGTGTGATGTCTTGCTGCAAGTTATCAAATGCGGTGCATTTCTCGGCTTTTAAAAAAACGCTATGCGACGCCATGTGTTTCATTAGATTTGAGGTGTTATCTCCTTTGCACATTATTACCTTTAAGCACTTGTTGCAGGCTGCTGAGTTTATATCTTTTGCTGTGAAGTACAGCCACACTCTCGAGCGCTTCGCCTTCGGCATTTTAGCTCCGCTCTAAAGAAAAAACCGTACATACCTGGGCCCGCCTACTATCCTGGGAAAGGAAGTGATTGGCTAGATTTCTCAGGGAAAAAAAGCACCGAAATGAAGCACCGAAATGAAGCACCGAATTGTGCGCTGCTTTTCGGTCTGGTTACTACCGTTTATGTCAGAACCGGTTCCACAATAGCACCGGACACCAGTACCCATCCCTATTGGTGACTGTTTGTTTTCATGGCCGGGATTTCCAGTGGAACCTTGTTGTTGCTGCTAGCTCTGTACCTATTTTAGCTGCTGATTTCCTGTGTGCTCATGGACTGCTTGTCGATGTTGCTAACAGACGTTTAATCGATGCTCTCTCGTTTTCTTCGTTACCCTGTTTTACTCGGGCCGCCGAGCCCCTGATTCGGGCTAATGTAGTGACCTCCGGGGATGCTTTTCAGCGTTTGCTTTTAGAGTTTCCATCGCTGTCTGTCCCTAATTTCTCTAGCACGGTAACGAAGCATGGGGTAGAGCATTATATTCGCGTGCGCGCGCCGCCTCGACCCCGCAAGACTGTCCGTCGCTCGGGAAGAGTTTGCAGCCATGGAGCGCCTTGGCATTGTACAGCGTTCGAACAGTGCATGGGCCTCTCCGCTTCACATGGTGCCCAAATCGGATGGTCGGTGGCGGCCATGCGGAGATTTCCGCCGTTTAAATAATGCCACGGAGAATGACCGTTACCCCATCCCCCACATTCAGGATTTTTCTGCCAATCTCGCCGGAACGTCGATTTTTTCTAAAATTGACTTGGTGCAGGGGTATCACCAAGTTCCCGTGCGCGCCGAAGACGTTCCTAAAACCGCTGTCATTACCCCCTTCGGCTTGTTCGAGTTTTTGCGCATGCCGTTTGGCCTGAAAGGTGCCGCCCAGACCTTTCAGCGGCTGATGGACTCCGTTTTGCGTGGGCTGCCGTTCATTTTTGTTTATCAGGACGATATATTGGTGGCCAGCTGCTCAGTGAGCCAGCACGAGTCCCATCTGCACCAGGTTTTCCAGCGTTTGGCAGCGCACGGCCTGATCATCAACCCTTCCAAGTGCCAGTTTGGGTTGCCTGTTCTGGATTTCCTCGGGCACCGCATTTCCGCTGAAGGTGTGGTTCCGTTGCCCGACAGAGTCCAGGCTGTTTCGGCTTTTCTGCGTCCCACGTCGGTTAAAGCGTTGCAAGAGTTCTTGGGGATGATAAACCTTTACAACCGCTTTCTCCCCAGAGCTGCTCACCTGCTACAGCCACTCTATGCTGCCTTAAAGGGTAAAACGGCCAAAGATCCGGTTGACTGGCTGCCGGAACGCGTCCATGCGTTTTCCGCAGCCAAGTCTGCGCTGGCTGACGCCGCCCTGCTGGCCCACCCACTTCCGTCGGCAGAGATCGCGTTGACCACCAACGCGTCCGACGTGGCAGTGGGTGGGGTGTTGGAACAGCGGGTTTCGGGTCTCTGGCAACCGCTCGCCTTTTTCAGTCGTACGCTCCGGGATGCTGAACGCAAGTACAGTGTTTTTGACAGGGAGTTGCTGGCCCTGCACCTCGCCACACGACATTTTCGTTTTTTCCTCGAGGGTCGCAACTTTACTGTGTACGTTGACCACAAACCTTTGACGTTTACGATGTCCAAGGTCTCTGACCCATGGAGCGCACGCCAGCAGCGCCAGTTGGCGGCCGTTTCAGAGTTTACCACAGACATTCAGCATGTGGCTGGTAAGTCCAATCACGTCGCTGACTGTCTCTCACGTGTGTTGGTTTCTCCGGTGTATGTCGGCGTCGACTACGCTGCCATGGCCGCCGAGCAACGTGCTGACCCGGACGTCCTTGCCCTTCAGTCAACAAAAACGGGTCTCGTCCTGGAGGACACCCCGGTGTGGGACGGCGGTCCGCATCATCTTTGCGACGTTTCCACTGTTCGCGACGTTTCCACTGTTCGCCCCCGCCCGGTGGTTCCCCTTTCGTCGCGTCATCGTGTTTTTGACTCGGTGCATGCCCTCTCTCATCCCGGCGTCCGGGCCTCGGTCAAGCTGGTCAGCGCCAGGTTTGTTTGGCCGGGCATTCGCAAGGCAGTGAAAGAATGGGTGGCGGTTTGTATCCCATGTCAACGCTCGAAAATCCACCGGCACACACAGGCACCCCTCGAACCTTTCCGTGTCCCGGGTAGGCGTTTTGATCACGTTCATGTGGACCTGGTTGGTCCCTTGCCGCAGTCACAGGGTTTCACGCACCTTTTGACTGTGGTGGACCGCACGACCACGTGGCCGGAGGTGGTACCCCTGGTGTCCACGACGGCGGTGACGGTGGCTAGGGCATTTTTGTCAACGTGGGTTTCACGTTTCGGTCCCCCTGCTGACATTACCTCGGACAGGGGCCCCCAGTTTGTTTCTGAGCTTTGGTCTGCTATGGCTGACGGCCTGGGGGTCAAGGTCCACCGCACCACAGCATACCACCCGCAAGCTAATGGGATGTGCGAACGGTTTCACCGGTCACTTAAGGCCGCGCTCCGGGCTTCCTTAACAAGTGGCGACTGGGTCGACCGTCTTCCGTGGGTTTTGCTGGGATTGTGTAGCGGTTAAAGAAGACCTCGGGGTTTCCCCGGCTGAACTGGTCCTCGGCCAGCCTCTCCGGGTCCCCGGGGAATTCTTACCTGAGAGCCCTCCCCCATGTTTCGATACCTCTTTGTTGCCTTTTCGCCCCCCAAGAGACTCATTTCCTGTTCCTGGTCCTGTGCACCACTGCCTGCCTGACACTTTTGTTCCGAGTTCGTTGGACTCTGCTCGTTTCGTTTTCGTCAGGCACGATGCCCATAGGACTCCGCTGAGTCCACCATATGACGGGCCATACAGGGTTCTTAAACCAGGCAACAAACATTTCATTTTGGACTTTGGCGGTCGGCAGGAGGTTGTCTCTGTTGACAGACTTAAGCCTTCACATGTTATGCAGGAGGATCAGGTGGTCCCGGCCCAGGCCCCTCGCTGTGGCCGCCCACCTGCCACTGGGCTGATGGATTCTGTTTTTTCCCCCAGGAGCGACCCAAAATCAACGGAGTCCGAGTCGTCTGCAGCTTTTTCTGACCGCCAGTGCCAGCCTCGCTACCGGGCTGGGTTGCCCTCTGTCAGTTCCCCACCCCCCCGGTTCAGCCGTTCCGGCCGTTTGCTTAAGCCCTGGGTCCTGGACTAGTTCTGCTGTGTGTTCGGGGGGGGGGGGGGGGGGCATGTGTGGTGGACCAGTAGAGGGCTCCACTCACACCCAGTGTATAGGAAGTGTGCTCCTGTGTTTTGTGGCGCGATATGCCCAGTTGATGTTGGAGACTAATAAAGAAGGAGTGAGAACTGAGAGCTGCCTCTGCCTCTCTGTGCAAAATGGGTTCAAAAACAAACAACTGTGGGATGTTGTTTGTCCGTGATTTGGACAGGTGGAACAAATTACAGCAGGATCAGCCTGATATTATTTGTATCCCACTGTAACTTTACTGTATAACATCTCCAAAATGCCAGGAGTAGTAAATAGTCATTACAAGAAGTGTTTGTGAACTAAACATCAAGAATGTGGGATACTGTTTGTCCATGATTTGTACAGCACACAGCAAATTGTGATGAATAAGGATAGCCACTCCTCTAGTTTTTCTTTTGCAAGATGAGTAGAGAACTTGACCAACCCAACTTCTCTTTAGTTGTGTGTGTTACAAATATAAATGTTACAAATCATTTAGAGGGGTTTCTGACAATAAAGCAATTTGGGGTTTTTCTTTTTTCAATGGTAAAAGAGTTTTTTGTCTTTTTACTGTCACGGCTCATGTGGCAAGTGGAATTTTAATAAAAGACCCAAGATGCGGGCAGCTTCCGAAGTGAGTGAACCTTCATTTTGACAGTGACAATACAAATAGCAGGGGAGAAGTCATGTCCAGAACGCAAGAAGAACTAAACTGGGAAAACTAACAGAAACAGACCTGAAAGAGAGTTGCAGGGAGACTTAGGGAAATGATGCAGGGAACCAATGCACACAGGTTGACGGAGGGCAATAACGCAGGCGAACCAGCAACAGGCAGGAGACACACAGGGCTTAAATACTCACAGGGGTAATCATGGGAGGGGAGACAGGAGGAGAACACACCTGGGAGAAATCAGAGCTGACGAGATACAGATGTAAAGCTGAGAACACTCACATGAGACAGACCTTCAGACTAAAACAGGAAACTCACAACAGACACACAGAGAGATACAAAGGGTAGAGACACTGGAGGGAATCCAATAAACTAAACTAAACAACCTAGGAAATGTGGAATAAATCATGAACTAAGAAAATACATAAACAAGAAAACTAAGAACGCTGGGTTGTTTTGACCCAGGGCCACGACATTTACAGCATTATGCAGCCCTTTAACATTTAAGGAAATTATTTTAAGGTCCGTTATATCAACATAAAACATTTTTTATAACATGCTGTGTAAAACATCATTTCTGGGGTTCACAACTACACAAGGGCATATATATATTTCCATAAGAGAGAATGTAGGTGAGTTTACCTATGAAGCTTCTTGAGGCGACTTTTGTTGTGATTTGGCGCTATATAAATAAAATTGATTTGAATTGAAGTTTAGTTAAATTATGAAAACAAAAAACAAAGAGAAAGAAGAGAAAAAAATAGGCAACAAAAACCTTACATAACAAGAAAAAAAGAAGAAAACAAAAGCAACTCCTAATAACCCCTTACCCATATGGAAAATAAATAGAAAAACCTTATAAAAGACTTGCATAAGATTTGGCTTACCTCATATAGTAAATCATATAAGGCTTATATGATTTACTCATGAAAGTGGCCACTTTCTCATTACTTTCATATATTGTGTCATGGCTCGCTGTGTGGCAGGCAGGATGAGGACCCAAAATGCAAACTCAAGGACTCAGGGGATAAAGTCAAAATCACAGCTTTAATGCTGGAAGGCAGATCACAGGAAATACAAAACTTAAACTGGGAACAATAAACTAACACTCGCAGAGAGACACAGGGAGATCCACGCAGCATGAGGGAGAACGCGACACAGAACTGAGGGAGACGCAGACATAAATACACCGAGGGTTAACGAGGGAAGTGGGAGCACACGGGGAACACAGGTGACACTGATAATCATAACGAGACAGGGCGGGGTGAACATAACATGACGTATACAGGTGCGGGAGTCCCAAAGTAAAACAGGAAGTACACGGGGGTTCAGACAGGAGGGGAGAGAGAGCACAGGAAGAACATAGCCATAACGGGCAGGGGAAACATGGAATAAACACAAAGAGAGACGAGGGCTCATAAATACACAGAGGGGCACACAGGGGGTAAGCGTCACGAAGGGAAAACACTTAGGGAACAACACAACAGGACACCTCAGAAAACATGGCCTAAATAAGGAACGAAATACAAAAGATACAAGAAACTAAGAATACTGGGCCAACATGGCCCAGGACCATGACATATTGTTTTAGTAAGTATCCAAAACATACAAGTTTCATTTATATAATTTTTCAAGGGATCTTATATCTGTTTTCACTCTTGTATGCTTTTCATACAAGTTTCACACAAGACAGATACAAACTTTATAAGATTTATATACATCTTTTCCATATTGGTACCCTCCCCAAATAGGCCGATGCTACAATCAATAGGAAAGGGAAAAAAACTGGGTCTTGTGAAACCGAGCTAGAGTCACTGACAGGTAAAAAGAGAAGAAAAAGAAACCCTAAAGAACAAAAATTTCCCTCCATACTCCCTGCTGCCAGAGGAAAAAAAGCCAACCTCAATATTGAAATATATATCTAACTTTAACTCATTTTATGTGCGATCGTGGCTCAAGTGTTGGGAGTTCGCCTTGTAATCGGAAGGTTGCCGGTTCGAGTCCTGGACAGTCTCGGAAGTTGTGTGTCTTGAGCAAGACACTTCACCCGTTGACTACTGGTGGTGGTCAGAGGGCCCGGTGGCGCCAGTGTCCTCGCCTCTTTCAGTGCGCCCCACTGACTGTGGCTACAACGTAGCTTGCCATCACCAGTGTGTGGATAACTGGATGTGTAAAGTGCTTTGGGATCCTTAGGACTAGGAGAGCGCTATACAAGCCATTTACCATTTAAGTGCATAGTAATTGCAAAAAAGCAATTACCTTTAAAAAAAAATTGAAAATTGTTTTAATTTTTTTAACATATATTTGTAGTTAGAGAAATTTAAGAGGTTTATTCCTCAAAACTGTAAGTACAAAAAAGTTGCACAAATTGTTTTCCCATCACAGACAATTTATTTTGAGTGTCTTTATAGTTTTATTTTTGAAATACACCAATTTTTATGCACTGCAGGAAAAACGAAAATAAATATTACAGTGCAAATTTGCAAAAAAAGCAGCATATGCATCAAAATAAACTATTTCCAGCAGTGCAATATGAGTCCTAAGCATCCCAGAAACGATACAGAAAGTCATAAAGTCAAAGATAACTTTTAAAAACACCAGTATAGGCTCATGAGGTCCTGATGGTAAAAAACTACATTTCCGCAAAATGATGTCACTTCCTGTTTCGGGCAGGTCATGGCGGACATGCGATAGTTCACGATGATGGACATAGGAAGTGTTACAAACAGCTGATCGGATCGGCAAAGCGTGTTTCTGGAATATTATGTTTTTGTTTTTGCAAAGTGGTTTTTATGCAATTTTTTCAAAGCTATATATGGGAGGTAATCGTGACCTAGGAGTCGCTGATGGCATAAGATGGAAGTACAACTCCTCCGGTTTCATATGCAAAACAAATTATTGCGAGTTAGTGAGGCGAGTTACTGAAGTAACATTGTCATACTCACTAGGTTTGCTTTTGCCCCCCCACCCCACCCCCCGCCAAGACTGTCTTTTACAGTGTCATCGGTGTCTAAAGCGTAAGCTCAGAGAGGAGTTCCAAATTGTCTTGGAGGGAAGTGTCAGAGCTGAAAATCCAACCCAAGTCCCACTGAATCAGATCTACACAGAGCTCTACATCACAGAGGGAGGGACTGCAGAGGTCAATCATGAACATGAGGTCAGACAGATTGAAACAGCATCAAGGAAACCAAACAGACCAGAAACAACAATCAGACAAGAAGACATATTTAAAGGCTCACCACAAAGAATTAAACAAATCAGAACAGTGCTGACAATGGGAGTGGCTGGCATTGGGAAAACAGTCTTAACACAGAAATACAGCCTGGACTGGGCTGAAGACAAAGCCAACCAGGACATCAAGTTTTTATTTCCATTCACTTTCAGAGAGCTGAATGTGCTGAAAGAGGAAAAGTTCAGCTTGGTGGAACTTGTTCATCACTTCTTTACTGAAACCAAAGAAGCAGGAATCTGCAGCTTTGAAGACTTCCAGGTTGTGTTCATCTTTGATGGTCTGGATGAGTGTCGACCTCCTCTGGACTTCCACAAAACTACAATCCTAACTGACCCTAGAAAGTCCACCTCATTGGATGCGCTGCTGATAAACCTCATCAGGGGGAACCTGCTTCCCTCTGCTCGCCTCTGGATAACCACACGACCTGCAGCAGCCAATCAGATCCCTTCTGACTGTGTTGGCATGGTGACAGAGGTCAGAGGGTTCACTGACCCACAGAAGGAGGAGTACTTCAGGAAGAGATTCAGAGATGAGGAGCAGGCCAGCAGGATCATCTCCCACATCAAGACATCACGAAGCCTCCACATCATGTGCCACATCCCAGTCTTCTGCTGGATCACTGCTACAGTTCTGGAGGATGTGCTGGAAACCAGAGAGGGAGGACAGCTGCCCAAGACCCTGACTGAGATGTTCATCCACTTCCTGGTGGTTCAGGCCAAAGTGAAGAAGGTCAAGTATGATGGAGGAGCTGAGACAGATCCACACTGGAGTCCAGAGAGCAGGACGATGATGGAGTCTCTGGGAAAACTGGCTTTTGATCAGCTGCAGAAAGGAAACCTGATCTTCTATGAATCAGACCTGACAGAGTGTGGCATCGATATCAGAGCAGCCTCAGTGTACTCAGGAGTGTTCACACAGATCTTTAAAGAGGAGAGAGGACTGTACCAGGACAAGGTGTTCTGCTTCATCCATCTGAGTGTTCAGGAGTTTCTGGCTGCTCTTCATGTCCATCTGACCTTCATCAACTCTGGACTCAATCTGATGCAAGAACAACAAACAACACCCATTAAGTGTGATAGCAGAGAAGAACTAGAAGAGACACATGTCACCCAGAGTGCTGTGAACAAGGCCTTACAGAGTCCAAATGGACACCTGGACTTGTTCCTCCGCTTCCTCCTGGGTCTTTCACTGCAGAGTAATCAGACTCTCCTACGAGGTCTGCTGACACAGACAGGAAGTAGCTCACAGACCAATCAGGAAACAGCCCAGTACATCAAGGAGAAGCTCAATGAGAATCTGTCTGCAGAGAAGAGCATCAATCTGATCCACTGTCTGAATGAACTGAATGATCGTTCTCTAGTGGAGGAGATCCAACAGTCCCTGAGATCAGGAAGCCTCTCCACAGATAAACTGTCTCCTGCTCAGTGGTCAGCTCTGACCTTCATGTTACTGTCATCAGAAGAAGATCTGGATGAGTTTGACCTGAAGAAATACTCTGCTTCAGAGGAGGCTCTTCTGAGGCTGCTGCCAGTGGTCAAAGCCTCCAACAAAGCTCTGTAAGTACACTGATAGCTGGGCTTATACATTATTCAAATTATTTCTAGATTTATAAATGTATTATTGTCTCTTCAGACTGAGTGACTGTAACCTCACAGAGAGAAGCTGTGAAGCTCTTTCCTCAGTTCTCAGCTGCCACACCTGTAGTTTGCAAAAATTGGACCTGAACAACAATGATCTGCAAGATTCAGGAATTACTCTTCTGTCTGTTGGACTGGAGAGTCCACATTGCAAACTGGAAACTCTCAGGTATGGTATATATATATATATATATATATATATATATATATATATATATATGTGTGTGTGTGTGTGTGTGTGTGTGTGTGTGTGTGTATATATACTGTATGTGTGTGTGTATATGTATATATGTATATAGATAGATAGATAGATGGTTTTTGTTTTGTTTTTTACGTTGGAGCTGACGAATATTTTTGACTAAGGAAGAAAATATGAAACACGGTTTGGTCCTTTATTGCATCTTTAGTGTGTTAACATATTATGTTTATTGAAATGTGAAGCCATTTAAGCTAATCTACCACAGTTGTACTATATAGGTTATATTTTGGTAACTGTTTATCTTTCATCAGATTTAAAATGCAGGTCTATGTCCATTTATTAAAATCTATGTTACTTGTGTGCAGCTTCATTGTGGATGTTTAACTATTACATTTCTTTCTCTTATTCAATAACTTTTCTAAGGCTGAGTGGCTGTAACCTCTCGGAGAGAAGCTGTGGAGCTCTGATCAGAGTTATTCAATCAACTAATCTCAGGGAGATGGATCTGGGTAACAATAACCTGCAGGATTCAGGAGAAATTCTACTGTCAGCTGCATTGAAGAGTCCACGCTGTAAACTGGAGTCTCTTAGGTTAAGATCAATCAGACTATATCAAATTAACATATTTTAAACAGGGAGAAAGATCAAATCTGTATCTGTCTTTATACTTTGGCCAAAAATTTGTTGGACAGACATCAAACCTCAAACATGCTTGAAATGTCAAGGGTCAAGACTTTAACAAAATTATAGCATTAACATTTGAGAATGAGAATTTTTGAAAAGCAGGAGAATATTAAAAAAAATACAGGAAAGTAGCTGATACCTCAGCTACACATAGAAATCCAGTCTGACTGAGTTTAAATACAGACATTTACAATAGATGTGTTATCATTTTAAAGTCCTCAGATAATGGCTCACTTTACAATCATAAATGATCTCTTCAGTCAAGTTTGAGAATGGAAACCCCCACTGAGCACTGAAAACCAATGCTAATAACAAGCATCCATGGATGAAAAAGCTGACGAAAAGCTTAGTAAAATGTTTTAGATTTAGTAACTCAACCCTCTGTCTTTCAATTCATTTTGTGCTTACATCCTTCCCCTCAATTCATTTTAGATTTGATCCTGGTGGAGTCCGATGGCTGAGGAAAGGTCTGATAAAGTGTAAGTATATTTAAATAAACAGTTTCTAAAACTCCCAAAAGGTTGATTCTATTCATCTGGACGTGGCATTTTCCGTGGGAGAAACGTCTTGTCACTCATCCAAGTGACTTCTTCAGTCTCAGCTGACTGCAGGTTTTCCCAATCTTATAAACAGGACATTTGCATAATGACTGAAACCAGCCCACTGAAGGAAAAAGGGCGACCATGGCTCAGGGGGTTGGGAATCTCATCTGTAACCGAAAGGTTGCCGGTTCGATCCCACTGCTCCTTCTGTCCCGGCCGTTGTGTTCTTGGGCAAGACACTTTACCCTGCCGCCTACTGGTGTTGGCCAGAGGGGCCGATGGCGTGATATGGCAGCCTCGCTTCTGCCAGTCTGCCCCAGGGCAGCTGTGGCTACAACTATAGTTTGCCTGCACCAGTGTGTGAATGTGAGAGTAAAGAACTTTGGGTGCCTAGAAATGCAATCCATTATTATTATAACAATGGGCTAGGAGCTCAGTGCTTGATCATTAATATGCAACTTGTCATGACCATTGATCAACAACCACTTATCAAAGCCCACTGATCAAAGCCCTCTGATCAATGGCCATGAGTCCCATTCACAGAGAGTTGGGGAATGGCTGCAATCACAGCATTGTAAGATGGTGACAGATGTACCCTTAGGCCCCTCCTTGATTCAGAGATGGTCTTTCCCCTTTGACGTAAATGGCCTCCTTGACTTTGCGCTCAAACCAGCGCTCCTCCCTGTCCAGGATGTTACATCCTCATCATTGATAGAGCGTCCACTGGCCTGTAGGTGTAAATAGACTGCAGAGTCTTGGCCTGACAAGGTAGCTCTTCTGTGTTGTGCCATCCTCTTCGCCAAAGGTTGTTTGGTTTCCCTGATGTATAAATCGCTCAAACATAAAGAGACACTAAATCTCTTGTTAAAAACTTCCAAAAACTCTCTGGAGATGTTCTGAACGGATACATGAACCTCATCAACTATCCCACCTCAACAAATCTATGTGACTACGTGAGTCCAAATATGGTTAAACAAAAAGTCAATTTGGTGATTCAAATCCTAATTTCTTTCATCACCAAAATCAATCATTAACATGGATGGCTACCACTTTGTTCAGTACCACGTCAAACCCTTTGAAAGATACTGGGTTGAGTCGTGGCAAGAATTCAGAATGAATGGTCCTCTCATGAAGGACAAATTAAAGGGCCTAATTATTTATTTCCTATTCTTTTAACTAATTTGATGAATAACTTTATGCAACAACACTTTGGACTGAAGATATTAAACCTCTTCTCAACTTCTTGATTGGTAGATATACCTGTGCTTAACATCATGTTCTACTATGTTATGGACAGATTCTATGGATAATGTCATGGCTACTGAACGGACCCACGCGCAGACAGTTCTTTCAAGGAAACAAAAAAGGGGATTTATTTACAATAGGGATCACCTTAGTGCAAAATATATGTACAGTGAGTTGGGAGGGGGTCCAGGGCTCCAGGGAGAGAAGGGGGGGGGGGAATCCACACACACGCTTCCTCTTCCACTCAGTCACCGCCACCGCTCCTCCGCACACACGCACTCCTCTTCAGCCGCACTCGCTCCAACACTCCACACACTGCCCCACTTGGACAGGTCCGGTGATTCGGTCCAGAATCTACAGACAGAAGGTCAAAGGTTAGTTCCACAACATAAAACACGTGTAAGCGGTTCTTCTTTGAATATGCCGTGAGCACGAACTCAGGTGGTTCGACGTTCCAGCGGCGAGCTGCTCTGTGCCACTGCCTTAAATAGCAGCTGGGGAAATCAGCCAGATCAGCCGCAGGTGGACACCATCCACAGGGGTGCGTGGGCCAAGAGTGAGAACCCGTAATGAGCTCCACCCAGGCAGAGAGGAGGAGGAGAGACAAAAAACTAAAACTAACAACAACAAAACCTGTAGCCAGCGTGGGCCAACCAGAGAGACACGGGGACCGTGACAGATAAGCTATACACCTAGAGGTGCTTCTTTGAGCGTTTGTGAACAATATGTATGTAAAATGTAAAAAATTTTTAACTTTACTGCAAACTTCCGTGGCCTTTATGTTAGGGAATCTAGCCTTTTGGATCTCCAAAAGTTGAATCTGTTCATCTGGACATAGCGTTTTGTGGGAGAAACGTTTTGTCACTCATCCAAGTGACGTCTTCAGTCTCGGCTGACTGCAGGTTTCAATCTTATAAACAGGACATTTGCATAATGACTGAAACCAGCCCACTGAAGGAACAATGGGCTGGGAGGTCAGTTCCTTAATTATAATTATGCAAATTCTTTTGACCATTGATCAACAATCACCGACCAAAACCCACTGATCAAAGACCACTGATCAATGGCCATGAGTACTGTTAGGGTTCAGATATTAAGGAGGGCTATAGGAGGAATACAAACAACAACACTGGTCTGGCCGGGTTAAGTCAAACAATGATTTTTAATGAAACACACGTGTGGGAGATGAACACTGTACGCAGACAGCATCAATCTCTAGCTGGTGGAGGGTTACTCAAGCTCTTATAGCCTCTAGTCAAAATCAAATCAAATCACTTTTATTGTCACAGCACATGTGAGTGAAATTCTTGTGTGCGAGCTTCAACAGAGTTGTGCAAAATACAAAAATGTAAACAAGCAAAATACAAGTATGGCTACATCTGAACTAATAAATATATGTACAATATATAATAGTATATGCATTTCTGAATGTGTATACTAAATATTTTTCTACGTGTGTGTGTGTGTGTGTGTACACATATTTTACAAATTAAATAGAGTAAACAATAAGTAGAATATTTAAAATAAATAAAATAAAATATACAGAGTTGAATATGTGCAAAACAGTGGCATTACTGTACAGTATGGAGTGCATAATGTTAAAGTTCCAGTAGTGAAGCTGAGGTGTCTATGACGTGTTCAGCAGTCTGATGGCCTGATGGAAGAAGCTGTCTCTCAGTCTGCTGGTACGGGACCGGATGCTGCAGAACCTCCTTCCTGATGGAAGCAGTCTGAACAGTTTATGGCTGGGGTGACTGGAGTCCTTGATGATCCTCCCCGCTTTCCTCAGGCAGCGCTTCCTGTAGATGTCTTGGAGGGAGGGAAGCTCACCTCCAATTATCCGTTCAGAGCACCGCACTACTCGCTGGAGAGCTTTGCAGTTGTAGGCGGTGCTGTTGCCGTACCAGGTGGTGATGCATCCAGTGAGGATGCTCTCAATGGCACAGTGATAGAAGGTCCTGAGGATGCGGGGGCTCATGCCGAATCTTTTCAGTCTCCTGAGAAAGAAGAGGCGCTGCTGCGCCTTCTTCACTGTTTTGTTTGTGTGTACTGACCACGTAAGATCCTCAGCCAGATGTACTCCAAGGAACCGGAAGCTGCTCACTCTCTCCACAGCAGCGCCGTTGATGGTGATGGGGGTGTGTACTTCTCTGCACCTCCGGAAGTCCACTATCAACTCCTTTGTCTTTGCGACGTTGAGGGTGAGATGGTTGTCTTGACACCAGTGGGTCAGGGCGCTGACCTCCTCCCTGTAAGCTGTCTCATCACTGTGGCCCCCACCTAGTCGTAAAAACTAGGTAACTCCTAGCGAGCCTGACTTATGGCCTTGGCTGCTCCCTATTTTGTCTGCCTTCATCAACGGTGGGAGAGAAGCTCCTGTGCTCTCTGTGTCCTCTACTATCAGAACAGCAAGGCCCTGACTCTCTGAAAACAGTATTTCCTATAACTCAGCAGTATAATGCATCATAAAACAATATCATTCATTCACAATAAATCAGCAGTCTAATGTAATACAAATCAGTTTAATACCTTTAATAGTTATCACCTTCTTCTAATTCAGGAGAATAATGCAAACTAAAACTACATAATTCACAATCATTAATCAGGGGTATAACATGGCATAAGATAATATTATAATCCCACAGCCATTCCCCAACAGAGAGTTGGGGAATGGCTGCAATCACAGCATTGTAAGATGGTGACAGATGTACCCTTAGGCCCCCTCCTCGATTCAGAGATGGTCTTTCCCCTTTCATGTAAATGGCCTCTTTGACTTCGCGCTCAAACCAGCGTTCCTCCCTGTCCAGGTTGTTACATCCTCATCATTGAAAGAGTGTCCACTGGCCTGTAGGTGTGAATAGACTGCAGAGTCCTGGCCTGACGAGGTAGCTCTTCTGTGTTGTGCTATCCTCTTCGCTAAAGGTTGTTTGGTTTCCCCAATGTAAAAATCCTGGCAATTCTCCTGCACTTAACCGCGTACACTATGTTACTCTGTTTGTTTCAGTGGGCTGGTTTCAGTCATTATGCAAATGTACTGTTTATAAGATTGAAACCTGCAGTCAGCTGAGACTGAAGAAGTCACTTGTATGAGTGACGAAACGTTTCTCCCACAAAACGCTACGTCCAGATGAACAGATTCAACTTTTGTAGATTTACTTTCCTGGATGATTGAGCGTGCATCTAGCCTTTTGGATTTAATTCTTTTTGATACACCCTGTATTTGGACTGTGTATTTTCTACTATAACTTTGTTTCATTGTTATTTCATGAATGATTGTTTGTTAATATAAATGAACATTTTTATCCTTTCATTTTGTTTGTTCTCTCTATCAGATTCCTGTCCACTCACTATTGATTCAGACACAGTACACAGTAGGATCAAGCTGTCTGACAACAACAATGAGGCTATGTATGTTATGGAGGATCAGTCATATCCTGATCATCCAGACAGATTTGACCGATATCCTCAGCTGCTGTGTAGAAATGGTCTGACTGGTCGCTGTTACTGGGAGGTCGAGTGGAAAGGAAGGGTTCATATATCATTGAGTAACAGAAGCATCGGAAGGAAAGGAGGCAGTGACGACTGTGTATTTGGAGAAAATCAACAGTCCTGGAGTCTTTTCTACTATGATGGTGGTTACTCAGTCTGTCACAGAAAAGAAGAAACATCCATCACCACCACCATCCTCTCCTCCTCCACTGCCTCTAACAGAGTAGCAGTGTATGTGGACTGTCCTGCTGGCACTCTGTCCTTCTACAGAGTCTCCTCTGACACTCTGATCCACCTCCACACCTTCAACACCACATTCACTGAAACTCTTTATCCTGGTTTTGGACTCTGGTCTCCTGGTTCCTCAGTGTCTCTATGTTCTCTATAGGCGTAAGGTCTCCTTGGTCAGAGAAATCATCATTTTTATTCGTTCTGCCTTCAAAACATGTTGGGAACATATACTGTCTTTTCACAGTGGTTAGAGTGTACAGGGTAGCTATTCAGAGAAGACAGAACATGGAGGCTGTGGAGATTAGGAAATTATTTTACTGTTACTATTCATAACCATTATCATTACTATTGCATTACTTATCATTTATCATTATCATTTCATCGAAGCATTTATTGAAGCTGTTGATGTTACATTAAAGTCTGTATTTCAGCTGTTAGCTTAATTAGATAACAATCTTTCATTGCAGGTGCAACTGTAATCATGTTATACACATTGCATTTTTGTGCTAATTAAAGAGTTGAAGCTCGGTCAGTTAATTGATGATGGTCTGAAGCTTCGGGCAGCGCGACGTCTGGCCGATCTATTGAGTAATTTAAGGTGACCCAACCTATGAGAGGATTGCATACATGCTTACAATACACTACATATAACCTGTAAACAGAATAGAGGCCTGTGTGCACTCAGCAGCCTGCTGCATTGGAGTTTTCCTGGTAACAGATGACTCAGAATAAGTCAGGAAGTATGCTTCTAAAATGTCTTTGTTTGTCGAGTGAGGTCATGCACTGAGGTCAGCATTTCTTTTAAGCAAAAAAAAAAAAAAGTGTTCATGTTCAAACACATTCTGGTATCTGAATCTACACACCAGGTGCAGTTCAGTCAAGCTGACGGTTGCATGTAGGCCAAAAAGAGCCTCATGATATTTGACTGTCAGTACATCAAGGGTTAAATCCAAGAAGCCGAAAGCTGTAATACATGTGGGTGCGTTCAATTCAACTGTACACTCCTCTGCTGCTCATTCAGGTGTGGCAGACACTGATAGGACTGATAGAGCAGAATAGGAACTGAGCTGGGGGGTTTTTCACTTTAGACAAAGTAAATCTGACACCTTTGAAATCCCTGAAATATGAATAAAACAGTTTCTAAGTCAAAGTCCTGATATGCATTAATCTTTGTTGGTAATCACTAGGGATGGGTATCGTTTAGGTTTTATCCGATACCGGTGCCAAATCGGTACTTTTGAAACGGTGCCGGTGCTTAAACGATGCTCAAACCGGTGCTTAAAGAACGGAGAACACAAAATTGGTCCAAAAACCTCTCATGTTCAGCTGTTTTTTGTAAAAGGATAACAATGTTAGCCTTTTCTGCAGCTATGGGGCATATATGGTATCACTCTTGGCTGGAAGCAGTGCTTAAACAATGGAAAAAACACAAACTTTGTCCAAAAACCTCTCATGTTTAACTGTTTTCCACTTTTTCTTTGGTCATTTTAGCCTTTTTGGCCAGGGTGAAGGGAGCATCTGCCATCAAACAAGAAGACAGCCGCATGTAGCTATGATGATGTTTGCTAGTTCACCTTACATGCATTAATGTAATAACGTGGTTAGCCTACTCAACAATTACACACGAACAACATTAAGCTACTCATGCAGAGAAGAACGGCTGCTGCTGCATCATCATCCTCATCATTTCTGCTACACTGGCAGGGCTACGGGCCAGGACTCTCCTCTTCGTGTTTTTGGGGGATGTTGCATAACAGGCAACCCACCCGCAGTAGATTTGCTCGGTGTTACGTCTGGCAGCAAGCTATCAAATACGGCGCATTTCTGGGCTTTTAAAAAAACGCTATGCGTTGCGAGGTGTTTCATCGGATTCTTGGTGTTACCTCCTTTGACAGTGTCACAGTATCAGCTTAAAGCACTTGTTGCTGCTGAGTTTGCATCTTTTGCTGTGAAGTACAGCCAGACTTTTGACCGCTTCGCCTTTTTTTTAATCTGTAGCTCTGCTCTAACAGAACGTACGTACCTGGACCTGCCTACTATCCTCGGAAACGTAAAATGATTGGCTAGAAGTGTATCACAGATCAGGGAAAAAAAGCACCGAAATAAAGCACCGAAATGTGCGCTGCTTTTCGGTCTGGTTACTACCGTTTATGTCAGAACCGGTGCCATCATGGCACCGGACACCGGTACCCATCCCTAGTAATCACTGGTATTGTTACACCAGTGGTAACAGGAGTGCTGCTGGCTGAAACTATGCTGTAGGCAGGTACCTGTTTGTCTAGTCTGAAAACTTCCGTGGAAGACTAAAAACAGGAAACATCATCACATCAATCATCGTCACACAAAGCAGTTTTGTGAGATAAAAGATGAATGGTAAAGATAATGACTTTAGTGAGCAGACCAGGATCAACCTGTTCAGACTTGATTGTGTTTGACCGTCTCATTTTATACCTTTACCTCTGTGGCCTCATTTCATTATTTGCACTTTTTATTCAAACTTGTTGACCAGTTCGAGTAAAGAGACTGATCAATATCAATAGTTAAAATTTAAAGGATAAGAAAATCAGTGAAGAATATCAAAAAAAGAAACATAAATATTCATTTTAATAATTCTGGATACCGTAAGAAGATGGTGCCGGGTGTCATGGCACGCCATCTCTCGGTTCTGCAATATTTATGTTTTGTGTTCTTAGTGGTGTCCCTGCTAGTTTTAAAAACCCACTGTTTGTTGGCGTATGAGCGACAGACGCTGCTTAACCGTGACTCACTGCTGAAGTTTCCCAGCGTTAGTGAGCGATGTGGAGGACTCCCGCCGCCTCTGGCGTCGGTACTGGGGGAACGGCATCGCCGTGATCCCCCCTGGAATCCTTCGAAACGGAAGCGCTGGAGAAGTGGACAAATGCACGGAACGCGCTCTGGGAAGCATGTTTGGGTCAGAACTCGGATGCAACGGGTCCTTACCATCGGTGACCGTGGCTGTTTAGGACTTTATTTTGGCCTCAAACAGCGCTGCCTTCTTCCTGTTTACCCTACATCATCGGAGCACGCTCACCCGAGGCTGCTTTATTGGTCGCCATGCCGACGGGATATGAGGGGAGGTGGAGCAAATATAAACAACCTACAAATACTGCCTGCTACCACGGATGGACAGAGAGTTAACTTAGCTCTCTTAAATGCAAGATCTGTATCAAATAAAACTCATGTTCTTTGGGACTTTTTTGATACTCATAAGCTGGACGTCATGCTCCTAACCGAGACATGGCTGCGCGTTGGTGAAGTGGCACCCTTGCTGGAACTTTGCCCCTCCGATGCCAGCTTTTTCAGCTCCCCCAGGTTGTCTGGGAGTGGAGGCGGGGTAGCCTCTATCATCAAAGACTGTTTTAAATGCAAACAGATACAAAGTCCTGGTGTTTTTACCTCATTTGAGTCCCAACTCCTGACTTTAAGCTGTCCTGTGGTTCTAATTATAGTCACCTATCGTCCACCTAAATATAATGACTTGTTTATTTCGGAATTTTCAGGCTCTTTGACATGTTTTATCGTTTACTATGAAAGGATTCTTATAGTGGGGGACTTTAATATTCATCTGTGTTGTGAGGATAAACCCCTGGTCAAAGATTTCTTAAATGTAATTGAGTCCTTAAACTTCACACAATTTGTGTCTGGGCCAACACGTAAGGGCCACACCGTAGACCTTGTCTTGGGTTATGGACTGAATGTATCAATGACTCAAAATTGTGTTTTACCTATCTTAGACCACTCAGCAATTTTATTTGATATTTTAATCCCTAAATCTCCAGCTTCTGAGAGGGGAAGATTGCTTATTATTATTAGCCCTGAAGCATTGCTTGGAGTTAAATGACATCTACCTGATGTGTTGGACCCTATTTTTACCCAGGAGTTATGTGTGGACACCTTGACTGCGAACCTTAATAATACACTTCTTGAACTACTGGACTCTGTTGCTCCCGTAAAGAAGTTGAAATGTCAAAAAAGGAACCCTATGCCTTGGCTAAATGAGGAACTCTTGAACTTGAGAAGAAATTGTAGAAAAGCAGAGCATCACTGGAGATCTTCCAGACTAGAAGTATTTCTCCAGGCTTGGAAGGACTCACTGTCTTCTTTTCAATCAGCGATGTCGGCAGCAAAAGCAAATTATTTCTCAAATCTCATCATGAGTCATAAACATAAGTCAAAATTCTTATTCAACACAGTGTCACAACTTACAGAGAGTAAGTCAACTCTCTGCTGTTCTAATTTGATAGCTCATGACTTTCTTACGTTTTTCAGAGACAGGAAGCACTTAGGAATCAGATTACTCCCTCCTAAAGCTTTTCTTTAGACTACTTGGCTGTTTTGCCTGTTAGTGCTGATAAACTATTCTCTGACTTCGAGGTTATTTCTCTGTCTGGATTAACTAAGGTTGTAAAAGCAGCTCGATGTACAACCTGTTCTTTGGATCCTCTGCCAGCCTGGGCTATAAAGGAACTGTGGTCAGCATTAGGACCCTACATTCTGTTTCTTTTAAATACTTCACTGACGACTGGAGTCTTTCCTGAATGTTTTAAATCAGCTGTGGTAGTGCCGATCTTGAAAAAGCCTGGACTGGATGTTGACGTGGTCGCAAACTATAGACCCATCTCACATCTGTCTTTTTTATCTAAAGTCTTTGAAAAAGTGGTTTTTAAGCAGCTCACTGAGCATTTGTCAACAAGCAATCTGTTTGAACCATTTCAGTCTGCTTTTAGACCAAATCACTCCACAGAAACAGCTTTAGTAAAAGTGGTAAATGATCTGCTGGTAAATGCAGACAACGATCGCACTTCAGTTTTATTACTGCTGGATCTAAGTGCTGCGTTTGACACTGTGGATCACTGCATTTTCTTAGATAGGCTTGAACATTTTATTGGAATTACAGGAAATGTTTTATCATGGCTGAGATCTTACCTGTCTGGGAGGTCTCAGACTGTTAGTTTTAAAAATGATCTCTCCGAGACCTGTGCAGTGAGGCATAGGGTCCCTCAGGGCTCTGTACTTGGACCATTGCTGTTTTCTATGTACCTGCTGCCTCTTGGTGTTCTTTTACGTTCTTTTAATGTAACCTTTCATTGTTACGCTGATGACCTGCAGCTTTATGTTCCTTTAACCTTTGGAAATTGTGCTGAAGTCTCTAAACTAGAATCTTGTCTATCTGCAATTAAGGGCTGGTTATCGGATAATTTCTTGCTCCTAAATACTGATAAAACAGAGTTGATGGTCATTGGGCTGAACAAATTTCAGCACTTGTCCAAAAATTCCATCTTGAGAATTGATGACAGTGTCATAAATTGTAGGGACAAGGTAAAAAACTTGGGCGTGTGGTTCGACATGGTGCTCTCTTTCGAGTCTCATGTAAAAGAGATAACAAAGACCGCCTTTTATCATTTGAGGAACATCGCCAGAATCAGACAGGTTTTGTCAAGCGACACTGCAGAGGTTCTTGTCCATGCATTTGTGTCCTCACGTATTGATTATTGTAATGCTCTTCTTTCTGGGCTACCAAAGAAAAGTTTTAGAGGTCTACAGATGGTGCAAAATGCAGCTGCTCGCATTTGAACAAGAACTGGGAAATTTGAGCACATTAGCCCTTGTCAGGTTCGAGCAGATTTTAAGGTCCTTCTGCTCACCTACAAGGCTTTAAACGGACTGGCACCTTCATACCTCTCCGACCTTTTACATTTTTACGTTCCATCCCGTGCTCTCCGATCTCAGGACTCTGGCCTTCTAAAGGTTCCTAGAGCCAGAAAAAAGACAAATGGAGAGGTTTTTCTTTTCGTGCCCCGTTTCTGTGGAACAACCTCCCTCAAGATGTTAGGCAGGCTGCTCTGTGGAGGTTTTTAAAACTAAGCTGAAGACACATTTGTTCACCTTATCTTACAAGTCTTAATTCTATGGCTTTTAGTTTTTATATTTTTACTGTTTTGAACTTGTATTGTGTCTTTTACCTGTATTGCTATGTATCGCTTTTATTATTATTATTTTTTATCTTTTTAGTTTCAAATAGTTGTACAGCACTTTGTTTGACAGCGCTTTATAAATAAAGTTATTATTATTATAATTATTAATGGTAATGTTAGATTTGAAAACATGTGTAAGATACCTCAGAGATGAACGAATGCTTATTATTTTTGTCATTTTTGGTGTTTTACCATTTGTATAGATCCCTCAGACCTCCGTGTGTGGACAGTGCAAGGGTCTAAAGATTCTAATTGTGTCTCTTGACGGAGGCGGTCGCATTTTTCTCCTTCTCCTTCTCCCTCTCCCTTTCCCTTATCTTTCCTGCTTGGCTTCTCATGTCTTTTGTGTAGTCTCGTTTTCTAACCCTCAAGGTGTCATGATCCTGGGCCATGTTGGCCCAGTATTCTTAGTTCTCATGTGTCTTTCAGTTCCCTGTTTAGGCTCTGTTTCCTGAGTTGCCCTGTTGTGGTGTTCCCTGAGTGCTTTCCCTTTGTGACTCTCACCCCCTGTGTGCCCCTCTGTGTATTCATGAGCCCTCGTCCCCTTTCGTGTTTATTCCGTGTCTCCCCTGCCCGTTATGTTGGTGTTCTATTCGTGCTCTCTCTCCTCCTGTCTGAACCTCTGTACTTCCTGTTTCACCTCGCCCGTCTCCCGTCAGTGTTGTGTTCACTCCTGCCATGTCTCGTGATTATTATCAGTGTCACCTGTGTTCCCCATGTGCTCCCACTCCGCTCGTTAACCCTCTGTGTATTTATGTCTCCCTCATGCTGCGTGGATTTCCCTGTGTCTCTCTCCGGGTGTTAATTTACTTTTCCCAGTTTAGTTGTGTATTTCCTACATTCTGCCTCTTCAGCAATAAAGCTGCTTTTTGAGTTCATCCCCTGAGTCTGTGAGTCTTGCGATTGGGTCCTCCTCCTGCCTGCCACACAGCCGAGCCATGACAGAAGAACGCGACCCCGACATGGACCCAGCAACTCACAACCCCTCCGCTGAGCTCCGTGAGGATCTAATTTACACGGTGGAATATGACTGTCAGGAGTGGGTGGCGCTGCCAGAGGATGAATACCGGGAGACCTTAGCCGTCCGTCTACAGCGGATGGTGTCCGGACTCCCGTGGCTATTCGGCGCGCTCCGCCCCCACATCCAGGACTTCCTCGTCTCCACCGTAGGCATCTGCCCGGAGCAGCCGCTCCAGTATGAAGAGTCGGAGGATGTTCAGCCCGGTCCGTTGGAGGATTCGCGGCCCGGCTCATCTCCTCCCCCTTCTTGGCGAAAACGGCGTTCACGCCGCCGTCGCGCCAGTACTGCTAAGCGGGCTGCACCTGTGGGAGAGAGTGACTGTGCGTCACACTCTCAGCCCAAGTTTTCTGATCCCGGACTTCATAACTTTTCCACCACTCCACCCGCCAGTGTGTTGCCTGAATCGGATAACTCCGCCACTGTGTGTTTGGACTCTAGAGACACTATACAGCGAGGCACCTCAGTGTCAGATTATTCACCTGTAGCTCTCACTAGTGATCTTTGCGTTTCTGAGCCATGAGATTCTTGTAATGCTCGCAGTATTTCCTTTGATTTAGCCGATATGAATGTTTCACCTGTAGAGTTAACTGAACCAAAGACTGCTATCCTACACCAGACTCACCCACATACTGCTACCAGCATTGCAGCTCCGCAGAACTGTTTTAACCAGCCTGTACACTCTGGGGTTTTCCAGTCTGAACTCAGCCACACACCACCACCATCATCAGCCAAACTATCTGAGACTGAGTGTTCTGTAACTGATGCTCCTTCTAGTGACTGTTACATATTCCAGCCTGTTTTGTCTTTAGACATTTCTGATGTTTCCCAGTCAACTGCATTTCGTTGCCCTGTACCTGTGCATGTGCAATGACAATAAAGTTGAATTCTATTCTATTCTATTCTAACTCCTCAACCAGCCATTGCTTTCTTGGCTCCTCAAAGAGTTACTGAGACCTGTGTTGCTGAGCCAGCCATCTTAACGTCTACACCTAGCGTTCTGCCTGAGCCAGGTGACACAGAGACTGATAGGTTTGTAGCATAAACCTATTCGCTGGAACGTTGAAGGCAATATGATTACACCGCAAAGCAAGACACAAATAGGCAAGCTTCTTCATGTTACTCGTGCACGGGAGAGAACCGGACAAACGCCGTTCCTTCGCTTGGCCCCAGTTGCTCTCCTCCGTTCTCCCGTACCACTGTCCTTTTATTGAGGTTACATGAATATGCATAGGTTCATTAACATATGACGTCTACATACACACAAAGAGTACCTTGTGTGTGTGTGTGTGTGTGTGTGTGTGTGTGTGTGTGTATGTGGTACTGCTGATCAAAGGGTCATAAAAGCACACAAGCAAACATCCTTGGTCAGGAAGAGGGTAGACCCCCCCTCATCCTAGATAACACAGTAAGGAAGTCCAGCAGTTCATTTATACACAAAAAGCACTTAGACTAGAACAGACGTAGCTACGTTAATCCTACCATAACACAATTAAACAAGATGCGAACTTTCCCATGCTCCCAGGATGTAGGTGTGCATTCCTTTTTTTTTTTTTTTTTTTTAGCACATTACTCATCTTTTTATTAGTTGCAGTTATGTACCATCTGTTTGTTGAGATCTTTAAAAAGAAGCTAATTTGCAGTCGGTTTGGTGTTACAAGATTGTTGCAGTCCCTGAAATACATTATATAGACAAAGTGTTGGTCCACTCTTCTTAATCTTTAAATCCAGATGTTTGCAGTCTTATTGCCACAGGTGTGCAAAACTAAGCGCATGGCCACGAAGTGTAATTTTACTCACTTTTGAAAGAATGAGTTGTTCTTTTTTTTTTTTTTTTTTTTTTTGGAAGTGACATCAGAAACAGCAGCATGTGACATCACGTGATGGCGGAGCTTCAGTTCATCCTTTGTCATCCTTTTTTTTTTTTTTTTTTATAATAGGACAGGGGGAAAAAATGAAAGAAAGAGGGGGAGAGGAAGAAAGAAAACCAAAGGGGAGAAGAGACGGTGAGAAGGGGGGGAAGAGAGAAAAAAAAAAAAAAAAAAAAAACTCCTGGGTCACCTGTATGGAGAGAAAGAAAAACAAAAAAAAACAGGGGAGACAGCAAACAACAAAGAGCAACATAATAATAATAAAAAAAAAAGCACCATCACAATAAACTAGCTAGTCATAGATATCAATAGTTACTAAATAATAAACGATATTGTGCAGCACGCAAGATAGACAGCGCACAGTGTGCTTTGAGGCAGCAGCCAAGAAAGCTGTAGTCCACGTCTGTGAATACCCATGTGTACACCTGTGTGCATACCTGTGTGGATCAGCATGCTTGCATTCCAAAGGTGTCTCCATGTAATGATCTGCTAGAGAGTGTGGGGAGCCACAGCCCTGTCCTCTATGGTATCAAGCAGGTATGGAGGAGATCAAAACTCCAGACATCCAGAGGCCCCCAGAACACAAGAGACCATGGAAGACCCACAGAGGGGCAGCCGCGCCACTGTCCCAGTAAGAGCTGAGGAGAGTCCCAGATGAGAGCTCATTCAGCAGCCGCGGAGCAGAAGCCAGGGGGAGTTGCAGTGACGCGCCCGTGAGCTCCGCCGGCAGCCAGCTGTGCCTGAGTGACCGAGCCCCAGGCCGAGAGGCCGGGGGCACCCCACCTCCAAAGTGGCCCGAGCGAGCCCCAATAAGCGGCCGCCAAGGAGTGAGCCGGTGTGTACCCGGACGCCCACCCCCAGATACAAAGAACCACCAACGCACCGATACCTGAGGGAGTCCGCCACCGGCAGGGGAAGTGGTGGTGGGTGGAGATAGGCCTCCAAACCTTGGAGGGCCCGAGATGTCCCCAGAGAGGTGGCGTCTGATACCCAACCTGACATATAGACACAGACATACAGGCACACACAGACACAAACATCCATTCCCACCCTCATGCTCTCATATGTACTTCACACTCAACCGACGTGGAGACAGACATAAAGGGACGCTGTATACACGATCACACTCCCCAAGCGTACTCTACTAACCGGGTCTAGGTACCCTTGCCCCTGGAGGGGGGAACTGCACCCAGACCCAGGTGGTGTTACCCTTTTCCCTGCGGTGGGGAGAGGCAGACCGCCCCGACTCCGCAGCAGCAGGGAGGCCCCACACTCCAGACCGCAGTCGGACGGCCCACTCCTCCTAGCCCCCCCGCTCCAGCAGGCCGCAGAGAATGGGGGTGAGAGAAGACTCCAAACCTCCCTCCACCCGCTCATTGTAGTGTTGATGCATGTGTGTTCTAAGGTGCAATTAAAACCCAGGAGGGCTTGGAGCTACCTGCCAGAGAGCAGCAGGTAAGCGCATGGTCCCTCCTGCTAGCCCTCAATGTCTACATGTATTTAAAATTGAGAGGTGGGCAACGACGCCAGGGGTGAGGCGTACACCCTGATGGTAACTTGGACTCCGTGTATCGTGCCCACCCCCAAGATCCTATATGTATGTGTAATGAGGGTGTGAGTAATGTGAATGTCTAAGTTGTGGGATAAAATTGAGGCAGAGGCAGCCAGAAGGGGACAGAGGGGGGGGGGGGGTAGCCTCCTCTGCACCCTGGTGACATACCCCTACTCCAAGGCCCTGCATGTGTGGGTGGTTGTGGTGGAGCAGGAGGAGGGAGGCAGCTGGAGATGGGGAGGGAAGGAAGGGAGGGGCAGGTGACCCCTCCCTGGGGCCAGCTCCCCCGCTGACCCCAGTAGGCACTCCCACACTCCGCGACCCGCCAGGGAAAGGGGGGCCCAGGCCCATCCAGACCGGGGCCCAGCGCAGCAGCGCCCCCCGGCCCCACAGAGCCCGGGACAGTCCACCCAACCCCACCACAGAGAAAACTGCACCCACCCCACCATCCACTCGTCTTCCAGACTACATGAGACAATAGACGCCCAGGCTGAGATCTTCCTCCACCTCTCCTGTATCTCCCCCTCCTGCAGAGAGTTCCTGAGGGGAAGAAAGCTCCTGCAAGGTGTAACAATCTCCCCCACCGGTTGAAGAGCCCCACAGGCGACTCGACACGCCGGCGGCACCCTGCGCCAGGGATGGGCTCCCATGCACCCACCCGCCCACAACCCCGGCAACACACAAACCAGGACCCAAGGCCCCGAGGCCCAGCCAGGGCCCCGGCCCAGAGATGGAGCGCCCCCAGACCCTCACGCCCATCCCGGACCCACCCAGGGGCAGACAGGCTACCAGGTCAGTAACCCACGTCCATCACCACAGACCCTCCCCTAGCCCCGCTGCACGCAGCCACGAGGAAATGGTCAGAAAAAGGCCCCCAACCGGACATGACCGCTACCCCGGGTTGAGCCCCCCAAGGAAGATGCCTCCGGGGAACCCCCCGACGCCCTAAGCCTGTCCCTGCCCCCACACCAATCACAACATTGAAGGCGGGACCAAACTATGACCCCCCACCCCCACTAGGTGATGGAGCCGATCAAAGGAGCCCAGAGCAATTGATCTGATGTGGTGGCCGAGGCTGTATCAAAACTAATGTAATCTAATAGATAATTTCTATATTGGTTAGAATTAAGATTGTTTTTATTTTTCCAGTTCATGAGGACAGTTTTCTTGGCTATGCATAGGGCAGTGAAAGCCATATGGGCTAAATTGTTTTCTGAGGTGACATTATCTAAGCTGCCCAACAAACACACTAAGGGGGAAGTTGGAATGTTACATTTCAGACACTTTGATAAGTCTTCACATATCTCGCGCCAAAACTTTTGCACTGGTGGACAGAACCAAAGAGCGTGGATGTAGTAGTCTGGTGTATTGTTTTGACAGTGTGAGCAGTTTGGAAGATGTAAAGCCCATCTTGAACATCCGATGACCTGTATAGTGCACTCTATGTAGTATTTTGTATTGTATTAATTGCAGACTGGGATTTTTAATCAATTTAAAAGTTTTTAAGCATACCTGAGACCAGAAGTTTTGGTCTAAACTGACTGATAAATCTGCTTCCCACTTTGCAATAGGAAGGGATATTGATTCATCTAATTTAGAGAATGTTCTATATATTTTAGATAATAATTTGGGGGATTTAAGAGTAAGGAAATGTGCCGCACTTGGTGGTATTTGTAATTCAACTTGACTGAGGTTAAATTTCTTTTTTATTATGGATTTAATTTGTTGATATTCTAAAAAATTTTTCTTGTTGATCCCATATTGTGCAACTAGTCTGTCGAATGGGATCAATTCTGTTCCCTCCAATATATGTTCTAAGTATTTAATTCCTTTACAACTCCATTCTGGGAAGTTAATCATATTATTGTTTTGTAATATGTCAGGGTTATTCCAGATAGGAGTACGTTTGCATGGGATTAGTGAAGACTCCGTTATTTTTAGATACTCCCACCATGCTGTCAGAGAGAAGCTGATGTTGATACTTTTAAAGCATTCATGTTTTTTGATGTTTGAGCTGATAAATGGTAGGTCTGAAATCTCTAGATCCTTGCATAGTGCCTGTTCAACATCTAGCCAAGGTTCATCTAGGAAGGTATGTTTTGACCATTCTGAGATGAACTGAAGCCTGTTGGCTAAGAAGTATTGGTGAAAATTAGGCAGATCTAATCCTCCTCTATCCTTGGTTCTTTGTAGCGTTTTTAAGCTGATGCGCGGGGGTTTATCTTTCCAAAGGAATTTGGAAATATATGAATCCAGAGATCTGAACCAATCTTGTGATGGTTTGTTAGGGATCATCAAAAATAAGTAATTTATTTTTGGCAAGATCATCATTTTTATAGTGGCGACCCTTCCCATGAGTGATATGGGTAAAGATTTCCATCTAGTCAGATCGCCTTCTACTTTCTTTAGAAGTGGGATGTGATTTAATTTAGTTAAGTCTGAAAGCTTAGGAGAAACATTAATACCTAAATATTTAATATTTCCGGATTGCAGTGGGGCAGAGGAAGAATTATGGAAGGAGCAGTTAATGGGGAGAACTGTAGATTTTGGCCAGTTAATTGAATAATCTGAAACTCTTGAAAACCAGTTTATTAGAGTAATTACCTCAGAGAGGTTGGTTTGTGTGTTTTGCAGAAAAAGCAACACATCATCCGCATAGAGACTGATTTTATGTTCTATGTTCTTACATTTTATGCCCTTAATTGTTGTAGCCTGTCTAAATGCTGCTGCTAGAGGTTCGATAAAAATTGCAAAAAGTGAAGGGGAGAGTGGGCATCCCTGCCTGGTGCCCCTCAGGAGACAGAAGCTGGGGGATGTCTGGTCATTTGTTCTGATACGAGCTGTTGGGGAATTGTATAATATTCTTATCCAGTTTATAAAAGAGTTTCCGAAACCAAATTTGTGTAAAGTTGCGAATAAAAATTTCCAGTTAACTCTGTCAAATGCTTTTTCTGCATCTAGGGATAATATTATGGTTTCAATGTTTTTATTGTATGAGTAGTCTATTAAATTAAGTAATCTACGAGTGTTTGTTGAGGAGTGTCGACCTTTTATGAAACCAGTTTGGTCAGGGTGAATTAAGAGGGGGGTTATTTTCTCTAATCTCTTTGAGAGAGCTTTGCAGATTATTTTAAGGTCTACATTTAAAAGAGAAATTGGACGATAGCTTGAGGGAAATAAAGGGTCTTTGCCTGGTTTTAGCAGGAGACTAATGTTGGCAGAGTTCATATTTGGTGGTAATCTGCCATTTTCCTCGATTTCCTGCAACATTCCGTGGAATACTGGTGCCAAAATTGTCCAGAATTCTTTGTAGAATTCTGCAGGGAAGCCGTCTGGACCTGGAGCCTTATTATTGGGCATACTTATCAGGGCTTCCTGGAACTCACTTGGTGTCAGTGGCGAATCCAGTTCCATTGCTTGACTGTCTAGTAATTTTGGGAGATTTACGTTGTCAAGAAACCGATCAATTTCATTTTTAGATGGGTTTATTTGTGGTGAGTATAAGGTTTCATAGAAATCCCTAAAAATGTTGTTTATTCTTCCAGGGTCATATATTGTGTTCCCTGATAAATCTTTAGCAGCACATATAGTTATTTTTTCTTTATTTATTTTTAGCTGGTTAGCTAGAAATCGACCTGATTTGTTACTGTGTTCAAAATTCTGCAAACGAAGTCTTTGTACTAGGAATTGTGTTTTTTTATTAATAGTTTCATTTAATTCTAGTTTTGTTTTGCATATTTTGTTCAATGTTTCCTGATCTTGGTTGCACGCGTAGGCTTCTTCTAGTGATTTGATGGTTTTTTCTAATTCCTGAATGTTTTTGTTTTCTTCTTTCTTTTTGTGTGATGAGAAAGAAATTATTTTACCTCTCATCACAGCTTTTCCTGCTTCCCATAGAACAGACGCAGATATTCCGGGAGTGTCATTAAAGTCTAAGTATGAAGTCCATTCCTTTTTAAAATATTTAATAAAGTCTTCATCTTTAAGTAGTGATGTATTAAATCTCCAGTTTTTACTTGGCGTAGTATTATTCTTGTGCATTAGTTTTAAAGATACAGGAGCATGATCACTGACAGCTATAGGATGAATCTCAGTGTCTGAAATGTCACTCAGCAGTGAGCTGCTGACCAAAAAATAATCCAGAGAATAGGAGTGATGAACATGCGAGAAAAAAGTATATTCCTTACTGTTGGGGTGAAGGGAGCGCCATGCATCGCGAAGGCCAAAGTCGCTCATATACTGTTTGATTATATTTGTGGACTGCCAATTACGCTGAGTTCCTGTTGTGTTGAGCCTATCCATTTCTTCATTTAGTCCAAGGTTGAGGTCACCGCCAAGAATGAGTGTGCAATCGAGGTGTTCAGAGAGTGCACTAAAAAATCCGTGGAAGAATGAGGGTTCATCAACATTTGGACCGTATATACTTACAATACCTAGTTTTTTGTTCAATATTGATAGTTTAATAATTAGAAATCTACCCTCTGGATCTATAACTGTATCGAGTACTGTAAAATTAACATTTTTATGTATTAAAATTGCTACTCCCCGTTGTTTAGAATTATAACAGGCTGCAAACACGTTAGGAAACTCAGGTGTTTTAAGTTCGTTTAAACCTGTGACAGGTCTGTGAGTTTCTTGTAATAAAACAACATCTGCCTGTAGTTTTTTAAGCTGGTTAAATATCTTTAACCTCTTTCCTCTGGTGCCAGCTCCATTTATATTCCATGTGACAAGCCTCAGAATGCCCATAATTGTGTGTGTATGTCTAATGATGTACGCTGGGTGTTTCGTTTAGACAGGTGGAGAGAGTGTGGAAACATCCCTTGTTTGTAAATAGAAAGAGAAAAAGAAGTGTGGTGAGAGACTCCATAAGTCTGACTATGTGTGTGAATATTCACTAATATGAACAAGCGTGGCTTGCTTATGTGTCCTGCAAGTCTGTGCGTGCTGTGAGGCTGTTGTGAATGTGCTGCCGTTGAGCGGATGTTTGCGTGATCGTGTTGTGAAAATATGGAGAAATAGAGGGTGTTGTTTGTAGGTGAGTGGGGAAGTAGGTGATCACAGCAGTGAAAGACAAGAGAAAGAAAGAAACCACATGAACTGTGAGCAACAACAAAAAAAAAGAAACGAAACGGAAACATTCCAATTAAAGCAATGACGGAGGGTGACGGTGTTATATCTGCTATGACATCATATTGATATTACTAGGTTAAACTCATGTTAAAGGAGAGAGTGTGAATGAATAAGAAAAGAGTGTAGCGGGTTCTTATCTGGAGTGCAGTCAGTATAACCACGGTGTGGTGCCGGGGTCGCGGTACAGCTGTCCGTCCACGTAGAGCCGGTCCACAGCGATGACAGCACGGGAGCCTTTCTGGATAAAGCTACGTCGAACTGGGAACAGGACCTTGCGTCGTTCCAGGATCTCTTTGGGGAACTGGTCGTTCACGCTGAAGTCCGTTCCTTTCAGCTCTCTGCCGCGACTCTTCACCTGTTCCTTTTGTTTGAATTGGCTGAATTTGGCCACAATAGGCCGTGGTCTCCCAGTCCGCGACCGAATGCCCCCCAAGCGATGTACTCTATCGAAGTCGATGTTCTTTACGGTGTCCTCCGGCAGATTCAGGTGGCTTTTGATGAAGCTTTTCACCGTTGCCTCCGCATCCTCTCCGGTAGATTCTGGAATACCAGAGAACACAAGATTATCTCTCATGCTACGGGCTTGTAGATCGATAACGGACTCTTTTATTTTTTTATTTTCAATGTTTAGCTGGGTCACGTTATCGGTGAGAGATTTGACCGACTCCCGTAGCGTGGTATTTTCAGCGGCAAGCGTTTCCACCTGCTGCTGGCTGAATTCCAGGGATTCTCTCAGAGATTTAAATTCCCGGTGTAAAATCTCCACCAGGGCCAGCCTCGCATCGAAACTGGACAATCGCTTGTCGATTGACTCCAGGATGTCTGCGATGTCTTTGCCGGCAGGCGATGTTGTACCGGGGGATTCTGCCGGGCGAGATCTCTTCGATGACGGCGTCTCAATTTTGGTCGGGGAGGATGTACTCTGGGCCTTCTTCATGACTAAATCTTGAAAACAGCGGTCGATGTAATCTTGGAGAGCGTCTAAACTCTCCCCGTTGTCCTCCAGGGTGTTAGAGATGATAGAACAGATGTTGTTAGTTATATGACAATCGATTAGTATATTTGGTAATATTGAAGCTTGAAAAACCTTTGTTAAACTCTAAGCTACCATTTGCTTTTTTTTTCTTTCCGCCAATTCTCCGGCGTCTGACGTCACCTACAACATGGGTCGCTTACCTTACTCGTCACTTCCGTCACTTACCGTCCTCCCGTCCAGCCCCATGTACCAATAAAAGCATATAAAAGCACACAAGCAAACATCCTTGGTCAGGAAGAGGGTAGACCCCCCCTCATCCTAGATAACACAGTAAGGAAGTCCAGCAGTTCATTTATACACAAAAAGCACTTAGACTAGAACAGACGTAGCTACGTTAATCCTACCATAACACAATTAAACAAGGTACGAACTTTCCCATGCTCCCAGGATGTAGGTGTGCATTCCAGGAATGCACACCAAGCCTTTGCGGCCTGTTAAAGCTCACACATCCTATCACTACACAAGTGATTATACACCTCTAAGCATATATGGTTAAATATTTCTAAGCATAAATGACAATCAACAATACAAACTCTAACATTCCCCCGTTTTTGACCTTCATGCTAGAAAAGTTCCCAGTTATGAATACCTCATGTCTGACAGTTTCAATGCAAACATTGTTATATTCAGCATATGTCAAATCACCCTAAATTACTGTAAAAGTACACAGTTTAACAAATGTATTAGCAGTTATCCCATTCAGTGTTCTCATCTCATGGCAAACTGCATCCTACGAGCAAACAAAGAAATTGTTGATTTAATAGTGAAAACAAGAAAGTAACATTTTCAAACACATCTCAGCTTGGTGGTGTTTTTTCCAGGTGTGCAAATCACATGTCTCTCTGCAGAGTGGTTTGAGTTCTGCAGGGCGTCATAAATGTCTCTTCCAGTTGTTTCCATCATTGTCCATAGGACCAGAGTCCAAATGTATGTAGAATAAACGTTCAAACATACCAGTTAGTTTTGTTGTTTGTCAACATGGGTCTCAGCTATTTCCAAAGCTGCAGACCTCTCAGCACTCTAGTTTTATGGCCTCCACCAACCCCCATCACCTCATTCAAGCCTTCGTCCTGTGAGGGGGATATTTATGACTCCTTAATTTACCACGCTCTGCAGAAAACACCTCTGTGGAAAGGGTGCAGGGTTCAGTTATCTTACTGCTGTTATGATCCCAGCAGCCTTCGGGGTATCATCGTATTCACAGTACAGTGGTACAGCATTAGGTGATGTTCATAGGAAACTGCTATCATCACCACCATAGCTTCTGGTTCCTGTGCTTTCACAGAATCATGATGTCATCCTCGAACTCCTTCTGTGCTGTCGATGGAGCTTGGCACGCTCCCCTCATTCATCGAGTTTTCATATTCCAACACTGCTGAAGGTTTAAGGCAGAGCACGTCGTACACCTTAGTTGTCTTCCTCAGCGTCAATATTGAATCTTTCATTTTATTTAAAATCTCCTGGAAGCTCAGTAGCACAGCTCTCTGTGTCATGTCTGCTGTGCTGAAGATGATCTCTGATCCTCCTGAAGTCTCTCTCCTGGTCTCAGCTCCCATCCTGTGGACGATCCTCTCCTCTATTTTGCAGGCAGTTTCATGGTCCTTGCTGTGACTCCAAGGTCTGATCTCATGATGGGCCCCAACCAGCTTGACCTTTGACCTCAACCACTGCCTGGGCTCAGCTATGCTTGGAATGTTTCTGCTTCTCACTGCTGCACCTATATTTCAGAAAGGCTTCTATTTGGAGAGCATGTCAACACCCATCAAACCACATTCTTTAGTTCAGTGAACTTCACTTATAGGCCATCAAAGCCTCATCTGAACATGGATGCACCACTTGCATAGATTTAATACTTGTAAATAAACGGCTAATCACACAAATCACTGCAACAATAATAGTAAACATTGTTTAATGTTAATTCTGGACCCCACCTCTTGACGCATGGACAACCATGCGTCAACTCACCAAACCTGGATCCCTGTCTTAAAAACTGGCTCCACCAGGAGCCTGCATACACAAGATCTGGAAATAAAAGCAAACTTCACACGTACAAACAATTATATCAAAAGAGTAATAAGCATTCAGCACGGGCAAGACAAGTGCCATGTGCAGGTTTCCCCAAATCATTAAATCACTATTGTTACCATAATTCGCCTCAAACATGGATCATCCCATGTGCTCAGTTAACATTAATGTAATCGGTGACTTCTCTTAAGCAAAGTCACTCCACTCAATTATTATTATTATGGGTCCAAAAGTGGCCAGAAAATGAGCCCATAATAAACTATTCCATAAATACCGTAATCTCTCATTTGTTTTACTCATGTCACTTGTCCGCTTCTGCCGAATCCTCCACAGCATTCTCAAAGTAACAAACATTAGCAATACACATTGACTGTGGTCAGACGGAGGTCAGACACAGGTCAACAGGTTCCAGAGGTGCCATAAAAAAGACCATAAAATCAACCATCCCTTCTCGTGGAAAGAATGTCATTCACATATAAACCCAGAAATCCTATAGTAGAAAAACATTAACTAATCCTCTTATAAACCACATGATCAAACACATGATTAATCATCTGCTGTAAAAAGAAATGTAAATGTTAGCGCTGCGCAGGTGTGTACACCTTCTCACAGTAATTTCTGTGAGCAACACAAGCCCATGAATAACACACCTCTGATAGATTCACAAACATAAAAATGGCATTTAAAAGGTTAAACCATCACGCAACCCCAGATGTTGCTGTCATCTTTCTGCTCCTGTAACAGAGACACACACAGAGATACATCCACACCTTTGTCAGGTGGGGGTTGACTTCACACAATGGTGTTAAGTCAGTCAGTCTTGTCAGCTTTTACCAGTCAGTCAACTTTCTTTCCTTTTACTCACGCATTCATACATTCATTCATTCTTTCTTTCTTTGCTGATAGTGGAATCGATTGTCGCATTTAATTTCCACTCTCAGCAAAATGACGTCATTTCAAAAAGAAAAAGAAGAACTTTAGTTTGGATTACATAGCTGAATCCTTTTTTAGGCTGGGACACTCAGTTAATAATTGTCCCAAATAAGCAGCTTTCTCCAAAGCCCATTTTAATGTGGAGAAAACTCACTTGACACAATTTTCTCGACGACGTGTAGCACTTTCAATTCCCGACGTGCAGATCTGCTTAAAGAAAAGAAATAGACAAACAAAATCAGTGCCTGTTCAAAAGATAAAAATGAAAAATATCAAACCAAACTCTCAGTGCACTGTGAAAGTATCAAAATAAAAAGGCCTTGTTAAGTCATGACACAAACTCCTCATCAACTTCACAAGAGGAGAAGAATCATCAGCTAGATTCACTCCAAACCAACCATCAGCTGCACAAAACACAACATACCCCTAATGTCATATTAGCTATGAGTTTAATCACCAGGTCTGTGCTCTTCACTCATTTAGGCCACAGATCTATTTTATTCAATTTTTCTTTTTCCCTTCATCATAAAACATGTGACATGCTGTCATGCACTTCATAAAAAAGTTTGTTCTGACGTATTCAGAGTTGTGTATCTAGATACAGAATTCACTCGCACATCAAAACAGGAAACTCAGTGTTTTAAAGTCTCCACTCAACACACAACAAACTACAACACATCTCATTCACTCGTGCTAGAATTCAGTCACCTTTCATTAATCTAAAACCGATCAACTAATTTGCATATCAGCTATTAACCCACTAAGGTGACAGGACGACAGAAAAGCATGTTCAAAATAGTATCACAAAAGACAATTCCCCTCATACAGTAAATTACTTATGCTGCATCAATCAAGCAGGAAGCTTCTCCCAATTTACCATTTTAACAACTAAATTTATTGTCTGATCACTGATTGGTCAAACCAGGATCTTTTTTTTTCCCCACAAAAGTTTAAATTGTTGTCCTGCAACCTAGAGAGTCAATTTTTTTTATTGGATAAATTCAGTATTTGATAACAAGTGTCTGCTAAATTGACACTATTTTAACACTGATGAAAGATAACAAGCAGGTTTAATGCATGTCTGTGGAGCTGCATATCCAGCAGAGCATGTAATGTGCTATGAGTTCTACTGGTCTTTGCATCACACGGGGTGACTTTGGACAAGATGATACACAGGCTCACGCTTAAAATGTCTAATCTTCATGAGTTATTTTGTGTTTGTATTAGTAGGGTTAAGGCATGTTCTGTGTGATTTTGTATATGTTTGTATATGTTTCAGACTCCTTCACAATTTTCCAACTTAAGCAGTCAGTTTTCTTTTCCCCAGGTTTGCTAACCCAAATTTTGATTTCCCACATTTAATAACAGCATTCCTCTGTGTTTCCACTTACTCTCACTCTGTTGTCCTCTCACTCTGTTGTCCTCTCCCACTTTCAACAGTCCACAGCCGGCAGTTCTCCTTCAGCTTTGTCCTGTGTTCCACTGTCTCTTCTTGCCATTTTACTCCACAGGTGGCAAATGTCAAACTCCAACAGTCTCCTCAGTTCTCCTCAAAAGTTTTCTTCACATGCATAGTGAAGTTGCAGCTTGTTGTAAACACAGTGCCATTCATCCGATCAGTCAGGATGATGGGTTTGCTCTTCTTCTCTGATGCTGTTTGTCCACATTGCTGCTGCTCGCTGAGACTTTTTGCTCAGGACTTGCTGCTGTCTCTTTATCTTCCATGTTATTGCTTTGGAGCTGCATTCTTCAGGGAGGAGTGAGCTTGCTTGTGAGTTTGAGAGACACATACACATTGCGCTGTAAATAAGTCAGCCAGAACTTGGCCTGCATGTTTCCAATGATGTTTAACTATAAATTTCTTCCGTCCGACCGCTGCATGTGGAAAATTGATAAAGGTCTGCTTTTCACCTGAAAGTGACAAACTAAGACATGTTCATTATCATCATCACTGCTTAATCAACACACATCTCTCTCTCTCTCTGTGTTTTTGTGAACAATCCTTTCTTAACCCTAGAACACTATCGCTGGGTGATTTACACCCGAGAAAATACATTTACATGATTTCTCTCTCCTGCAGCTGTTTGCGTGTCGAGGAGCCTGTGCCTTCACCAGGGAAGTCTCAAATGTCCCAGGAATGGTGGACCAAAGACCAGCTTTCCAGAGTCATTATTTTGTTTTAGAAGTTTTATTTTTCATTTTGTTAGACATGGCACAGTTGAAAGTAAAAGAAGACCACTCTAATTTGTCATGTGTTGTCATATTTTGATATATTTGATTACGTTTCATTGGTTATATTATATCGGGTAAAAATCACCCGGCATTAGTGATCGTGTTACTATTTGTAGCAATAGTGTTCTAGGGTTAAAAGCAGACAACGACATTGTAGTTGTTTTTCGGCTGATCAACACAAAACCTTTTTCCTATGATTATTTTTCTTCGTCTACAATGTAACTTGTCTCTTTTTCACTCTTTTATTTTATTTTATTTTATTTCTTTACAACAGCTTGTGATCCGCAAAATCACCGCTCTCACTCACAATCAAAGGCAATTACTTTTGCACAGTGCACAAAAACACTGTGATGTCAGACACATTCACACTCACTTTTTCATCTGCATAAATAAATCATATGGCTGGAGATATGTTCCATGGTGATCCACAGGCATGATCACACGTTTATTTAATTATTTTCAACCCAACAAAACAAATAAACAAAAACATGCTGCTGATGCTATGAACACTCCACACACATGAGTCAAGATGCAGGAAAACTGCTCATGGAAACGCTGCACCCTCTCTGTTTCCCTCTCTGTGAGTAGTTCTCAGCAGTGTTGGGACTAACGCATTATTAAGTAACGCGTTACAGTAACTACGTTATTATTGTGGTAACGAGCACGGTAACTAGTTATTATGCCAAAATCAGGAACGCGTTAGTCGTTACTGGGATTTAGATAGGGTCGTTACTCGTTACTTCGTGTGGTGGCTATCGTGGAGCTTCCACAGATTCAGTAACATTAGCAAGTGGTGGAGGCCAGCAGGTGGATGAGAGAAAGTGTCACGGTCCGGGGCAGCGGCCGTGTGGAGAGTGGAAGGAGGACTCAAAGCGCAGCACTCATTCAGGTGTGAGGGTGATTTATTGATAATAACAAACATAAAGAGGAGATGGCAAAACAGAACTACGGATGAACTAAACTGGGTGAAACTACACAAAGGAGTGGCAAACCTGAACACGAAGGGAGAACAGCAGGGAGAGCACGCAGAGGATTTCACAGGGTAGATGCAGAGTACGCAGGGTAACACAGAGGATGAACACAGGTAGGAACACAGACGACGTGACGAGGAGCAGAGGAAATCACACGCTATAAATACACAAAGAGACACTGGGAAATCACACACAGATGGGGGAAACAGCTGGACCTGATTAACCTGACGAGACAGGGGAACACTAACACCAGGGACCAACAGAGGGAGCACAAACCCAGAACCCAGTGTCTAAAATCCCAAACACAAACCATCCCAAAACAGCCATGAATAATAATGAAAGTAATAACAATAAGTACATAAACATAAAGTCACTGAGTCATGGTCGCAGGACCATGACAGTACCCCCCCCTCAAGGGCTGGCCCCCGACAGCCACAGAAACACACCACCAGATCCGGGCGGGCGGCAGGGGGCCCAGGACGGAGGGACCGGACCACGACCACGGACGGAGGCCCCAGAGTCCCAAAACAAAGATGAACACAAAACCCACAGGGGAGCAGAGTCCAAAGCACAGTTCAGGAGGCCGTCCACGAAGAAGGCAGCGGCGGCGCGTAAAGAGTTCAGGAGGCCGGCCGTGCGGAAGGCAACGGCGGCGCGTAAAGAGTTCAGGAGGCCGGCCGTGCGGAAGGCAACGGCGGCGCGTAAAGAGTTCAGGAGGCCGGCCGTGCGGAAGGCAGCGGCGGCCACACAGGCGATGGCGGTCCGGGGGCCGGCCGTGCGGAAGGCAACGGCGGCCACTCAGGTGATGGCGGTCCGGGGGCCGGCCGTGCGGAAGGCAACGGCGGCCAGTCAGGCGACGGCGCTCGGCCAGTAGCCTAGCCAGCGGTCCAGAAAACGGCCGTTTAGCTCCAGACCCAAACGAGGCTGGGCCAGGCGAGGCTGAGGGCACGGAAGCCGGGACCGCAGCAGGCGGAGATGATGATGCAGACACAAAGGCTGGACCAGACGAGGATGCAGACACGAAGGCTGGACCAGACGAGGGTGCAGACACGAAGGCTGGACCAGACGAGGGTGCAGACACGAAGGCTGGACCAGACGAGGATGCAGACACGGAGGCTGGACCAGGCGAGGATGGAGACACGGAGGCTGGACCAGACGATGGAGACACGGAGGCTGGACCAGACGATGCTGATGATGGACCAGACGAAGATGAAGCTGAAGCCGGACCAGACGAAGATGAAGATGAAGCCGGACCAGACGAAGATGAAGATGAAACCGGGCCAGGCGAAGATGAAACCGGGCCAGGCGAGGATGAAACCGGGCCAGGCGTGGATGAAAACGGGCCAGGCGTGGATGAAGCCGGGCCAGGCGTGGATGAAGCCGGGCCAGGCGAGGATGAAACCGGGCCAGGCGATGAAGAAGCTGCAGCTGAAGCTGGGCCAGGCGAAGCTGACGCTGTAGCTGAAGCTGGGCCAGGTGAGGATGAAGCTGGACCAGAATCAGGCGAGGATGAAGCCGGGCCAGGCGTGGATGAAGCCGGGCCAGGCGTGGATGAAGCTGTAGCTGAAGCTGGGCTAGGCGAAGCAGACGCTGAAGCTGAAGCTGGGCCAGGTGAGGATGAAGCTGGACCAGAACCAGGCGAGGCTGAAGCTTCAGGCTGAGGCGTGGCAGTAGCAGGTGGTAGCGCTGCAGGTGATGATACTGCAGGAGGCGGCGCTGCAGCCACAGGTGGAGAAGCAGCCACAGGTGGAGAAGCAGCCACAGGTGGCCGGACGGGATCCTCGGGCCCCCCAGCAGGCGAAGCAGGAGGCTGGACGGGCTCCTCGGGCCCCCCAGCAGGCGAAGCGGGAGACTGGACGGGCTCCTCGGGCCCCCCAGCGAAAACAGCCGCAGAACCAGTGGGCACCGGGGCCCCCGGCACACATGAAACAAAGCCAGTAGGCACGTGGGCCTCTGGCACACATGAAACAAAACCAGCAGGCACGTGGGCCTCTGGCACACATGAAACAAAACCAGTAGGCATGTGGGCCTCTGGCACATGTGAAACAAAACCAGTAGGCACGTGGGCCTCTGGCACACATACGGAGGGCTGCAGCTGCGCAGAGCACTGACCCTGCTCAGGCAGTGACAGCCCGGTGCAGTTCACAGCTGGCATCTTGGCCACCAGGGGTCCAGAGTAAGCTGAGGGCAGCAACCCCGCCTCTGGGGAAGCCCCGGAGTGAGTAACAGTCACTAATGTTGCCAGCTGTTGAGGAACAGGTCCGTAATGTAACAGTTTGTCTCCCTGCTCAGAAACGGCGGTGGAAAAACAGTGTGAAAATTGTGGCTTAAGGGAGGCTAATGGTTGAGCTACAGACTGGGAAGCTTGTGGCTGGACACAGAACTGAGCCGGAGAATGGTGATAGAGTCCTGGCTCAGAAGGAGCGGCAGAGAAACAGTCTCTCGGTTTCACAGAGGGTCTGAACACGCCCACTTGCGAAGGGTCCGTTACCACGAAGGTGGGTAAGCGATCCGAACAGTCTCCCATCCCGCTCTGGATAGCCCCAGAAAACAGAGTCTCGGAATCTGGGGAAGCCAGAACATGTCGCTCGCTCACTGCCTCGGACTGCTCGGAAGTAAAAGCAGACGGGGGGTGAAGACCGAGGTCCAGAAGGAGGAACTCCCGCTCCCACGAACAAAGCGAGCCCAGAAGCCATGGGAGACCGGTCACCAGACGCTGTAGCCGCCTCTCTACAGCGCGCTGGGACGTGCCACCCGGGCTTTCCAGCCACAGGTCGATCAGCTCCTGTGTGGCATCGATGAGATTTTCCCGTAGTTCCCTGGATGGATTAAGCGCTGCTGGGTCCATGTTGTGGTCGCGTCGTACTGTCACGGTCCGGGGCAGCGGCCGTGTGGAGAGTGGAAGGAGGACTCAAAGCGCAGCACTCATTCAGGTGTGAGGGTGATTTATTGATAATAACAAACATAAAGAGGAGATGGCAAAACAGAACTACGGATGAACTAAACTGGGTGAAACTACACAAAGGAGTGGCAAACCTGAACACGAAGGGAGAACAGCAGGGAGAGCACGCAGAGGATTTCACAGGGTAGATGCAGAGTACGCAGGGTAACACAGAGGATGAACACAGGTAGGAACACAGACGACGCGACGAGGAGCAGAGGAAATCACACGCTATAAATACACAAAGAGACACTGGGAAATCACACACAGATGGGGGAAACAGCTGGACCTGATTAACCTGACGAGACAGGGGAACACTAACACCAGGGACCAACAGAGGGAGCACAAACCCAGAACCCAGTGTCTAAAATCCCAAACACAAACCATCCCAAAACAGCCATGAATAATAATGAAAGTAATAACAATAAGTACATAAACATAAAGTCACTGAGTCATGGTCGCAGGACCATGACAGAAAGGGGACGCAGAAGGAAAAGAGACCCGAGGCGGCCGCCGGTCCAAGTGTGAACTGAACTTCAGGTAAGAAGTTATGACCTGCAGTCTCTCTGGGTCAGATATAAACCAAGTTTAGGTGGAGTTTATTTTCGTTATGCTGACTTTTTCCGTACTGCGTGCTAGCTAGCATGACGGAATTTCTATACAGCTGGGTGGGTGCTATGAAGTTAATGATGTTGAACTTTATTTTGTTCATAAGTTATTAGAGTTGTCTGGTATTCAGAGAAAATATTACGCGTTTCTTATTGAGGTGAAAAGGAACAGTTTGTCCCGTAATTCAGCTACAATGGAAAAGGCACAAAGCTGGAGTTATTCTGTGTCTTTGCTGCACAGCTGCCTCTTCTCCTCTCATCCTCTCCCCCTCCCGTTTCTACTTCAATCATGAAAACTGATCAATGATCAGCTGATCGGCTCTCTTGTTTGTTTATCGCCCACTTTGCGCCGAAAGAGGAAACCAGCGGATGTCGCGCTAAACAACAGCAGCACGTTTAAGCTTGAGCAGCTGTTGTTAGAATTTATTTAATATTAATTTCTAGTATCAGCTGATGTTTGCTGGAGCCACAGCTGCAAAAAAGCTGCTGGTCATGATGTCGGTTTGTATATCTGGTGAGAGGGAAACATGAAGATGAAACCAGGAGATGTCCTTACTGAATCATCAGAGCTGAACAGGTGATGGAGAAACAGGTTTACCTTTTACGTGACATGAATGAGTTGAAGGGAAGTTATGAACTGTTTCTGAGAGACAAATAACACCAGGATCCTTTTTTAGGTAGCTGACAGCTGGTAACTGTGCAGGGGCGGGTCTAGCAAAGTGTTGCCAGGGGGGCAGATAGGGCATTAACAGGGAGAGGTGGGCACAAAGAAAAACTTTTCTTTCTTATTCTCATTTAAAATGTCTCGCTTTTAAAAAATAATTATCTCAATCTTACAACAAACGAGATTGATACATATATACCATCAGAACAGTGTACATCACTGTCACAACAGCGTTTGTTTTCATTCAAAGGCTTTATAATTTTTCCTATAATGGTGGGCCGGTCTCTAGTCAAAATGTCCGGGCCAATTTTCTGTCCCAGTCCAGCCCTGTATGCAGCTCATCTGCAGTCTGGTGTTACCAACATCTTCCTATTCAGAAGGCAGAATTTCCGAGTTCTGAGTACAATCAAAGCACCACGACTGCAGTTTTTGTGTTGGATGTAAAAGGCGCACATGACGCTGTGACGTAGGCTAGAATCATGGCAGCAGTCAATGACAGTCCAGGCGTGGGATTTCTCTCGTGGAAATATGCACATTATCTTTTCCTTTCTATTGGTAGGTGGCACAGTGCACTTGTGGCAAGTAAGCAAGCTAGAAGACTGGCAAAGTTATGGAAGCAACAGATTAACAAGAGAATTCTGAGTAAAACCAAAGTTACTTTCCCTAGTAACTAGTTACTTTGAAAGTAACGAGTAACTTGAAGTAACTGAGTTACTTTTGAGAGAAGTAACTAGTAATGTAACTAAGTTACTATTTTAAAGTAACTTACCCAACACTGGTTCTCAGACAGCTCTCGATCTGATAATGTGTAGCTTGCTCATCAGCTCAGAAAAAAAAAACTGCAACGCAACATCACACAGTAGTTGCATTCTTTGCCCACAGCGGCAAAGTCTTACACTTTCATATTTAATACAACTTCCCCATCATGTACTTCTCTCTTTTTTTACATAGATAGTTTGTGCTGCCAGGAGCAAAGTCCAGCACAAACGTCTTTCTCCCTCCGACTCACTCTTGGTTGCTTAGAAACCCATGATAACAACGACAGCTGCTGACGTCACACACCACGCGTTCTGCTCCGCACACACTCACACATAACAAGAACAACGAGACGACGACGAAAATGACAATAACACAAAATAGGCCTACTCCGGACTCACACCGGACCGCTCGGGACCCTGACCCAGTCGCGCGACAAAACCCAATGAAGGGACGCTCGGGACACACACCCAGGGCGATTTCAAAACCGGACACTCACCGGACGCTTAGGCCCTTGGGCGATTTAACCAAAACTTCTTTTTCGGGACACTAACCCAGTTATCGCTCCACAAAGCAGCGAACTTCTCAACGTCTCACAAAATGGCGGAGACTGCACAACGACACGGTTATAGAGTCGGCCTCTTCAAACTTACTTGGCGTTGCTTAGCGTGTAATATCAGCCTCGAATCCCGCCGATTGCCATTCATCGAGGAGAAAGACAGACAGCGAATCCACAGGAACTTCCTGGCTGACGTCAGTCTTTCAGCGTGCCTCTCCTCCCCTCGGTGAATGTCGACTCCAGGGATCCGGCTCGAAGGACCAATTAATGATAGGTTTGTAGCATAAACCTATTCGCTGGAACATTGAAGGCAATATGATTACACCGCAAAGCAAGACACAAATAGGCAAGCTTCTTCATGTTACTCGTGCACAGGAGAGAACCGGACAAACGCCGTTCCTTCGCTTGGCCCCAGTTGCTCTCCTCCGTACTCCCGTACCACTGTCCTTTTATTGAGGTTACATGAATATGCATAGGTTCATTAACATATGACGTCTACATACACACAAAGAGTACCTTGTGTGTGTGTGTGTGTGTGTGTGTGTGTGTGTGTGTGTGTGTGTGTGTGTGTGTGTGTGTGTGTGTGTGTGTGTGTGGTACTGCTGATCAAAGGGTCATAAAAGCACACAAGCAAACATCCTTGGTCAGGAAGAGGGTAGACCCCCCCTCATCCTAGATAACACAGTAAGGAAGTCCAGCAGTTCATTTATACACAAAAAGCACTTAGACTAGAACAGACGTAGCTACGTTAATCCTACCATAACACAATTAAACAAGGTACGAACTTTCCCATGCTCCCAGGATGTAGGTGTGCATTCCTGGAATGCACACCAAGCCTTTGCGGCCATTTAAAGCTCACACATCCTATCACTACACAAGTGATTATACACCTCTAAGCATATATGGTTAAATATTTCTAAGCATAAATGACAATCAACAATACAAACTCTAACAGAGACTATTAGCCATTCCTCTGCTATGAACAGTTTAATCTTTAAACCAGCTCTTGTGTCTGTGACTCCCAGTGTGGTTCCTTCAGTTTCTCAGGCTGTGGTTTTTTCTGTGCCACAACTTGAAAGTGCTAACTCGGATGCTACCTGTGTAACCTCACCTTCTCTCGTGCCTGCTAAGCAAGAGACTGTTTCTGTTTTTCCTCGTGGACTCCTTGAAACTGTGTATTCAATGCCTGCTAAGGTTAAGAGCCGCAAGGCTTCATTCGCTATACATAGACTGGCAAGAGATTTTGGTTTGAGCACTGCACAGGTTAACTTTTCTGTTCCCCGGTCATGTCATTCTAACTCTGTGCGCCATGCTTTTCAGCCAGGTTTTATGGACTCTATGTGCACTTCGTCTCGGGCTACATCCCGTACGACTGTGTGTAGTGTTGTCTCACATTCAGGTTGTCCAGACGCTGCTTGCGTGAGGTCTCCAGTACCTGTGGCTGCTCCTAGACTCACTCCTTCTAAAACTGCTAATTATGACATGGACAACTTAAGTACAGCAGAGTTGCTAGAACCAGCCCACCATGAGTCGCAGTTTGCTGACAGTGTGTTTGGCTCCAACAACTTGGTTCACCCAGTGACTGTTTCTGTTCCTATGCTTCGCTCTCCACCTCCAGTTCCTGTAACCAGGGCAGCGCGGGCCCAGCTTTCCCTTGCTCCCGTATCAGTTCCTCGGGAGAGGGTGGCTGAGGTCCAGCTGGTCCCTGCTTCTGTCCCCAGCCTGGCAGAGGCGCCGTTCACCCCGGCACCCGTACCTGCTCCTCGGGTGGGGTTGATGGACACCCAGCCTTTGCCTGCTCCTGTTCCGGTTCCCCGGGTGAGGTCAGCCGTGACCCTGCCGACTCCTGCACCCGTCTCAGTTCCTCAGGTGGGAGCGACAGAGGTCCAGCTAGCTCCTGCACCTACACCGGCCCCCAGGGTAAAGGCAGCCAGAGCCCAGCTCGTCCCTGCACCCGTATCTGTTTCTCGGGTGGGGATGGCTGGTGTTCGGCCAGGCCCAGCACCCGTTCCTGTCCCTCGGAGGAGAGCAGCCAAGAGTCAGTCACCTGTTCAGTCACCAGTTCAACTACCTGCTGTTCCACCATCACTACAACCACCACTACAACTTGCACTTCTGTCCTCAGCACAGTCATTAGCACAGTTATCAGCCCAGTTCCCTGTTTGGTCACCAGCTCAGTCTCTAGTTCAGTTAGCTCAGTCACCAGCCGAGTTAATCGCTCAGCAACCCATTCAGACACTGCCAACCTCAGCTGGAAGCCTTTGTGAGCTTTCTCCGCCAGCTGAGGACTGCGTGGTGCTGACAAACTTTGGACAGACTGTTTGCCCTGCACAGCCCCAGCCGTTGCATCCTAAGCCGACTGCGTGCCCTGTGCAGCTACAGTTAGCGTCCCCTCAGCCAGAAGTCTCTGCACCTGCTGGCTCTGCATCTGTCTCCGCTGGGGGTTCAGGAGGACCCCTTCAGCAGCTCCTCATCTCCGCTGGCGGCTCTGCCCAGCCCGGCCAGCACCTCCTCGTCTCCGCTGGCGGCTCTGCCCAGCCCGGCCAGCACCTCCTCGTCTCCGCTGGGGGTTCAGGAGAACCTCTCCAGCTGCTCCTCGTCTCCGCTGGCGGCTCAGGTCAGCCCGGCCAGCACCTCCTCGTCTCCGCTGGAGGGTCTGAGGGGCCCGTTCAGCCGTGGTCTGGTCCGGCCTCTGCATCAGCTGCACCCACGCCCGGTCCGGCGTCGACCTCTGCTTCTGCTCCGTCCACGCCCGGTCCGGCGTCGGCCTCTGCTTCTGCTCCGTCTGGTCCGGCGTCGGCCTCTACTTCTGCTCCGTCTGGCCCGGCGTCGGCTTCTGCTCCTGCTTCGCCTGCTGCGGCTCCGGCCTCTGCTCCTGCTTCGCCTGCTGCGGCTCCAGCCTCTGCTTCTGCTTCGCCTGCTGCAGCTCCGGCCTGTGCTTCGCCTGCTGCAGCTCCGGCCTGTGCTTCGTCTGGCCCAGCCTCAGAGTCTTCGTCCTCGTCTGGCCCAGCCTCAGCCTGTGCTTTGCCTGGTCCGGCCCCGTCATCGCCTGGTCCTGCCTCGTCTGGTCATGCCTCGACTGGTCCTGCCTCGTCTGGTCCTGCCTCGTCTGGTCATGCCTCGACTGGTCCTGTGCCCACCGGGCACGCCTAACACTGGAGAGCCGCCGCTGCCTTCCGCGCGGACGGCCCCCTGAACTGCTCCGTCGTCCCCTTCGCCGCCGCCGCTGCCTTCCGCGCGGTCGGCCCCCTGAACTGCTCCGTCGTCTCCTTCGCTGCCGCCGCTGCCTTCCGCGCAGTCGGCCCCCTGAACTGCTCCGTCGTCTCCTTCGCCGCCGCCGCTGCCTTCCGCACGGCCGGCCTCCTGAACTGCTCCATCGTCTCCTTGGCCGCCGCCTTCTTCCACGCAGCCGGCCTCCTGACGTTTGTTATGAACTAGTGTCTTGTGCTCCTGTGTTTTCTGTTGGGGGTTTTGTTTCCTGTTTTGGTCCCTCCGTCCTGGTCCCCTGCCTCCCGCCCTGGGTGGGGTGTTTTCTGTTTTGGTTCCTGGGTTTGGGCTGTCGGGAGCCAGCCCTTGAGGGGGGGGGGGGGGGGGGGTACTGTCATGATCCTGGGCCATGTTGGCCCAGTATTCTTAGTTCTCATGTGTCTTTGTATTCAGTTCCTTGTTTAGGCTCTGTTTCCTGAGTTGCCCTGTTGTGTTGTTCCCTGAGTGCTTTCCCTTTGTGACTCTCACCCCCTGTGTGCCCCTCTGTGTATTCATGAGCCCTCGTCCCCTTTCGTGTTTATTCCGTGTCTCCCCTGCCCGTTATGTTGGTGTTCTACTCGTGCTCTCTCTCCTCCTGTCTGAACCTCTGTACTTCCTGTTTCACCTCGCCCGTCTCCCGTCAGTGTTGTGTTCACTCCTGCCATGTCTCGTGATTATTATCAGTGTCACCTGTGTTCCCCATGTGCTCCCACTCCGCTCGTTAACCCTTGGTGTATTTATGTCTGCGTCTCCCTCAGTTCTGTGTCGCGTTCTCCCTCATGCTGCGTGGATTTCCCTGTGTCTCTCTCCGGGTGTTAATTTACTTTTCCCAGTTTAGTTGTGTATTTCCTACGTTCTGCCTCTTCAGCAATAAAGCTGCTTTTTGAGTTCATCCCCTGAGTCTGTGAGTCTTGCGATTGGGTCCTCATCCTGCCTGCCACGCAGCGACCATGACACAAGGAGTTTATCAGTCTTGTTCTCTAAAACCTAAAGAATTGGATTTGATCAACTGGTCCCATAACGGAATTGACACCTTCCTGGGCTTGGGAGAGCCTGATTGTCCTGTGGAGACATTTGCTGCCGGGTACTTGATGGTTGGTTTCATCGTGTGTCTGGCGACACTCTCGATGGAGGACATTAAACAACATCTACCAATTTGGAACCATTAAAAAAAGAGTTCTGGCTGATTGGACCTGGCTCGGATCTGGCTTATGGAAAAGAAGCAGCTACAGCTGTTCAAAATCTCACAAGGCTGGTCGACATGATAGCCAATGGCATGGCTGTGAGTACTCAGACTGTATTTACTGAACGCAATATGGACAAGATCTTGGAGATGCTCATGGCTCTCCAATATAGATAACATCTTGGAGAAGAACAATGGGAATTGAGAGAATTGGTGACCAGTGATGGACATTAGACCAACTGCAAAAACTAGATGCAGTTGTTCGCATTAAACCCAATCATTCACCGTCTTGGGACATGGGCGGGATGTCCCATTTCAGTGCAGGCCAACTTGCATGTGACAAATAAAGGTGTTATTGACTTGTCTTATAAATCAAGTAGAGTCCACTTACAGTCTTCAGGACTTTCTGAGTTTCGGATTACGCTGTGCAAGGGACATTACATCGGACCATCAACCCCTTTCACGGCATTCCGGAGGGCATAATAAGAACTCCAGGGTCTCCGTGGTTGGTTTTTCCCAAAGGCAAGCCAAATAGGAAACATAAAAAAGGTTGTATATACCATTTGTATTTCTATTTTATTCTATTGTGTATAGTATTTTATTTTATTTTATTGTATTTTATTGCATTCCAGTGTTTTCTAATTTCTGCTACATAACTTTCCACTTTTGCTGTAACAAAACAAATTTCCCACCTGTGGGACTAGTAGGTCATCTTATCTTATCTTATCTTGTAACCCTGGACACGTCTCCGTGGTCAGACTGGGCAGCATCACCTCATCCCCCATCACACTGAACACTGGTGCTCCACAGGGGTGTGTACTGAGCCCTCTCATGTACTCACTCTACACCTACGACTGCACAGCCACTAACAACTCCAACATCATTGTGAAGTTTGCGGACGACACTACAGTGGTGGGTCTTATCACCAACAGTGATGAGACGGCTTACAGGGAGGAGGTCAGCGCCCTGACCCACTGGTGTCAAGACAACCATCTCACCCTCAACGTCGCAAAGACAAAGGAGTTGATAGTGGACTTCCGGAGGTGCAGAGAAGTACACACCCCCATCACCATCAACGGCGCTGCTGTGGAGAGAGTGAGCAGCTTCCGGTTCCTTGGAGTACATCTGGCTGAGGACCTTACGTGGTCAGTACACACAAACAAAACAGTGAAGAAGGCGCAGCAGCGCCTCTTCTTTCTCAGGAGACTGAAAAGATTCGGCATGAGCCCCCGCATCCTCAGGACCTTCTATCACTGTGCCATTGAGAGCATCCTCACTGGATGCATCACCACCTGGTATGGCAGCAGCACCGCCTACAACTGCAAAGCTCTCCAGCGAGTAGTGCGGTGCTCTGAACGGATAATTGGAGGTGAGCTTCCCTCCCTCCAAGACATCTACAGGAAGCGCTGCCTGAGGAAAGCGGGGAGGATCATCAAGGACTCCAGTCACCCCAGCCATAAACTGTTCAGACTGCTTCCATCAGGAAGGAGGTTCTGCAGCATCCGGTCCCGTACCAGCAGACTGAGAGACAGCTTCTTCCATCAGGCCATCAGACTGCTGAACACTTCATAGACACCTCAGCTTCACTACTGGAACTTCAACATTATGCACTACATACAGTAATGCCACTGTTTTGCACATGTCTCACTCTGTATATTTTATATATTTTATTATTATTATTTTATTTTATTTATTTTATTTATTTATTTATTTTTACTATTTAATTTGTAAAAATGTGCATACACACACACACACACACACACACACACGTAGGAAAATATTTAGTATACACATCCAGAAATGCATACACTATTATATATTGTACATATATTTATTAGTTTCAGGTTGGCCATTCTTGTATTTTGCTCGTTTGTGTTGTTGTGTTTTGCACATCTCTGTTGCTTGTGGGGCTCGCACACAAGAATTTCACTCGCATGTGCTGTGCCAGTGTGCCTGCACATGTGATGTGACGATAAGACTAAGATGGCGCCGGTGAGGTCGGCTGCCGTCACGACTTCTCCGACCACTTTTTCTTTGTCTTTGCTTTTTAAGTTAGTTTTCAGCGTTTCTAAATCGGCAAAATCATCACCATTGGGTACATTAGGTATGACAGTGACACTCTTGTTTCTATTGGTATACAATGTACTCACAATTCGAAGTTTTTAACTCCGGATCCGAGCTGGCCGAGTGAGATCTCGAGGGAGAACATAGGGAAGCGGCGGCGGCCTAGAGGGAAGCGAGCCGGCGTCAGGAACAGGCTGAGAGCTCGTGCACACCGCACACCTCTGCCTAGCATCCTGCTCGCCAACGTCCAGTCACTGGAGAACAAGCTTGACGACCTCAGGGCCAGGATAAAGTTCCAGAGAGACATTCGGGACTGCAATCTCCTCTGCTTCACCGAGACATGGCTGAACCCAGCGGTGCCGGACCACGCCATCCAGCCGGCCGAGTTCTTCTCGGTTCACCGCATGGACAGGACACGGGACTCGGGGAAGTCAAGGGGAGGCGGCGTGTGTTTAATGGTGAACAACAACTGGTGCAACAGTGCGAACGTTGTTCCTCTCACACGCTCCTGCACACCAAATCTGGAACTACTGTCCATCATGTGTCGTCCTTTTTATCTACCTCGGGAATTTACATCGGTCATTGTAAGTGCCGTTTATATTCCACCACAAGCGGACACGGTCACCGCCTTATGCGAGCTGCATGAGGCACTCACACAGCACCAGACACAACACCGGGACGCTGCGCTTATTGTGACGGGGGACTTTAATAGCGCCAACCTCAAACGCGCAGCGCCGAACTTTTATCAACACATCTCCTGCCCCACCAGAGGTGAAAGGACACTGGACCACTGCTACACTACGGTCAAGGACGGCTACAAGGCACAATCCCGCCCTCCTTTTGGCAAATCTGATCACGCCGCCATCTTCCTCATGCCAAAATACAAACAAAGGCTGAAACAGGAAGTTCCGGTTCAGAGGAAGGTCGCGCGCTGGACGGATCAATCGGTGGCCGCGTTACAGGACGCACTCGATGACGCAGACTGGGGCATGTTCAGAAACAGCTCCGACGATGACGTCAACGTGTTTACGGAAGCGGTTGTGGGATTCATCGGGAAACTAGCGGATGATACCGTGGAGACAAAGACTATCACAACGTTTCCCAACCAGAAGCCGTGGGTGGATAAAACCATCCGCGACGCTCTGAGATCCCGCACCGCTGCCTACAACACGGGACTCATGACGGGGGACATGGACCCGTACAAAGCCGCGTCATATAACGTGCGGAGGGCAGTGAAAGAGGCGAAGCAGCGCTACGGGAGGAAACTAGAGTCACAACTCCAACAGAGTGACTCTAGGAGCCTGTGGCGGGGACTAAGGACAATAACGGACTATAAAGCACCAACAACCGGTATGACGAACGCGGCCGTGACTCTGGCAGACGAGCTGAACACTTTCTATGCTCGCTTCGAGGCTGCAGCTAAGGTCTCCAACAATGCTAGTGTTAGCGGCGGTAACGGCTGCAGACAGGAAGATACTGCCAGCACCGGAAACGTGCTCGTCATCTCCGAGCATGAAGTAAGGAGAGCCTTCAAGAGAGTGAACACCAGGAAAGCAGCAGGACCAGACGGCATCCCAGGTCGTATCCTAAGAGACTGCGCATACCAGCTAGCTCCTGTGTTCACTGAGATATTCAACATCTCTTTATCTCAGTCGGTGATCCCCACATGCTTCAAAGAGTCCATCATTGTTCCTGTCCCGAAGAAACCCCACCCTGCTTCTCTCAATGACTATCGCCCTGTAGCCCTCACCTCAGTAGTGATGAAGTGCTTTGAACGCCTGGTCAGAGACTTCATCATTTCTTCACTACCAGACACACTGGACCCACTACAGTTCGCTTACCGTCCAAATCGTTCCACAGACGATGCCATCTTTCATCTCCTCCACACATCACTCACTCACTTGGACACTAGAAGGGGGAATTATGTTAAAATGCTCTTCATAGACTACAGCTCTGCATTTAACACCATAATTCCCTCCACACTCACCACCAAGCTGGAGCATCTGGGACTCAGCTCATCTATGTGTCAGTGGATCTCCAACTTCCTAACTGGCAGACCACAGGCAGTAAGGATGGGCGGACATGTCTCAGCCTCCACCACTCTCAGCACTGGAGCCCCCCAGGGGTGTGTTCTGAGCCCCCTGCTGTACTCTTTGTACACATATGACTGTGTGGCCACTACCAGCTCCACCACCATCATCAAGTTTGCTGACGACACCGTCGTGGTGGGCCTGATCTCTGATAACAACGAGACGGCCTACCTGAAGGAGATTAGGAATCTGGAGAACTGGTGCCAGAGGAACAACCTCCTTCTAAACGTCAGTAAGACAAAGGAGCTGATAGTGGACTTCAGCACTAAGCAGGAGAGGAACTACCAGACCCCCGTCATCAACGAGTGCCCAGTGGAGAGAGTGGACAGCTTCAAATACCTTGGAGTTCACATCACGCAGGACCTGTCATGGTCCTGTCACATCAACACCGTGGTGAAAAAGGCCCGACAGCATCTCTACCAAATCAAATCAAATCAAATCACTTTTTATTGTCACATCACATGTGCAGGCACACTGGCACAGCACATGCGAGTGAAATTCTTGTGTGCGAGCCCCACAAGCAACAGAGATGTGCAAACACAACAACACAAACGAGCAAAATACAAGAATGGCCAACCTGAAACTAATAAATATATGTACAATATATAATAGTGTATGCATTTCTGGATGTGTATACTAAATATTTTCCTACGTGTGTGTGTGTGTGTGTGTGTGTGTGTGTGTGTGTGTGTGTGTATACACATTTTTACAAATTAAATAGTAAAAAAATAAAATAAAATAATAATAATAATAATAATAATAATAATAAAATATATAAAATATACAGAGTTGAATATGTGCAAAACAAGTGGCATTTATATACAGTGTGGAGTGCATAATGTTGAAGTTCCAGTAGTGAAGCTGAGGTGTCTATGAAGTGTTCAGCAGTCTGATGGCCTGATGGAAAAAGCTGTCTCTCAGTCTGCTGGTACGGGACCGGATGCTGCAGAACCTCCTTCCTGATGGAAGTAGTCTGAACAGTTTATGGCTGGGGTGACTGGAGTCCTTGATGATCCTCCCCGCTTTCCTCAGGCACCGCTTCCTGTAGATGTCTTGGAGGGAGGGAAGCTCACCTCCAATTATCCGTTCAGAGCACCGCACTACTCGCTGGAGAGCTTTGCAGTTGTAGGCGGTGCTGTTGCCATACCAGGTGGTGATGCATCCAGTGAGGATGCTCTCAATGGCACAGCGATAGAAGGTCCTGAGGATGCGGGGGCTCATGCCGAATCTTTTCAGTCTCCTGAGAAAGAAGAGGCGCTGCTGCGCCTTCTTCACTGTTTTGTTTGTGTGTACTGACCACGTAAGATCCTCAGCCAGATGTACTCCAAGGAACCGGAAGCTGCTCACTCTCTCCACAGCAGCGCCGTTGATGGTGATGGGGGTGTGTACTTCTCTGCACCTCCGGAAGTCCACTATCAACTCCTTTGTCTTTGCGACGTTGAGGGTGAGATGGTTGTCTTGACACCAGTGGGTCAGGGCGCTGACCTCCTCCCTGTAAGCCGTCTCATCACCGTTGGTGATAAGACCCACCACTGTAGTGTCGTCCGCAAACTTCACAATGATGTTGGAGCTGTTAGTGGCTGTGCAGTCGTAGGTGTAGAGTGAGTACATGAGAGGGCTCAGTACACACCCCTGTGGAGCACCAGTGTTCAGTGTGATGGGGGATGAGGTGATGCTGCCCAGTCTGACCACTTGGCGTCTGTCAGACAGGAAGCTAAGGATCCAGCTGCAGAGGGAGCTGCTCAGTCCTAGATCCTGCAGTTTCCTGTCCAGCTTCGAGGGAACGATGGTATTGAATGCTGAGCTGTAATCTACAAACAGCATTCTCACATACGTGTCTCTCTTCTCCAGGTGTGACAGGGCAGTGTGTAGTGTCAGGGCTATGGCATCATCAGTGGACCTGTTGTGGCTGTATGCAAACTGTAGAGGGTCCAGTGAGTCGGGTAGTGCAGAGCAGATGAAGTCCCTGACCAGCTTCTCGAAGCATTTGCTTACGATGGGGGTCAGGGCTACAGGTCGCCAGTCGTTCAACCACCTCAGACGCTTGAGAGACTTCCAACTGCCCTCCAAGGTGCTCAGGAACTTTTACTCGTGCACCATAGAGAGCATCCTGGCGGGAAACATGTTCGGGGGAAATTGGCACGGGGCATTGCCGTCCTGGGGAAAGCAAAGCATATGTTGGATCAGAAAGCACTGCACATTTTATACTGTGCTTTACTACTGCCATATATGAGCTACTGTGTAGAGGTCTGGGGAAACACATACAAAAGTAACACACAAACAATAACTATAATACAGAAAAGGGCCATTAGATTAATAAATAATGTGGGGTACAGGGACCATACAAATGCACTCTTTGTCAAAATGCAAGCTATTAAATTCCAAGACTTGGTGAAGCTTAAAACAGCGCAAATAATGTATAAAGTAAGAAATAAATTGCTTCCCAAAGAAATCTGTAAATTGTTCATAGAAAGAGAAGGTGGGTATAACTTAAGAGGGAAATGGAATTTAAAAATACAAAGTGCTAGAACAACTTTAAGAACTATCTCAATTGCAGGAGTTAAATTATGGAACAGTCTAACAGAAGAAATAAAAGACAGTCAAAACATAAAACAGTTTAAAGTAAAATATAAAAACCTAATTTTAAATAAGTATAAGAATGAAGAAAACGGGGTTAACCCAGGACGGTAATGTTGCTGGTAATGGTGTTGCGGTTCTTTTTTGTTTTTTTGTTTTGTTTTGGTTTGTTGTTTTTCCATAACTTGTGTATCTGCAAATATACACATTCTGTATAGGTAGGGACAAATAAGTAAATACTTCAGCCTACTCCTTTTCAAACAAATAATGGAATGATATTTTGTAATGATTGTGAAGGCACATGTTTGAAATGTTTGAAATAAAAATGAACTGAACTGAACTGAAAACATCTTAACCTGGTTCGGGAACAGCACCATGCAGGACAGACGAGCTCTAGAGAGGGTTGTGCGGTCAGCTGAGCGCACCATCCGCTCCGAGCTCCCTGACCTGCACTCAATCTACAGCAGGACCAAGGCCAGGAAGATGGTGAAGGACCTCAGCCATCCCAACAACAGACTGTTCTCTCTGCTGAGGTCAGGAAAGCGATTCCGCTCCCTGAAGACCAACACAGAGAGACTGAGGAGGAGCTTCTTCCCGCAGGCGATACGGTCTCTCAATCACACCACCACACAGTACTGACCCACACATATGGTTCTTACACACACACTGGACTTTCTGGACTTTGGTTTTGCACAACACTGGTCACTATATTCTTCATTTCCGGTTAATACTTGTACAGCTGCTGTTATTGTGTATATATTTATTTATATTTAGATTTCTTCATACATTCTTATATAGTTCTATATTGTGTATTTTGTTGTACAGTTATTTTATTTTCAACTTTAATTTATATATTTTATCTTATTCTTCCCAGTTAAATTTACCCTTCATTCTAATTTGTGTTGTACAGTTATTTCATTTTTAACCTTAATTTATATTTTATTCCTTCCTAGTTAAATTTACCCTTTTTAATTTTTCATATTTATTTCCTATCTTATTCATAGCCTTTTCCTTTTTTGTTTTCTTTAGGTCACGAGCAGTTGTCCAAGCATTTCACTACATATCATACTGTGTATGACTGTGTACGTGACAAATAAAATTTGAATTTGAATTTGATTTAAAAGTGATTTGATTTGATTTGATTTGTTGTAACATATGGCATCGAACCTGAACATTTAACAGTGTTTCCTGAAAACCCTCTCCTGTCTGATCATTTCCTGATAACATTTACATTTACAATAACTGATTACACAGCAGTGGAGAGTAGACTTTATCACAGTAGATGTGGCTGCCACGCCGGTGCAGCCCCCTCTAGCTTCTGCTCGGTGGCTACTGGGTGACGCCTCATCTGGGGATCCTCAGCCCTTCCCATGAGGGTGGCACGGATGCCCCTCCGGTGGTCCTCCTTGGGCTCTCGCACTCTGGTGCCTCTGGATGTCTGGGGCCTGGATCTCCTCCATGCCTGCTTTATGCCCTTGGGGACGGGGCTATGGCTCTCTACATCCTCTTGCAGACCATTACATGTGGAAACCCTTTGAATACAAGCGCGCTGATCCACACAGGTGTGCACACGGGTGTTCACTGCTCGTTAGGGATGGGTATCGTTTAGGTTTTATCCGCTGATAGCGGTGCCAAACCGGTACTTTTGAAACGGTGCCAGTGCTTAAATGGTGCTCGAACCGGTGCTTAAAGAATGGAGAACACAAACTTTGTCCAAAAATCTCTAATGTTTTTATTTTTAGCAGTCTCTTTTTTTCTGCAAAATGATGACCAAGTTAGCCTTTGTTGTTGATACAACATACCTCCTTTTGCTGGAAGCAGTGCTTAAACATTGGAAAAAAACACAAACTTTGTCCAAAAACCTCTCATGTTTTGCTGTTTTTTTGCAAAAACATAATTATATTAGCCTTCTCTGGAGCTATACGGCATTGCTCTTGGCTGATGGCATGCCCAACACAAGAGAAAACTCTTTCAGAAGGCGTTGATGAGGCCGGGACACACAAGTATTTTTCTGATAGGGCAGATAAATTTGGGAGTGTATACCTCTTACTCCACCAGGCCACAGGGTCTTGTCCAGAGGGAATTCCTGGCTCTCCTTTGTATATTTCAAGCTCCTTCTGTAACTGCTCTGTGATGGAGGGTACTTGTGATTGAAGCAGGCTGTCTGCATCCTCAAACAGATTTTCTAAGGGTGACTTCTTGCCCTTTCTAAACTGAAAAACAAAAAAACAAGTGTGAGGTTTGCAAAATAAATAAAGGTCAATTTTAGAATGTAGTGGTAGTGGTTGTGTTAGAAAAACTCTGATATTTGTCTGGCTTGTCCATCTCAGCGTCATCCACCTCGCTGTGTGCTTTGGGGTCCTTGGTGGGAGGCTTTGGACACACAGATAGTAAAAGTGCATTCCTTCAACATAGAAACTACATCATGATTCAAAAGGACAAGATTGTACACACACAGTGAAAATACCTGTACAACTGCTACTGTGGCATTTGCAACTGCTGCCTTCTCCAACCTGTCCCAGATGTCAGTAGCTGCCTCACCATCTAGCCTACCTTTAAAACTTGGGTCCATCATCGTGGCTTCCTTCAGAAATTTCTGAAGGTTTTCATCCTTTAAGTAAAACAAGATATAACATAAGAGCTGATACTGAAAAAAAGATACCCCCATTTTTCATGATTTTTCATTGATATTGTCTGAAAATACCTGATATCTGTTCTGCAGACTAGCCCAGACTTTCTCTTTTATTGGAGAGGTGAAAACATTGTCTTCATCGTCTGAAATGTGCCTCCACCTTGGCCTGGATGGGGATGATTTTGATAGGGATTCTGAAAGGGACTCAGGCGCAGGCCAGGTTTTTCCGTTATGCGAAAGACATTTATTTACAGTGAACGCAATCACCAAGTGGCTATATACAATGTGCACGGGAAAGGGGTCCAGGTTGCCAGGGTCCATGGGGAAACAGGGTTTAGGGAAAAAGGTGCTCCTGGTCGCCCCTGGCCGGCCTCCCCTCCGCCAAATGGACGGCCGAGCTCCTCCTGGACCATGTCGTCCGGCTTCACGGATTCCCCAAGGACATAGTCTCCAATCGGGGGCCCCAGTTCACCGCCAGGTTCTGGAAAGCCTTTTGCCGCCTGATTGGAGCGTCTCCCAGCCTCTCGTCCGGTTATCACCCTCAGACCAATGGGCAGGTTGAACGGACCAATCAACAGTTGGGGCGCTTCTTACGGTGCTTCGTCTCCGCCCAACCGTCGCTTTGGCCTCGTTACCTGGTGTGGGCTGAGTTGTCTCATAACCTTCACGTCTCTTCCGCCACCGGTCTCTCGCCCTTTGAGGTCTGTCATGGTTTTCATCCTCCTATCTTCAGCCATCAGGAAGCGGGGGTCGACGTGCCTGTTGCTGAACGGATGGTCCGGCGCTGTCGTCAGGCCTGGATCAAGGCGCGGGCTGCCATTACCCGGGCCAACGCTCTGTACACCCAGCAGCATCGTCGCCGCCACCGCCCGGGTCACCCCTTCCAGCCGGGGGACCGCGTCTGGCTCTCCACAAGGCACCTGCGGCTGCGCACTGAGTCCAAAAAGCTCACTCCCAGGTTCGTCGGCCTGTACGAAGTCACTGCCCAGCTCAACCCCGTGGCTTACCATCTCCGGCTTCCACCCGCCATGAAGGTCCATCCGGTTTTCCACGTCTCGCAGCTTAAGCGGCGCGTCACTTCCTCGCTGGCGCCCCCCCTCCTGGGCCCCGCCCCCACCCAGGATCGTCAATGGGGGTCCTGTCTACACTGTCCGGCGGATCTTGGACTCCCGTCCCCCAGGGCTGGGGGGTCCAGTATTTGGTGGACTGGGCTGGCTACGGTCCTGATGAGCGCTCCTGGGTGCCGTCCCGCTTCATCTTGGATCCTTCCCTCATCTCGGATTTCCGTCGCCGCCGTCCTGGCCCGTCGGGCGCCGGGGGGGGGGGGGGGGGGTGTGTCCTGTCAGCCGGTGATCAGCTGATCACGGGGCCGGGTTTAAAAGAGAGACACCACCCACCTGTTCGATCGCTCAGAAATCATTCTCTTCGTGTCAGGAGCTCCGAAACTCTGCCGACGTCAGTCTCCGCCTGATTCAGCAACCGTGAGTGTTTTTCCCTTCAATCCTCTTTCTCTTCCCGGCTCCGCTTGCTCTCCGTCTGTAACGACAGTTCCGAAGCCACGCTTCGTGCACTGATCGTTACTAGAATAACTGCGTGTCTGCTCCAAACCCACCGCTAGCCGTAGCCGCGCTTGGGTCTAGTCAACACGCTACACAGGCACGCCGAGCTACTGTGTGTAGCTCGCCCCGCCGTGACAGAGACGGCTGAAACAAAATGTTGCAGATAACAGAAACTTGTCTAACTGTCATTAACTGCAACTTTTTGCTTACAAAAGAGGCATAAATACTGATAGACAAAATTTTGGAGTGTGGTTTCTAGCAGAGATTTATGCTCAGATGGTGATGGTTTATATCTTACCCTGGGTGTGTTTAATAAAATAAAAGTGTTGCTTACACACATAAAGAGCATTGAGATTAAGTAAAGTTAATATAAAGGACAGAGCCCAGAACATGATATGGTGAAACAACTTTGAATGATTAAAGGAAAATCAGATGAACACAGTAGATTAGTGAGGTGTAGCAGAGAGAGGCTGTTTGTTTTCTATCCTTTACAGGAGAAGATTTCAGGACCACAGCGACCACAGGGGTGGTGAGAATCCTGGAAGCCCGAGACCGAACGGAACCAACCAGAGAAAGGAGAAGAACAGAGCACAAAGACACCTAGTTGTTTACATTGCAAACAAGATCAAAAGCTTGTTAGACACAGGTTATAATGGGAGCATAAAAGTAATGACTTTACGAATAGTTGCAGTATTTCTATGTTATGTAAATTGCCCAAACACAGTGTTCAGACCGGATATGGGCTACCCGTTAAAGGGGGCAAAGAAACCAGGCCCAAGTTTTAAAGATGAAATGGGTTAACTTTATAGAGGATGTTTCCAAACCAGGGACAAAAGTAAAGTAAGACCTTTTACCAGGAGAAAGCTAATTGTATCTTTTGGAGTTTACAGTGTGCACTGAGGGACACACTGTAAACTCAGGAATAGTTTTAAACTGGGATTCTAGTTGAAAAGGGGGTGTAGGAAGTAGATTTAGGGCAGCTCACAGCCCGGAGTAAACACAAGGTGCTGTCTCACAGTTTGATTTATTTGTTTGATTTCTTTTTATGACAAAATAATTAGGAAACATTGCAAACATAACCCGTTGAGGGGACAGATAGGGTTGGGCAATTGAAAGGTTTTGTTTTGTTTAGCATAATCTCTTTTGTTATATTTTAGCTTTCAACATGGAACACGCCTCTCTGGAGCTTCTCTCCTGATGCTACCGCTGGCAAAAACCCATCTCCATAGAGACTGTGTCAGCTCCCAGATAGACAAAGACAAACTAAAAGCCAGCAATAAACAACTTAAACATAAACAATCACAAAGAAAGATAGTAAAAAAGACTACATTTCTGCGAAAATGACGTCACTTCCGGTCATGGCGGACATGCAAAAGTTCACGCTGACGTCTATTCCAATGTAGGAAGTGTTACGAACAGCTGATCGGATTGGCAAAGCGTGTTTCTGGAATATTATGTTTTTGTTGCTGCAAGTGCTTTTTATGCAATTTTTGCAAAGCTTTATGTGGAAGGAAACTGTGAAATAGGACAAGCTGATGGCATAAAATGTAAGTACAACTCCTCCGGTTTCATATGCAAAAAAAATTATTGTGCTAGCTTACGTGGTTGCAGAGCTACCGGGATTTAAAAATAGTTACGCAAAACAGAGCGTGCCCGCTCCGACCGGCTCTAAAGGGTAATAATGAAGGCTTGTAGCGCAAGGCCACTTTTGACTCACAAACTAAGTGCTCAGCCACACTGAAAAACAGGAAGTTTTAGTGCACAGGCCTATTAATAGATAAGACACAGAAAAGAGGAACTTTCCACATAAGCAATGTTTGAGACTGTGTGACGTGTAAAGTACCAAAATAACACCTATATGAGACACAGCTTATGATTCTAATGTTAGAGATCCTGCAACTGGCATTTGCGCTGTGCAGGGGTCTCTCTCTTCCGGAAGATGATTGAATAAAAATAAATATAAATATTTTAACACACTATGAGTCGGTTTTCTCTGTTCTATCATGGGAACAAAAGAATCGGGGTTTAATAAGCCTTTCAGCATCAACGGGAAGTTTGTGGAAAGGGGGTCCAGTTTCACGTTCCTGGGTGTGCCCCTGCACAGTTACCAGCCGTCAGCTACATAGAAAAAGATCCTGGTGTAGAAAGTAATATTAAATAAATCCTAACAACAGCTTATCAAGCTTAAACGTGCTGCTGTTGTTCAGCCGCTGGTTTCCTCTTTCTGGTGCAAAGTGGACCAAAAACAAACAAGAGAGACGGACTCGCAACAGAAAAGCCGATCAGCTGATCATTTAAGCAGTTTCACGATTGAAGTAGCAGCAAGAAGAGCGAGAGGCAGTCGCTCGTTAAGCTTAACGTGGGAATGCTTTACAAACATTCAGAGATGGACTTACACACTTGCTTTACTTCTCGCGGGAATAACTTTGTCGGAGATGAGATGCCAGGTTGCTAGCGAAGCTCCACATGCTATCCAGACCACCGACAGGTCCCGCATGCCACAGCTGCTCTATCACGTGATGCACACTGCTCCGACGTGCTAACGTTCTGAGGCGAGTTACGGCGTGTTGCAAGGTTTGTGAGCTGCTTTCGTGATATTTAATGGATCGGATTACATTTTTTATTTTTCTCCGATATCCGATCCAGTAATTTAGGTCAGTATCGGACCGATACCGATACGTAATATCGGATCGGTCCATCTCTAATAAAAACAAGGTGCATTAATAACAGTGTGCAATATTTGTACAGTTATTCTTCATTTTATTACTAAGTTAAGTTACTGTGTCATGTTGTGTTGTGTGTAGTGCTGACGTGGGTCAGTTTTCCAATTTCATTGTACTATCCTACTGTGTATGACTGTGCAATGACAATAAAGAGTTATCTTATCTTATCTTAGTCTCTTCTTGTCAGCTGTTGTGCAACCAGCGTACTACACAGGAATGGCGTGCACCAGCACACTCTCAATAGTGGCACGGTAAGTCAGTCTGCAACCTGTTTCATCTCAGGACCCTCAAGAAATGGAGGCGCTGCTGGGCTTTCTTCACTAGGGCTGATGTGTTTGTAGACTAAGATAGGTCCTCAGATATGTGGGGGCCGAGGAACTTAAAGGAGGAGATCCTCTCCACACAGTCATCTTTTATGGAGAGGGGAGGGGGGGCAGTTCTTGTTTTGCGGAAGTCCATGACCACTTCCTTTTGTTTTCTTGGGGTTTAGGGTGAGGTTATTGTAGTTACACCACTCTGACAGTCACTGGACCTCATAGCTGAAGGCGGTGTCATAATCGTTGGTGATGAGCTCCATAGGAGTGGTGTTGTGTGCAAATTTGATGATGATGTTGCAGGGGTGCATCGGGGTGCAGTCACTGGTGTATAGGAGTGGACTCAGCACACATCCCAGTGGTGAGTCAGTGCTGAGTGACAGGGTGGATGATCTCTGGTTGCCAACCTTGACTGATTGTGATCGGTCTGTGAGGAAGTTTTTGGATCCATGCACATGTGGAGAGGGGTTTACCAGCTTGTCTATAAGAATGTTTAGGATGATAGTATTGAAGGTCGAGCTGAAATCAATGAAGAACATCCTTACTTAAGTTCCAGGATTCTCCAGGTGATGCAGAGCAGAGTGAACATTGAAAACCAGCCCTCTGTAACACATGTCTGTGCATCTCACAGCCAGGCTCATCCCAAATATGGAGACTCCAGAAACAGTGAGTGCACATGTAACTCACTCACATTTCTTGCTTTCCTTCATGAGAATGAAAACATGACTACAGCTGACCTTCATCTGGTCTTGGATAAAGGTGATGTGATGTACAAAGAGGCCAGGAAAAGATTCCCTGACAGTATTCATTTGGCAACGGATGAGCTGCCAGACAAAGTTGATGCTTGTAGGTTTCCCGGTATGGGGCATTTGGAGAACCTCCAGAGGAAGCAGTAGATACCTTTCTCAGCTTAGAAGCTGGACTGAGCTGCCTGTTGTCAGATGTGCAGTATGCCTTGCTGATCATGAGTGGATTGTGTATCGCAGTGTTCAGATCCACATTAGGCAAATATGGTTTCTTTGATCCACACTCCAGAACAGCCAGTGGTCTTCCTCTACCACTACGGTCACGTAATCGTGTTACAGCTGTGATGATGAACTTCACACCCCTGAGTGACATGATTAAGAGCCTCCAAGATTCTTAGCAAATGATGGACATCTCTCTTACTGCAGTGCTTCTGCCTCCATTTAATAGGCGGGTTCTCCAGCTGGGACCAGTCACTTTGGAGCTGTATAACCACGCACCGATCGCAGCAGGGATTCGTCAATTAACATAAACAAATGCGTTGATTGCACAAAACAAACACATAAAATGCAAGTTTATAACAAAGGTAACACAGCAACTCTCAGTTAGAATGGACATACTTTATTAGATACAGTCAGGAGGAGAAATTTGGGAAGATTTCTGTCAATGGAAAATTGTATTTAGTAGTCAGTATAATCTTTTAGTGATATAAGTTTGCATATGGTAGAATGATGCATGTAATCATTTGTGTGTAGAAGTATATAGTTGGTGGCATATTGAAGGAATGTCTCATCCTAGGAGGTCTGTGACATTCTAGGGTGTTCACCCCCACATCCTAGGAGCATGAGAGAGGTCGTACTTTGTCTTATTGTTTTACGGTAGGATTAACGTAGCTATGTCAGTTTTAGTTTAAGTGCTTCTTTACATATAGATGAACTGTTAGATTTTCCAGACCAGCAGGTTAAGGGAAGTCGTTTATGGGGCCACACTCTGACCCCACACACACACACACACACACACACACACACACACACACACACACACACACACACACGTACAACTCCACATTTCCAATGTAAAGAACAAACGCTCACTGAAGTATAAATAAAGACCGGGGCAGTTTCTCAGGGCGAGTCTCTCAGTCTGGAGGCTGCCCATGCTAGCAAGAAGTTCTGTGTGCTAGGAGGAGTTGGCCGTCCGACTGCGGTCTGGGGTGTGGGGCCTCCCTGCTGCTGCGGAGTCGGGGCGGTCTGCCTCTCCCCACCGCAGGGAAAAGGGTAACACCACCTGGGTCTGGGTGCAGTTCCCCCCTCCAGGAGCAAGGGTACCTAGACCCGGTTTGTAGAGTACGCCTGGGGAGTGTGATCGTGTGTACAGTGTCTCTTTATGTCTGTCTCCACGTCGGTTGAGTGTGAAGTGCACATGAGAGCATGAGGGTGGGAATGGATGTTTGTGTCTGTGTGTGCCTGTATGTCTGTGTCTATATGTCAGGTTGGGTATCAGACGCCACCTCTCTGGGGACATCTCAGGCCCTCCAAGGTTTGGAGGCCTATCTCCACCCACCACCACTTCCCCTGCCAGTGGCGGACTCCCTCAGGTGTCGGTGCGTTGGTGGTTCTTTGTATCTGGGGGTGGGCGTCCAGGTACACACCAGCTCACTCCTTGGCGGCCGCTTATTGGGGCTCACTCGGTCCACTTCGGAGGTGGGGTGCCCCCGGCCTCTAGGCCTGGGGCTCGGTCACTCAGGCACAGCTGGCTGCCGGCGGAGCTCACGGGCGCGTCACTGCAACTCCCCCTGGCTTCTGCTCCGCGGCTGCTGAATGAGCCCTCATCTGGGACTCTCCTCAGCTCTTTCTGGGACAGTGGCGCAGCTGCCCCTCTGTGGGTCTTCCTTGGTCTCTTGTGTTCTGGGGGCCTCTGGATGTCTGGAGTTTTGATCTCCTCCATACCTGCTTGATACCATAGAGGACAGGGCTGTGGCCCCCCCCACACTCCCTAGCAGATCATTACATGGAGAAACCTTTGGAATGCAAGCATGCTGATCCACACAGGTGTGCACACAGGTGTACACATGGGTGTTCACAGACGCGGACTACAGCTTTCTTGGCTGCTGCCTCAAAGCACATTGTGCGCTGTCTATCTTGCGTGCTGCACAATATCGTTTATTATTTAGTAACTATTGATATCTATGGCTAGCTAGTTTATTGTGATGGTGCTTTTTTTTCTCTTATTATGTTGCTCTTTGTTGTTTGCTTTCTCTTCTGTTTTTTTTCTCCATACAGGTGACCCAGGAGTTGTTTTTTTTTTGTTTGTTTGTTTTTTTTCTCTCTTCCCCCCCCTTCTCACCGTCTCTTCTCCCCTTTGGTTTTCTTTCATTCTTTCCCCCTGTCCTATCCCACAGTTATGTCTGTCCCGTTTGTAGCAACTGAAAATAAAATAAATTCATAATTATAATAAAGGTCAATCAAATGGACCAATATGGCAAGGCCATGATGATCCACTTGGTAAAATAAATCCGCTTGGCATCTTTCTTGGCCTTAAGACAACAATTCTGATGGCTGTAGATCCAAACGGGACAAAAAAAAAGAAGTTCTGTGTGTTTCTCTTCTCTGAGTCTTTACTGAAGAAGCGTTTTAGAACATTTTCCTTAACAATTTCTGACACCCATAGTCTTGCCTTAAATACAAAGGGGATGTAGTACATAAAGAAAACTCACAGAGAAACATAATATCGACTCATCGCAATTACATTTAACTTATAACAGTTTTGCACTCCAAATATGTATTTGAAGTTAATGCAATAATATTCTCATAGCAATAGGTGAACAGGAAGTCACATGTTAGAAAGGGTTTTCTACCAGTCTGTTAAAGTCATTTAATGTGCTTTCTCCATCTTCATTCACAGGAGAGCCAAGGTGCACTGATAAGGTCTCCACAGCACAAGCCTGAAGATAGCTGGCAGTAACTAAACGGTTTAAAGTAAACTGAGCTTCAGAGAAACACAACATACTGATATTCACTGTGAAGCTTTGAGTGGAAAAAGACAGAAAAACAACATGTGAATCCTGGAATAATGGGAGCTTCCATCTTTAAAGGACTGAAGAGGAAGAAGTTTACCAGGAATCATTTAGAAGAGTTTCAAACATCAACTGATTGAATCCATGAATCTGAAAACGTGTTTGTGAGTGAAAGAGACAGACATGTACAGACTGAACTATCTGTTCAACAGTCAGAGTGTTTCTCTAACAGGAGACACTCTTTACACTCCACTCAGCACAGGGACACTGAGGAACCATGACAATGATAAAATACACCAAACCCAGGATAAAGAGTTTGAGTGAATGTGGTGTTGAAGGTGTGGAGGTGGATCAGAGTGTCAGAGGAGACTCTGTAGAAGGACAGAGTGCCAGCAGGACAGTCCACATACACTGCTGCTCTGTTAGAGACAGAGGAGGAGGAGGAGGAGATGGATGTTTTTATTCTATTGTGACAGACAGACTGAGGACCACGATCAGAGCAGATCAGACTCCAGGACTGATCATTGTGTCCAAACCAACAGTCATCACTGTTTCCTTTCCTTCTGATTCTTCTGTAACTCACTGATATATCAACATTTCCTCTCCACTCGACCTCCCAGTAACAGCAACCAGTCAGACCATTTCTACACAGCAGCTGTTTCCAGTAATCAAATCTGTCTGGATGATCAGGATATGACTGAACGTTCCACACATGTGTCACCTTCCTGTTGTTGTCAGACAGTTTGAGGTTTGTGTTCACTGTGTTTGTGTCGATTGTGAGTTGACAGGAATCTGATGGAGAGAACAAACACAATCCAGCTGCAGTTATTGATCCATCATCTGTTCATTGATTGACACTTTGATGATGACTCCTGACATGATGAAGATGGTTGAATGTGTGCTGCTTTGTTTTCATGAATCCCATTAAAAACACACTTACACTTCCTCAGACCTGGTGTCAACCATCGGACTCCAGCAGGCTCCACCCTGAAAGGAGGAGGGGGGTCAGAGCAGCACAGTCAGCATGCACACATGGACATTACATGGCTCTCACACACACACTGTTACACACTGATAAAGGAATGTAGCGAGACGCTCTCATCTATCTTCCTCACCAACACCAGATCGCTTGCAAATAAGACCAAGGAGCTACAATCAGAGATTTACTAAAACCCTCTAGTCTAAGAGTGTTTCCTACATTTTTCACCCTAAATTGTATACATTATTGTATGCTATAATAATAATAATGGATTGCATGTATATAGTGCTTTTTCGAGACCTTTAAAGCGCTTTACAATTCCACTATTCATTCGCTCTCACATTCACACACTGGTGAAGGCAAGCTACAGTTCTAGATACAGATGCCCTGGGGCAGAATGACAGAAGCGAGGCTGCCATATCACGCCATCGGTCCCTCTGGCCATTACCGGTAGGCAGTCGGGTGAAGTGTCTTGCCCAAGGACACAACGACACAAAGGCTGTCCGAACCGGGGCTCGAACCGGCAACCTTCCAATTATAAGACGAACTGCCATATCTTGAGCCACGATCGCTACAATAATATCCTGGGTGGCTGTAGCTCAGGTGGCAGAGCAAGTCAGCCACTAATCAGAAGGTCGGTGGTTCGATCCCAGGCTGCCTCCTGGCTGCATGCCAAATATCCTTGGGCAAGATACTAACCACATGTTTGCCTACTGGTGGTGGTCAGAGGGCCCGGTGGCGCCTGTGTCCGGCAGCCGCGCCTGTGTCAGTGCGCCCCAGCTGTGGCTACAATGTAGCTTGCTATTGCCTGTGTGTGTGAATGATTGAATGTAGTGTAAAGCGCTTTGGGGTCCTTAATGACTAGAAAAGCGCTATACAAATGCAGGCCATTTACCATCCATAATATCGTGATTCTATTGTAAGCAGGACTCTCAAAACATTACTATACTATTGCTAAATAGGTTTACCTCTTTGGAACCTTTAAATGTGTTTCCGTACTATGACAATTACTTCCCAGATCTAATAAATTTACTGAAATACAAAATGCTACCAAGACGAAATGTTTCCAGTGTTTCACACTCCACTACCTCATACTCTCCAGTCTAAGCTGGTTCAGCAGCTTTTCTCCTGAGTCTCCTATGTAATTGTAGCTCAAGTCCAGTTCTCTCAAATGGGTGGGGTGGGAGGTCAGAAATGAAGCCAGAAAATCACAGCCTTCATCTGTCATCAGACAGCCTGAAAGACTGAAGACATGAAAAAAACAAACAGAAAAGAAGGTTTTCCTTTCATATTTTCACCCCCAAAAAACTGTATCTCGGGTAAACAAAGATTCAGATTTTTTATTTAATTTTTCCCCTCAATTCATAGTCCCCTTCTCTGTCAAAAAAACCCTCTGTACATTTCCTGGTAAGATATTATATCTGGCTTTCTACATAATTTTTGCAGTTTATATTTTACAAGATCCATAAACTTCAGGATTTTAATTTCAAGAACATAATGTTAGTGTGGTCTCCTGCTTTAGTAATCATCCTGATTGCTTTTTTTTTTTTAATTTTACATAACAGTTGCAGTGAAGTATTGTATGTATTTCCCCAGATTTCCACACAGTATTCCAAATATGGCAGTATAAGTGTACAGTAAAGTACCTGGAGTGATTTGGAAGGCAAAGGATGTTTAGCTTTACTCATAACAGAGATGCTTCTTCACAGTTTAGCTCTTATGTGAGGTTTTCAGCAGATTTTGTTATCTATTATCACACCCAGAAAATTTGTATGAGAAACTTTCTCTACTTCAACATTATTTATCAACAATTTTGCTCCAGTATCTTTTTATTAATTTCCAAATAACATAAATGTAGTTTTATTCAAATTTAGTGATAACTTGTTTCTGTCAAACCATGTTTTCTGTTGAATCATTTCTTGTGTGACAATTTCCATAAGCTGTTGTGAATTCTCTCCAGCACAAAAAATATTTGTATTATCTGCAAATAAAATAACAGTTTTGGTCCCAATACTGACCCCTGTGGAATTCCACAAACAATGTCCAGGTACTGATTGATATTCACCAACCTTCACAATTGTTGCCTGTCTCTCAAATAACTCCTGACCCACTCTAGCACCAAGCCTCTAATGCCATAGTACTCCAGTTTATCAAGTAATATTTCATGATTAATTGTGTCAAAAGCATTTTTTTTAGGTCAATGAAAACACCAACTGTACATTGTCTTTGATCGATATTGTTGGTGATATTTTTAATTAGTTCCATTAATGCCATGGATGTTGATCTGATTGGTCTGAAACCATACTGACTGTACATTATAATTTCATGTTTATCTATGTATATATATATTGTGGTGAGATTTTCTTAATTTTTTTCCCATCACTTTTCCTCAAATTATACAACTTCATTTAAATTAATTTTATACATTTTTAAGATATAATTATCACCATTTCAACATTCATTCAGATCCCATCAGACATTTCCCTATATGAGAAAAATTAAAAAGTTCAAATTTGTTTTGAAATAAACTAAATCGTGGATTTTGAGTGTTTAAAGTAGCTTGTTATTTTGGGTGCACATTGATTAGTTGTACATAAAAGCCATAATGTTAGAAATATCTGAAATATCACAGAGTGATAACAACAATAGGTTTAAATCACATTATATCATGAATGAGATTTGTATTAGTAGGTAACGCCTCCTTCATAACATAAAAAACAAAATAAAAAAACTGTAATGTCATCTGACCTTAGTGTTTCCAGCTTACAGGGTGGATTTGCCAATTCAGCAAACAGAGCCTTTACTCCTGCATCCTTAAGATCATTGTTACTCAGGTCCAGGTGTCTCAGACTAGATAACTGGAAACTTAGAACTGAGGACAGAGCTTTACAACTTCTCTCTGTGAGGTTACAGCTACTCAATCTATGGAGATAATAAGAGAATTCTTAACAAACAATGATGAAAAGGTTATCTTTTGATTGATGAGTGTATATTTACTTACAGAGCTTTCTTGGAGGCTTTGACCACTGGCAGCAACCTCAGAAGAGCCTCCTCTGAAGCAGAGTATTTCTTCAGGTCAAACACATCCAGATCTTCTTCTGATGACAGTAAGATGAAGACCAGAGCTGACCACTGAGCAGGAGACAGTTTATCTGTGGAGAGGCTTCCTGATCTCAGTGATAGTTGGATCTCCTCTGCTACAGAAATATCTTTAAGCTCATTCAGACAGTGGAAAAGATTGATGCTTTTCTCTGTAGAAAGATTCTCACTGAGCTTCTTCTTCATGTACTGGACTGTTTCCTTACTGGTCTGTGAACAACTTCTGGTCTGTGTCAGCAGACCTTCTAGAAGATCCTGATTGGTCTGCAGTGAAAGACTCAGGAGGAAGCGGAGGAACAAGTCCAGGTGTCCATTTGGACTCTGTAAGGCCTTGTCCACAGCACTCTGGTAGAAGCATTTCTCAGCAGATTCTCTTATTTCAGGCTTCCTCGAGGTTGTTTGTTGTTCTTCAAGCAGATTGAGTCCAGAGTTGATGAAAGTCAGATGAACATGAAGAGCAGCCAGAAACTCCTGAACACTCAGATGGATGAAGCAGAACACCTTGTCCTGATACAGTCCTCTCTCCTCTTTAAAGATCTGTGTGAACACTCCTGAGTACACTGAGGCTGCTCTGATATCGATGCCACACTCTGTCAGGTCTGATTCATAGAAGATCAGGTTTCCTTTCTGCAGCTGATCAAAAGCCAGTTTTCCCAGAGACTCAATCATCCCCCAATACTCTGGACTCCAGTGTGGATCTGTCTCAGCTCCTCCATCATACTTGGCCTTCTTCACTTTGGCCTGAACCACCAGGAAGTGGATGTACATCTCAGTCAGGGTCGTTGGCAGCTGTCCTCCCTCTCTGGTTTCCAGCACATCCTCCAGAACTGTAGCAGTGATCCAGCAGAAGACTGGGATGTGGCACATGATGTGGAGGCTTCGTGATGTCTTGATGTGGGAGATGATCCTGCTGGCCTGCTCCTCATCTCTGAATCTCTTCCTAAGGTACTCCTCCTTCTTTGTTTCGGTGAACCCTCTGACCTCTGTTACCATGTGAACACAGTCAGGAGGGATCTGATTGGCTGCTGCAGGTCGTGTGGTTATCCAGAGGCAAGCAGAGGGAAGCAGTTTCCCCCTGATGAGGTTTATCAGCAGCACATCCACTGAGGTGGACTTTCTAGGGTCAGTTAGGATTGTAGTTTCATGGAAGTCCAGAGGAAGTCGACACTCATCCAGACCATCAAAGATGAACACAACCTGGAAGTCTTCAAAGCTGCAGATTCCTGCTTCTTTGGTTTCAGTAAAGAAGTGATGAACAAGTCCCACCAAGCTGAACTTTTCCTCTTTCAGCACATTCAGCTCTCTGAAAGTGAATGGAAATATGAACTGGATGTCCTGGTTGGCTTTGTCTTCAGCCCAGTCCAGGGTGTATTTCTGTGTTAAGACTGTTTTGCCAATGCCAGCCAACCCCATTGTCAGCACTGTTCTGATTGGTTCATCTCTTCCAGGTGAGGCTTTAAAGATGTCTTCTTGTCTGATTGTTGTTTCTGGTCTGTCTGGTTTCCTGGATGCTGTTTCAATCTGTCTGACCTCATGTTCCTCATTGACCTCTGTAGTCTCTCCCTCTGTGATCCAGAGTTCTGTGTAGATCTGATTCAGAAGGGTTGGGTCTTCTTCTTCTGCAATCCCTTCCAACAAATGCAGGAATCTCTTGTTCAACTTAGCTTTGAGCTCATGCTGACACTTTGTGAGAGCCTCTTATTGAACAAAAATATTAAAAAGTAGATGTCAATAAGACAGAAACAGTCATGTCATTGACTTTCTGCATTAACTGAACATGCACAGGCTATCTGACACGTTTGAAGAATTCTGAAACAGAAGTCAGACTGTATCTATCATGGATGGCTTTACTCTGACACATTTTCAAACATACTGAACTCTTTGATTTTCATATAAACTATGATAAGAACTTTTCTGGAGTCAGCTCATAAGCAGAATAAAAACATCTGAAATACTAGAAATCTAAATTACGACCATTTATACTGTGCATTAAATGATCTCAACAGGGAACGCTAACTTGTCAGAAACTAAATTTTAATTCAGACTGACCCAAGCTCTTTAGAAAGAATAACACTTACAGTCACATATCACTAACACAATGTAATAGTGGGGCATGGGGAGCTAGATTTCTTTCCTTTATTTCTCACCCTGCCAGCATCTCATAGTATCCCCCTCTGACAAGAAATCTAGTCAATAGAAACCTTGTAAAATTTAAATTGATGAAAGCGTGAGAAATAGGACAACAAAACAGAGAAAGCCGCAGTTGGGAAGTACATTTTCATAGGGGCACTAATAGTTCTGGCATGTGTTATATATTGTCAACAATATTACTTCACACTGCTGAAATCTTGAACTCTTACCTTCTTTACCTTGTTTCACCACAACTTGTGAAAATTTACCTGTTGAAGGAAATCTGAAATTATGAAAAGGTCTTTTGTTATATACAGACACACACTGTAAAACCAAATTGTAAAATCAAAGTATTTTACTGCGTATGTTACAGTTTTGTACTGTTTTCCTACAATATCATTAAATTTACATAAATAGAATGTGATTTTATATGTCAAATGTAAAATAACATAAAATCACTGTAAATGTAATAAAACATAATTCTCTTGTTTTTTAAATATATTTTTCTGTACATATGCATATTTAGATTGTTAAAATACTTTCACAAATATTTGTCCATTATTTGAAAGATTGAACTGTTAAATTCAAATGTAAAACTATGGAAAAATATAAAAAAATGATCTAAAATATAATGAGAACAATTAATTATTAAATGAGTATTTGAATTATAATTTTGCTGAAAATGTCATCTAGCTCTTTTTCAATAATTCAGAGGTAAAAAGTGAAAATATAACTAATAGGAATAAAAACTAAAAAAAAAACATAAAACCTTGCACGGCCACACTGTGCTAATGATATATTTTAAAAAATAAATGTAGAGGTAGGAATTGCAATTAATATAAGTCTCAAAGTATTTACAACATTCCTGAACAGAGATAGGCCTCTGCACCTGGGGTAAGGACACGGTCATGAAAAAAGTGTGACATGCTATTGGATGTTGGGACACATAACAACATGAGAAATTTGAACTAACAACCACAAGGTCACGTGTATGGCTTGGAAAGCGCGGAGGAAGAGAGACGTTGGTGAAAGATCATCCATGCACTGCTGCAAGGCAAGTATATCAAACTCAGCTTAGTAGAATTAACTTGGAATTGCTTGACCACTATGGCTCATAGTTTACTGAGACGGTAAAAGGCATGGAATCCCTAGCTATGCAGGCAAAGCACGCCATCCGTCAGTATAAGGTGTAGTTAGACCAGCCGCTAGCTTGCTGGCCAGCAGAGTTGTTGTTTGATAATTTGTTAGCTGCCAGCTTTCTGTGACCGTGTAAACACAGCAGTTGCTACGCGGATAGTTTCTACACCGCTAATACCCGTTAGGGGCCCCACGACAACAGCTGCCACTGATGCATTTGTCTTAATGTGAAATTAAGTATGCAACTTAAGAGTTAATAGGCGACCTGTTCCACTCTAGCTCGTGCGCACCAATATGTGCTGCGTGATGAAGTGAGGGAAATAGAAGTAGCCCACTGTGCTAGCTTTGCCCTGTAAAATGTAATGGACATGTAAAGGATAAGCCAAGTATTTTCTTTTATTTTGTAGAGAGGTAGTAGACCTAAGCAGATGAGGTGAATTATTTGACTACATATAAACGTACATTGCATGCCTGTATTTGGATTTTGGCAGGTTTCATGATTTATAAGGTTTTTTTCTTCCTCTGCAGATTAGTGGCGTGAGTTCTCAAATTTATTCAGTAAGCTGTAAAGGCAAGTATTGTGCTGCATTTAAGGATGTCAAAAGATTACGGCTGTCACAGTTGTGGTGCTTTAATGTAAATGTTTGGGCACCTATGGTCAAAATTTTGGTTCATATGAACAGTTAAGCAAGTGGAAGATGAAATAATTTCCAAATGGCATAAAGTTACAGATGACATTTAATTTTAAATAAAATCATTTTCATATTTTTTTTTTTTTAAACAGAAAAAGAAAGGGCCCACAGCAAAAATTTGGACTCCTTGCAGTTGACCGGGGGGCCCAAACTGCATGCCAGTGTATATTGATATACATCAGTTGTAACATTGCAGTTTGTTGTTTGAGTCATGTGTGGACTTGTTTTTTTTGTCCCTTTGTCTCTTGTTCAAATACACAACAGGAAACTCTACTTTGGCAGCCGAGCACTTCATGTTATCTGTGGACCAGGCAATTGTGAATGGCCATATCACTATCTTCAGCGACGGACTTATCCTGATGTTTGGCTCTTACTACTGCATGAACATTTCTTATCCAGTAGCCCAAGCAGCAACCTTGGAATTCTAGCAACGGTAAGGTGGCACCAGTCAATTTTATGCATTAAAACATAAGAATGATGAGACAGTGAAATCTAAAGTTATGCAATCCAAATTAAATCATCAGATCTCCTTTTATTTGCAGCTAAAACACATAAGACTGAGCAATGCGTTTCAGATGGCTGTCTCTGTAATATCCTTGATTCAGTAAAATAAACATGTAAAAACTGCTCATACACAACATATGATCAAGAATTAACATAATCTTGATGTAAATATAATCAGGGGTTTTGTTTAATAAGGGTTCTTTGGATGTTTTGCTACTGTGATGGCATCAGCCACACAGGGGTAAATTAGTCCACTTTTTACTTTATTAATTTGCTTTGCAGTTTTCTTCATTAATCCTTTGGTTAAACCTAACACTGGTAACATCGTATGGTTTTTCCAAAATGTTTTGTTATATTAATTATGTTTCTCTTTCTTTGAGTTACCTGGGTTTGGGCGGTGGCTGTTTCCTGTCTGGGCAAAAGGCGTGGCTGAGGACTCTGGGAACAAAATGCCTGCTCAGCAGGACCAACCATGGGCTTACCAGGAGCAGGGGTGTTTTAGGTTTAGTTAGGTTATTCTGTGCTTAGTTAATATTAGAGTGTTTGTTTCCCCCCCCCCCCCCCCCCCCCCCCCCCATTGTGTTCAAATGGTTTGGCCAAATCATTATAAAAGCTACCCTCATGTGTCTTTGTAATTAGGTCAGTTTGTGAGTTAAGCTGTGTCTCACTTTGTTTGTTTAATTTTCTGGAAATTCTTTTTTGTAGAGTTATATTTAGTTGACCTGTTTTGTGGGCCTGCTAAGTATGTTTTTGAATTTTGTTAATTTTGGACTTTTTGAGGGTTAAAATAAAGAAAACCCTTTTTGAAGATATTTTTTTTGCCTGTGTCCTCTTTGCTTTGGCTGCTTGGTCCCTCACAGTTACAGATAAAGCCAACAATCTTACAGGGAGCACACTTAATTCAAATTGGAAGTCCAGTACATATTCCCGAAATCTACGTTAGATGACACTTAGAAACTAAATTTATATGTGATATTTTCTAGAATCAACAGTAAATCGTAATTTTAAATCCAATATCTATTTTTTTGGTGAGTTTTTGACACGTTTTGAAAGAGAAATCAAATTATTTTTTGATGTATACTGTAGTAATGGACACAAAGACCGAGACTGTCCGAGCCGGGGCTCGAACCGGCAACCTTCCGATTACAAGGCGAACTCCCAACTCTTGAGCCACGATCGCCCAAGAGAGGGCACGCAGTCAGAAATGAGTTCTTAGTCAGAACTGAGGGAATAGACCTACCAGAAGGCAACGCTGCAGACGTAGAGGACAGAAGTACCTGGGGATCCCACAGGCAAATGGGAACCACGAAGAGGCCCCTAGGAAAGGCTGCAACCACCAAGTACCCTCAGAGGGTCAGGCAAGTCCTGAGGAGTCAGCTGAACGGTAAAAATAAGATCCAGGCTATCAACACCTATGCCCTGCCCGTGATTTAGTTTAGTCTTCAAAAAAAGTAACTGAGTTTGGCAAACAACAAAGTTTTTTGCAGCTATTTTTTTAAATGCAGCCAAGGCGTTTCTTAAATAAACATTTCAATCTATTTACAGAACAATCAGCTGTTCTGCATCAAATCTGATGCCACACAAATTATTTGTGCCGCTCCAAAAAATAATTTCTGTCCACTATGAGAAAAAGGAGAACAACAGCCTGATACCTGCAGGCCTGACAACAGGAGATGTTTCACTGCTGTAACACCTGTAACACTCAGCAGTCGCCTCATTGTTCTGATACAGACAACAAAACTACACTACACATAACTACCACTTTTTCCATCAATTGCTCAGTCTGTCCTGCTCACATCTCCAATGGTTGTACACGTTGTCATTAACGTGGCTTCACTCCACATCAGCCACTTTGCTTGCTAAAACACCGGTGTCGGCACACAAGGACGCTGTCATAACCTGTCAACGATGGTGATTAGCTACATATATACGAATGTAAATCACATTATTGGCTGGACGATGGGATAAGGTGGCATCGTTGGCTAATATCCAGAAATCCTACCAGTGGCTGGACAAAGCTGGACTGAAAGACAGCACAGAGGCACTAATCATGGCAGCACAAGAACAAGCTCTGAGTACAAGATCCATAGAGGCTGGGGTCTATCACACCAGGCAAGACCCCAGGTGCAGGCTGTGTAAAGATGCCCCAGAGACAATCCAGCACATAACAGCAGGGTGCAAGATGCTAGCAGGCAAGGCATACATGGAACGCCATAACCAAGTGGCCGGCATAGTGTACAGGAACATCTGTGCCGAGTATAACCTGGAAGTCCCGAGGTCAAAATGGGAGACGCCCCCAAGGGTGGTGGAGAATGACCGAGCTAAGATCCTGTGGGACTTCCAGATACAGACAGACAAGATGGTGGTGGCTAACTAACCGGACATAGTGGTGGTAGACAAACAGAAGAAGATGGCTGTAGTCATTGATGTAGCGGTTCCGAATGACAGCAACATCAGGAAGAAGGAACAAGAGAAGCCCAAGAAATACCAAGGGCTCAGAGAAGGGCTCGAGAAGATGTGCAAGGTGAAGGTAACAGTGGTTCCAGCGCTCATTTTAGGGCCTGCCAAGCTTGGTTAGTGGCTCCAGCAGATCCCAGAAACAACATCAACGATCTCTGTCCAGAAGAACGCAGTCCTAGGAACAGCAAAGATCTTCGGATTAGCTGTAAAACAGCCTGTTACAGTCTTACAGTGTTTTTTTTTTCAATAAATTACATCCTCAAAAATGTTTTCTCTCCTAAACCAATCTTATAAACACTACATTTGCATAATGACTAAAACTAACACCACTGTATGAAAAATGGGCTATAAGGCAAGGTCCTTGATCATTAATATGCAAATTCTCATGACCATTGATCAACACCTACTGATTAATGCCAATTCATCAAGGCTGTTGTTCAAAGACCGCTTATCAATGGCAATGAGAACCATTCACAGAGAGTTGGGGAATGGCTGCAATCACAACATTGTAAGATGGTGAAAGATGTACCCTTAGGCTCCCTCCGAGAGTCAGAGATGGTCTTTCCCTTTTTAAGTAAATGGCCTCCTTGACTTCCTGACAGCAACATTGCACACATGGAAGCAGAGCAACTACAGACGAAAGTTTCGGCCTGTCTAAGCACTGCAGAGCCCACAGCATTCAGCATCAACATGGAGGACAGAAAGGCACTGCACTCACATCACTTAGTAACGACATTATATAATATAACATTATCGTCCTTATGGCAGATAAGGGTAGGTCCACAGTTCTGCTAAACCAGAAAGACTATCATGAGAAAATCTTGCCACTGCTCAGTGACAGAAATACTTATGAGTCCCCGAAATGAGACCCAGGAAGTGGTTACAGGAAGAGGGTGATAGATTGTCTCAAGTAGTTAGAACAAGACAAAGCTATTGAGAAGACCTCATAACACAGACTACACAGGGGAATCTACACTAAATCTGTATGGTTTACCGAAGATACATAAACAGGGTGCAACTTTAAGACCGATTGTCTGTATGATCAACTCGGTCACCTATAACATCTCCAAGTTTCTGGCTTCGATCCTCAACCCGCTGGTAGGCAGCTCTGAACACCGCATCCACAACACCTTGGATTTTGTTAAGAAGGTGAGAGATGTCATTATGGAGGCAGATGAAACCATTTAACCTTTAACCCTCTGTGGTACAGGGTATAATTGGCCGTTTTTGACTACTTTTGATTTTACCTCTTTATTTCACCTTTAAAATATGTTTGGTATCATTATTTTCAGCACAACCTCAAATATCTGAAATTTGAGTTATTTTTTTCATTTTGGCATACTATTTTAGCACAGTTGATCTAAATTCAGGCAAAAAATTCAAAATCCGAGTAGAAAAAAGTTATATTTTTTGCTGTAAAACCCACATCATGTTTAACAAATTATTTTCATAACTTGAAATGCAAATAGAAATTGTACATCTCTAAAAAATTATGCACAAGTTTTGCAAACAACAAAGTTATATGGTACTATTCACCTAAAAGTGCAGCGAAGGCCTCAAGCATTTTTTATATAACCATTTAAATCTATTTACAGAACAATCAGGTGTTCTGTATCAAATAAGAAGGCACACAAATTATTTGTGAAAACACTTTTTTTACTGTTCTTACCGCTGTAAACACAACTGTTTTGTTCAGAAAAAACATCGAGCGTATTTTTTTTTATCATAACTCTGGTTTTGGTTGCATTTTCAACCCAAGTTGAAATGGAGACTCAGAGTCGCTGCATCTTGTAGCTGTGTTGTCTTAAATTGGTCATGTGATTTTGACGCACCGGCGCGTCCAGCGACCCCAGAGGGTTAAGACCAATTGTGTCAGGGCTCTGTGTGTGGGCAGGCAGGGATGGAGGACCCAAACACAGAACTCGTGGACACTGAATGGCAAACTCAAAGAATCTCCGCTTTATTGCTGGCACAAAAAAAAACATAGAACACACTGAGAAAGCTATGACAAGAACACACAGGTTATTCTGAGGGTATGACACAATACTGTCACAGAGAAACACAGGGCTTAAAAACACAGAGGGATAACGAGGGGAACAAGGCACAGCAGGAGAACACAGCTGGGAGTAATTGACAAGACGAGACGGGAAGCAAAACTGAATACACTGACGTAAGACAGAGACCTTCAAAGAACAAGTCAAAGACGCAGACTTGAACTAAACGTACACTAAATACAAGGGCACAAGAACAAAACCTAAGAACTAAACCCTTAACCAGATTAAACTGAAACATAGACTAATAATAATAATAATAATAGAAATGATCAACAAAGCACAACAAGATGTTAAGAATATAACCCATAACACAAAATCAATCCAAAACATAAAACCTGGTCACCTGGTCCAGCCCTAACTATATGCTTTAGCAAAAAGGAAAGTTTGAAGCCTAATCTTAAAAGTAGAGATAGTGTCTGTCTCCTGAATCCAAACTGGAAGCTGGTTCCACAGAAGAGGGGCCTGAAAACTGAAGGCTCTCCCTCCCATTCTACTTTTAAATACTCTAGGAACAACAAGTAGGCCTGCAGAGCGAGAGCGAAGTGCTCTAATAGGGTGATATGGTACTACAAGGTCATTAAGATGAGATGGGGCCTGATTATTTAAGACCTTGTATGTGAGGAGCAGGATTTTGAATTCAATTCTGGATTTAACAGGAAGCCAATGAAGGGAAGCCAAAACAGGAGAAATCTGCTCTCTCTTTCTAGTCCCTGTCAGGACTCTTGCTGCAGCATTTTGGATTAGCTGAAGGCTTTTCAGCGAGTTTCTTGGACATCCTGATAATAATGAATTACAGTCGTCCAGCCTGGAAGTAATAAATGCATGAACTAGTTTTTCAGCGTCACTCTGAGACAGGATATTTCTAATTTTAGAGATGTTGCACAAATGGAAGAAAGCAGTCTTACATATTTGTTTAATATGTGCGTTGAAGGACATGTCCTGGTCAAAAATGACTCCAAGGTTCCTCACAGTGTTACTGGAGGCCAAGGTAATGCCATCCAGAGTAAGAATCTGCTTAGACACCATATTTCTAAGATTTTCAGGGCCGAGTACAATAACCTCAGTTTGATCTGAATTAAGAAGCAGAAAGTTAGCGGCCATCCAGGTCTTTATGTCTTTAAGACATTCCTGCAGTTTAACTCATTGGTGTGTGTTATCTGGCTTCATGGACAGATAGAGCTGGGTGTCATCTGCATAGCAGTGTAAATGTATGCTATGTCTTCTAATGATGCTGCCTAAGGGAAGCATGTATAATGTAAACAGAATTGGTCCTAGCACTGAACCCTGTGGAACTCCATAATTAACCTCAGTGTGTGAAGAGGACTCTCCATTTACATGCACAAACTGGAGTCTATTAGATAGATATGATACAAACCACTGCAGTGCAGTACCTGTAATACCTACAGCATGTTCTAATCGCACTAATAGGATATTATGGTCAACAGTATCGAACGCTGCACTGAGGTCTAGCAGGACAAGCACAGAGATGAGTCCACTGTCAGAGGCCATAAGAAGATCATTTGTAACCTTCACTAAAGCTGTTTCTGTGCTGTGATGAGCTCTGAAACCTGACTGAAACTCTTCAAATAAACCTCTGCAGATGATCTGTTAGCTGTTTGACAACTACTCTTTCAAGGATTTTTGATATGAAAGGAAGGTTGGAGATTGGCCTATAATTAGCTAAGACTGCTGGGTCTAGAGATGCTTTTTGAGTAAAGGTTTAACTACAGCCAGCTTGAAGGCCTGTGGTACATAGCCGATTATTAGAGATAGGTTGATCATATTTAAGATCGAAGAATTAATTAATGGCAGGACTTCTTTGAGCAGTTTTGTAGGAATGGGGTCTAAAAGACACGTTGATGGTTTGGAGGAAGTAATTATTGAAGTTAACTCAGAAAGATCAATTGGAGAAAAAGAGTCTAACTTAACATCAATGGTACTAAGAGTAGCTGTAGATAATATTACATCTGTGGGATGATTATTGGTAATTTTTTCTCTAATGATAAAAATTTTATTTGTGAAGAAGTTCATGAAGTCATTACTAGTTAACGTTAAAGGGATGGTTGGCTTAGGCTGCTGCCCCCGCGACCCGGCCCCGGATAAAGCGGATGAGGATGGATGGATTGATGGATGGGATGGTTGGCATCTCTCTTCACTTGTATCCCAGTCATGGAAGCGTTGGAGGTAGTTCATAAGAGATTACAGGATGACACCAACCTCAGCAACAGGACCACTCTCAGCACTGACCAAGTGTGTTTGCTCTTGGAACTGTGTCTTCATCCCACCTATTTCACATACAAGGGTCAGTTCTACAGGCAGAAACATGGGTGTGCCATGGGTTCCCCAGTTTCACCCATCGTGGCTAATTTGTACATGGAAGAAGTGGAAAAGAGGGCTTTGCTATCCTACCCTGGAACACCACCAAGCCATTGGTTCAGGTATGTGGATGACACTTGGGTGAAAATCAAATCTCAGGATCTACCACATTTCATGGATCACATTAACTCGGTAGACCGACACATCAAATTTACCAGGGAGGATATGAAAAGTGGCAGGTTGGCCTTCTTAGACTGTGAGATTTTGAATGGGGGACATCTAAAAGCTGACGTGTACCGTGAACCTACACATACGTATTTAAGGTTTGACTCTCATCATCCACTGGAGCATAAAGGTGGTCTGGAAATGGAAATGGAAAAAATGGAAAACCCATCTGGAAACTACAACACAGAGAGAACACCATCCCCACAGAATAGGGGTGGAGGTGAACCCGAATACGGTATTCGGAAATGCACAAATAATGTGTTTTTTACGAATACTTATTTCACACAAATACTTAAAAAAAATATTTGTATTCGGGAACAAGAAAAAATGTATATCAGAAAGATGAGTTTCCTTATGAGACCACAGTACATGACCGGATGAGTGAGTGAGTGACGTGCAAAAAAGTGACTGACACCGGCTGCTCCACACAGCAACTGAGACGGCACAGCTGAGTGATAAAAGACTGAACTGCATCACTATTTTTGTTGAATAGATTGTTTTGTACCTTAACTGGGTTTCAGAGGCAGTTTATAACTTTGGTGAAGATCGGGAGATTAATCAGTTATGCTGCATTACTGACGTTATGCAGTCGGGTGCTCTCATGTTCGCTCTGTTTATGGAGCTCTGTTAGCTCGGCAATTTAGACCAGCGGTCCCCAAGCCCCGGGCCATGGATCGGTACTGGTCCATGAGTGGTTTGGTACTGGGCTGCGAGAGTTGAGGTTTGGGTGTGAAATTTATGTTTTTCACGGATTTTTATTGTTTTTTATTGTTATTATTAGAGATGGCAGGATACCACTTTTTTATGTCTGATACCGATACCGATATCATAAATTTGGATATCTGCCGATACCGATATGAATCCGATATAGTGTTTTTTAATCAACAAAACTGTTTTTTAAAATATCTTGCTGCATTTTGCAAGTCTGCAAGTTCATACTCAAGTTTAAAACAACAACTACACTAAAGCTATCCTGTTATACCTGTATACAAAAAATATATTTCATAGTTCAGCAATACTGATCAATCTAATAAACTTAGACCTACACCATCCTCCCTATTCTGGTATTTTAAAGAGTACTTAGCGTAAATATTAAGCAACCTAACTAATAGGGTTCCAACTCCCAGCAACAACAAAAATAAATAAATAAAAAAATAGGGAACCACCCCTCACGCGCCACCTCATGATGTTTAATCGACGTAATCAACCTTAATTTGATGCAGTGTGAAAAAAAATGCACAGAAATCAATCTTTCTTTCTTTCTTCAACAAAATTGCAGACTGCACAGATGGTACCTTCCCAAAGGAAAATGTACTATAGCTTACTAGGGTATATATATTAGACTTAATAGTCACTATATACAGTAATTGACTTCTATTCCTTTTACATCAAATTAAAACTTTGGGTGTCAGATAATTATTTATTAAAAGCTCGACATTTTAAATGAGAATAAGAAAGAAAAGTATGTCTTTGTGCCCCTTTTCCCAGTTAATGCCCTATCGGCCCCCCTGGCTAAACTTTGCTAGATCCGCCCCTGCACAGTTACCAGCCGTCAGCTACGTAGAAAAAGATCCTGGTGTAGAAAGTAATATTAAATAAATTCTAACAACAGCTGATCAAGCTTGTGCTGCTGTTGTTCAGCCGCTGGTTTCCTCTTTCTGGTGCAAAGTGGACCAAAAACAAACAAGAGACAGGGACTCGCGACAGAAAAGCCGATCAGCTGATCATTTAAGCAGTTTCACGATTGAAGTAGCAGCAGGAGAGCGAGAGGCAGTCGCTCGTTAAGCTTAACGTGGGAATGCTTTACAAACATTCAGAGATGGACTTACACACTTGCTTTACTTCTCTCGGGAATAACTTTGTCAGAGATGAAATGCCGGGTTGCTAGCGAAGCTCCAAATGCTATCCAGACCACCGACAGGTCCCGCATGCCACAGCCGCTCTATCACGTGATGCATACTGCTCCGACATGCTAACGTTCTGAGGTGAGTTACGGCGTGTTGCAAGTTTTGTGAGGTGCTTTCGTGATATTTAATGGATCGGATTACATTTTTTATTTTTCCCGATATCCGATCCAGTAATTTAGGTCAGTATCGGACCGATACCGATACGTAATATCGGATCGGTCCATCTCTAGTTATTATTTAATATTTTATAATTAATTTTTTTTTTTACTCAGTTGTATTTAGAATTTGTATTCTATTTTTATCCTATTTTCTATTTTATTCTATATTATTCCACTGTATAAAGTATTTTATTTTACTTTATTGTATTCTGTACACGGTGGCAGCACGGCGGCACGGTGGTTAGCACTGTTGCCGCACAGCAAGAAGGTCCTGAGTTCAATTCCACCATCAGGCCGGGGTCTTTCTGTGTAGAGTTTGCATGTTCTCCCCGTGTTTGCGTGGGTTCTCTCCGGGTACTCTGGCTTCCTCCCACCATCCAAAGACATGCAGCTTGTGGGGATAGGTTAATTGGATAATCCAAATTGTCACTAGGTGTGAATGCGCGAGTGAATGTGAGTGTGAATGGTTGTCTGTCCCTGTGTGTTAGCACTGCGACAGACTGGCGACCTGTCCAGGGTGTACCCCGCCTCTCGCCCTATGACAGCTGGGATAGGCTCCAGCGCCCCCCTGAAAAGGATAAGCGGAAGTGAATGGATGGATGGATGTATTCTGTACAGTTGTGTACAGTATTTTATTCTTATTGTATTCTAATTTTTGCTATCTAACTTTTGCACTGTCCACTTCCTGCTGTGATGAAATAAATTTCCCACGTGTGGGACTGATAAAAGTTATCTTATCTTATCTTGGTTAACTCAGTTTCCCTGGGTCTTTTACTTTCAGCGCTGCAGATGAAACCAAACTGTTATGTACTGTGTGCAAAAGTCAAATCAGCAGAGGCAGAGATATCAAACATCTTACAACATCTGCTATGCATAATCACCTGCACTTAAAGCATCCTCTCCTGGTGCTGTCTGCCAACCCCCCCCCCCCCACCAGCACCAGTTCATCATCACAGCCATGTTCTGCCCCTGCAAGTCAGTTTCCCTGTCTGTTCAGTGTCCTCCAACAAGGACGGGTGGTGGTGGAGTTCATAATGTTCACAATGGTATTTTATTAGTTGTTGGTTTAACCATGGGTGAGGCTATTATGTTATTTTCTTTTCAATTACGTTCCTTCTTACATGTTCATTGTTGGATTTATGGAAGAACATCAACTAATATTGCATATCCATAATTATTATAATGGATATGATTAAAGAATACTTACATTATAATGTTAATTAGAAGTGTAACGCAAAAAAACCCGATTTTTACGCCTATTTTGAATTTTATTCAAATACATTTACAAATACAAATACTTTTCCCTCCTCAACAAATACAAATACAGATAAAAATACCAGCTGCTTTTCACATCTATACCACAGACACAGCAGCCAGTGAAGCAGAAGAACATCACATCAAGAAGGCCCTGAGTAAATGTGGTTATCCCAGCTGGACATTTGTCAAAGCTGAGAAGGCGCCTAAAGGAAGCTCCAGGATGATCCAGGAGAGAAGGACAACCGCTGCTTAAGTGAAAAAGCTTAGTGATCCTGTATGTGTCAGGAGTATCGGAACAGTTGAGATGCATTTTCTCTAAACACCGCATCTCCATGGCTTTTAAATCGGGTCCCCGACACAAACAGAGTAACATAGTGTACACTGTTAAGTGCAGGAGGATTGCCAGGATCTATACATCAGGGAAACCAAACAACCTCTGGCTAAGAGGATACACCTAAAGGCCAGTGGACGCTCTTTCAATGATGAGGATGTAACATCCTGGACAGGGAGGAACGCTGGTTTGAGCGCGGAGTCAAGGAGGCCATTTACGTGAAAAGGGAAAATGCTCCTTGATCAATTTGAGACTTTTATATTTGCATATAAATGATCAAGGAACTGACCTCACAGCCCATTGTTCATACAGTGGGCTGGTTTCATTTTTTGTGCAAATGTACTCTTTATAAGATTGGGGGAACCTGCAGTCAGCTGAGACTGAAGAAGTCACTTGGATGAATGACGAACAGAATGAATGATGAACAGAATCAACCTTTTGGGGATTTCTTTACATGGATGATTAAGCAGGCATCAAGACATAATTCAGCCAAAATTTCATGTTTCGTGTTATTTTGTTTACCCCTTACTGACTTGTTTGAGTCTTGACTTTTTCCAAAATCTTCTTTGTGACTTCCAAAGCATCTTCAAATTTGTATTTGCTGATCATCAAATTCACTGTCTCTGTGTTATCAGCCGTCTGAAGATCAGTCTTTGGGATTACTGGTAAACCGCCCAGTAACTGAGGTTTCTGTAGATACCACTTAAAATATTTCAGTTCCTTTTCTCCCAAATCTCCCAGCGTTTTCAGAAGTTGTGTCTGAGCAGGTTCCTCCATCTTTGAACTGTGAAAAACACAAAATGACTCATTTATAAACAAAGAACACATCAAAGTCAGTACTTTTTTTTTCCATAAAGTTGATCCAGTCAGTATTCCTCTTTACACAGTCTTCAATGTTTGTTAGGGATTAGTTAGAATCTTCTGATCTTGGCTGATTAATTTCTTGAAGTTTATATTAAATGAGAGATACATCCACCACTTCATTTTCTTATCTGCATTTTAAATTCAGTCTCACAGAATGAGAGGGAAATGAATTAGTAAATCTGATTAATTTGTTTTGAAAATGTAAGAAATAGAAAGTACAGATATTTGTTTAAAAATGTAGGGAACAAAAGTAAAAAGTAGTCTGAAAATAAAAATACTCAAGTACAGATACCTGAAGTGCCTTAAGTACAATAATTATTATTTGTGCCTATGGCAAGAGGCACACTTAATAACTCACCCCAGAGTTTTGAGACAAGCTTCACAAATGTTATATCATTTTGTGCGGCTGGATCTGGAATGGTGTACTATGACTTTTGGGGTTTATGACTTTTATACTTTTTTAAATATTAATATTTTAGTGCAAATTTTGGCCCATTGACATGATGGAAAACTCCATATCCCACAATTCATAGCACACCTCTGCCGCCATATCCCACAATTCATAGCTCACCTCTGCCAGTCAAACAATGGAGCCCACCTCTTCGTTTTATATATTGCTTTTATTAATGTTTCTAGGTGACAAAATAAACTTTTAAGATATTTTCAGGCAAAAATGTAGCTGTGTAAACTTCAAATATCTGTTCGTTTTATCAAGACATGCCATATTAGCAACAGTGCTCTGACGATGTTGCTGCCATATGGCAGCTAGCCGGCTAGCTAGCGCTTGGCTGAAAAGCACCAGCTAGGGCGACTCTCTCTCTTGTTTCACCTCCCGGGTCTCTCTCACAAATACTCGCACAGACTCGGAGTCACATTTTCGTTTTTATGGGCCGATGATTCATTTTAGTAATGGTATAAACAGTGAAAGGTGGTGGATTGTCCAGATGCTGGTCGATGTGCAAAAACAACTGAGTTGTTTGGTGGTGGCTAACGCGGAGCTCCAACAGAGGGCAGCTAGCCACCGGTGTATGACAGAATGGACATGCAGGAGCCGAGCGACTGGGCCTGGCTTACACCGAGAGCGGTTCTCTGTCTCGTTTCACACCCCTCTCTCTCTCTCGCGCCGCTGGTACGAGTGTCCGGTGAACTGAATGTCAGGTAAGACGTTATGTATATTTTCGTTGTGCTGACTTTTTACAATCAGTTAAAATAAGTCATACTGCGCGCTAGCTAGCATGACAGACTTTCTATACAGCTGGGTGCGTGCTTTGTTACTGATGGTGAACTTTATTGTATTCATAAGGTTAGTTAGTAGAGTTGCCAACCGTCCCGTGCAAACGGAATCGTCCCGTATTCAGAGAAAATATTACGTATTTCGCATTGAGCTGAAAAGGAACACAGTTTGTCCTGGACTTCAGCTACAATGAAAAAGACACAAAGCTGGATTTATTCTGTCGTTACGCTGCACAGCTGCCTCTTCTTCTCTCATTCTCTCCCCTCCCTCTCCTGTTGCTACTTCAATCATGAAACTGATCAATGATCACCTGTTGTTGCAGACTGCTGAGTTTGCGTCTTTTGCTGGGACTTACATCGGCTTTTCTGATGTCTCATCTCCTTATCAATTTGCGGCAGAAAGAGGAAACCAGCGGATGTTGCACTAAACAACAGCAGCACGTTTAAACTTGATCAGTTGTTGTTAGAATTTATTTAATATTACTTTCTAGTATCAGCTGGATGGTCAAGACAATGGGTGGTCAGAAGAAAAGGAAAAGGTAAAGGACAGAGGGACGGAAGATAACCACCCATCATCTTTGTAGCTGACAGCTGGTAACTGTGCAGGGGCGGGTCTAGCAAAGTTTTGCCAGGGGGGCAGGTGTGGCATTAACAGGGAAAGGGGGACACAAAGAAATACTTTTCTTTCTTATTCTCATTTAAAATGTCTCACTTTTAACAAATAATTATCTGTATCAAGTTTTTATGTCAAATCTATAGAAATCATACATATACCAACAAGACTGTGTACATCACTGTCACAACAGTGGTTGTTTTCATTCAAAGGCTTTATGACTTTTCCTATTATACCTGGTGGGCCGGTCTCTAATCCCTCCATATTGTGGCCAATCACATGCGAGGATAATAGAAGTAATAAATGCATGAACTAGTTTTTCAGCATCACTCTGAGACAGGATATTTCTAATTTTAGAGATTTTGCACAAATGGAAGAAAGCATTTCTACATATTTGTTTAATATGGGCATTGAAGGATACATCCTGTTCAAAAATGGCTCCAACGTTCCTCACAGTGTTACTGGAGGCCAATGTAATGCCATCCAGAGTAAGAATCTGGTTAAGTAAAGGAAAAACATGTTGCATTTGCATTTGCAGTAAAGAAAAACTGTTAGAACCTGTTTAATTTCTGAGAGCTGCAGTGGTTCTGATAAAGAGTGAGCAGTCTGAGATGTCAGTGAGCAGTAACAAGGAGAAAATGTTTGCTGCCTGTTGAACAGAAACACTTTCCAAGACAATTGAAAGCTGAATGATCAGAGACACTTACAGCAGTGACGCTGAGTCCAGGTTCTCCTCACAGATCCAAGAGTTCACAGAGTGGAGCTGAAGACTTCACTTCACCTGAGCTGGATCACCTCACCTGCAAACACTGACACAATAAGTCTCACAACTTCCTGTCGAGCACAGCTGGCTCCACCTCAGTCTCTAAAACCTGAATGTTGACTTCTTGGAACAAACTGGTTTGATCTGTTTGTGTTTCCAGTTAAAGGGAGGGACAGTGTCACTTACACACTTAAAACTGTTTTATAAAACACTTGTGAACAAACACTGGAAGAAGACATCCAAAATCCAGCACTTGGGATCTGTTGTGGTACAAGTACTGCACCATGTGGACAAGAGATATTTTATTCTGTATTCTTATGGTCACAGTTATAATCAGAATTATCACTGATTAATCATTTACCATTGTTGAATCAGTTGACAGAATAATCTTTGAATCACATCTATGTTAATCTGAGCAAGATATCAATGTATACAGAGTATCAGCACTTTAATCAGTCTATTGTTGTTCTGTATTATTATTTCTATCTGCTTAAGCTGTTGTCCATCAGTGTATTTACACCTCTCGATCTGGTGGGTTCAGCAGGGCCTGTTCCAGTCACTTGGACATATTCAGGCCTTTAACAACATGCACACCGTTATGTAATTCACGCACGTTTACATACACACTTAATAAGAACAGAAAGGTCGTCTTAGGACAGTCTAGAGCTACACTATCACAAAATGCACAATGTAATACACACTTGTTTTTCTCTAAAGTAGCAGTTGAGGTCCATATAAGGAGAACTTTTTGAGTGCGAGGAACTGTTATCATTTCCAGTAAGATCTAACTGTGTGACGTCATAATGACTATAAAGCTCTCTTTCTTTGTGCAAACGAAGAAGAAGTCCGGCTCTTCCCACACTGTAATGTGTGTTTTAATAAAATGATCTGTGCTGATCCAGCTGTATACCAGTCGTAGTCTCTTCCTCAAAATCAGAACCATGACAACCACCACTGAGTTAGTGTTTGTATAAATGTGGTGAAGCAAAGCCAAAAAGAAAACCCCACCATCATGTGTATAAAAATACTTATTGGATAAATAATGAAAGAATCAGCACAACATACCAAAGAAAGAAAAATGAGGTCAGGGCCTCAGACAGAAATGATAAAGATATAAAACATGACAGTTGTATATGAACACAGGTCTGAACAGGTTGGTCCTGATCTGCTCATTAAAATCTGCATTATCTCGCTTTTTCATCTTTAATCACTGGTGAAATAAAGCTGCTTTGTTTGATGATGATTGATGTGGTTGTGTTTCCTGCTTTCAGTCTTCCAAGGAAATTTTCAGACTAGAAATACTAGAAACCGCCTGCAACACAGTTTCAGTTGGCAGCGCCCCTGCTCTTTGTGAAGCAACAACAACATGTTATTTAACAGATCTGTAAAAAGACTAACACAAACCAAGAGTTTAACTTCAAAACTGAATTAAACACATTTTAATTCGGACTTTTCAAAGGTGTCAGGGTTACTTTGTCCATAGTTTAAAACATATTTCCATTCTTCTTTATCTATCCTGGGAGTTTCTGCAAAACCTGAATGAGCAGAAGAATGTTCAGTTACAGCTCCAGGCTTCTCAGCTTTAACCCCTGCATGAGTGACAGTCAAGTATCACTCCTCAGGCTCCTTTCAGACTACGTGGCTTGCTCAAACTGAAAGAAGTCAACTTGTTGGTGCAAAAAGGTGATTAGCTGAAAACTTGGCATGTCTCAAAATGGTGTGCAGTGTGTCCTTAAAGATCTGAGAAAGAATAGAATAGAGTAAAATAGCTTTTTATCGTCATTTACAAATACAATGAAAGTTTGAGTGCTCCACACCAACTGTGCCAGGATAAAATATAAATATTAGAAAGCTCTGCTGACAATGACACACCCGTTTTCACCCCTGGGCCGTGTGATTAGGCAGAGGATCAATAGTGGCTCCACAACCCTCTTAGGGACACTCCCAACAGGCCTTAAAAATCTGGGACTCTCCACCAAATGTTCTCAGAAATGAAGAAGCTTCTCAGACAAAAATTAATGACGTTCAGTCTTTTCCTTCCAAGCTCCTGAGATCACCATGACCTGGGTGACTGAGAACCACAGACATCAATAAAACCACACATGAGTGATGGTAACTGGTAAATATTAACGTTTAATAAGTTGAGTTCATGTTTTATTAGGGATGGCACGATACCACTTTTTTTATGTCCGATACCGATACCGATATCATAAATTTGGATATCTGCCGATACCGATATAAATCCGATATATCTATTTTTTAAACTGTTTTTGTATAAGTTCAAAGTCAAATTTAAAAAGACAAAACACTAAAGCTATTCTCTTATACTTGCATGCAAGAAAAAGACTGCACCCAAAATATTGCTCACTTCAACAATGCATATCTCTTTATTTAAACTTTAGCACTGTTTAGCTGTCACCACTATCAAAATATCCATCCTGAAAGTGTGCAACATAATGCAGAACTTTAAATCTCGAAGTATTTAAAGTAACATTCATCAAAATAAAAGTGCAACATTATGCAGAACTTTAAATCTTGAAATATTTAAAGTAAAATTCAAGTAAATAACAGTGCAACTTTATACAAATTTCAAAACCCCTTTGGTACTGAAAAAAGGTGCAATTTTAGCAGAGCAAACAACATTCTTGTAATAATGCAATTGTAACATTTTTTTCACTTTAACATGAGAGTTAGGTTCTTCTTCAGAAAGATCAACATTTCAACCTTCTCAGCTGTCAGCCTGCTTCTCCTTTCATCAATGATAATGGAGGCTGTACTGAAGAGTCTCTCACTCTCAATACTTGTGGTAGGTGCACAGAGAAATTTAGCTGCTGTAGAAACCAGAGTGGGAAATCTAAGTGTGTTGGCTTGCCAGTACAGCAGTGGATTATCTGAGCATTGAATGGTTGGCTCACTAAGGTAAGTTTGCACTTCAATACGTGCACTTGTCGTGGCTAACTGAGGAACAGGATCTTGAGTGTTTTCCTTCAGGATTTCATCAAAAACACTTTCAAGTCTGCTTTGGCTGGAAGATTCCACCCGTGGAGTCTTCTTTGCTGGCTCCAAGACTGCTGATGTCCCCTCTGCTGGCTCTGAGGAGTTTAATGTAGTTCTCAAAAACTCCATCTTCCTCACCTCTGCCATCAAAGCATCCTTAGCTTGTTTTGAGGTTTCTACACTCGTGAAGTACCTGAAATGAAAAAAGTCCAAACTTGAATATTAAACAATCATTAAATTTATCAGTAGTATCATTCAGCAGTGTGATTAAACTATCATTCCTCATTCTTGCTATTTATTCATGCCCATTTTGCGCTGCAAAATAATAATATCTGAGGTCAGGGAGGCCCCATCCTCCCTTTTGCTTAGCCAGCTGTAGTGTTTTAAGGCGAACCCTTGGTCTTTTACCTTGCCATATATATCTAGATAACATTTTATCCCACTCATTAAATTGACTTTGGTTAATCTCTATTGGTAGGGTTTGAAATAGATACAAAAATCTTGGCAATACATTCATTTTAATAGAATCAATTCTTGAATTAAAACTAAAGAAAGGAATTAAATTCCATCTTACTATATCTTCCTTTATTTTTTTGTATAAGGGTAGGTAGTTCTGTTCAAATAGTTTTGTAAGGTCTTTCGGTAAATTTATGCCTAAATATTTAAAACACTCCGTTTGCCATACCAGAGAGTAGCTACATTTTATTTCTTCTGGTGGGCTGTAGTTATATGAGAGTAGCTGGGTTTTACCTATCTTAATTTTATAGCCTGATAATTGGCCGTATTGTTCAAATGACTGCATCAGCTTGGGTAAAGAATATGTTGGGTGTCCAAGGTAAATCAAAATGTCATCCGCGTAGCAAGCCAGTTTATATTGTGTCCCTTTGATAAAAATTCCCTTAATGTCCTTATTTTGCCTGATGGATTGAGCTAGTGGTTCCAAGTATAGTGCAAAAAGTAACGGTGACCATGCACAGCCCTGTCTAGTGCCCCTTTTTAGGGTAAAACTGTTGGATAGGCATCCATTAATTTTGATCCTGGCTGTAGGATTATCATATAATGCTTGTATCGTTTTAATAATCATATCATGAAAGCCAAATTTATATAGTACCCTGTAGAGGAACTTCCAATTGACAGAGTCAAAGGCTTTTTCAGCGTCTACACTCATCACAATTGCTTTGATTTTGTGTTTTTGTATATGGTCCATAATGTGTAGTGTCTTTCGTATATTGTCCTGTGTTTGGCGTTGATGTATGAAACCTGTTTGATCATTACATATCAGTGTTGGTAGGAACTCTTCTAGCCGTTTGGCCATGATAGATGTGAAAAGTTTATAGTCCACGTTAAGAACAGAGATTGGCCTGAAAGATCCACATTCCATTTTATCTTTGCCTTCTTTTGGTATAACTGAAATAATTGCCTCCTTCCAACTGGGGGGCATTTGTGCCTTTTTCAAAACCCAATTCAATGTAGGCAGTAAGACAGGTATCAGTTCCTTTTTAAATTCTTTATACCACTCTGCCGTGTAACCATCTGGTCCTGGTGATTTACTTAATTTAAGCCTATTAATTGCAGCTTTTAATTCTTCCTCAGTTATATTCATTGTCATTGCTTGATTTTGTTCTTCATCTAAAGTGGGTAAGTCTAGAGAGTTCAGAAAGCTATCCATCTGAGCTTCAGTCCCGCCAGGGGCTTCAGAGTATAGGGTTTTATAGAATCTTTCAAAGGCTTCCTGTATTTCATTTAATTTATTTTTTATCACTTTTGTACTTGGGTCCCTAATTTTATAAATTGTATTTTCCGCTATCTTTTTTTTCAATTTCCACGCCAATATTTTGGTAGATTTAATGCCACTTTCATATTGTCTCTGTTTCAAAAACATTAAATCTTTCTTGATTTCTTGTGTGGCTATATTGTTAATTTCGTTCCTAATGTTTTTGATGTCCCTTAATATATCCTGTGTTAAGTCCCTTTTATGTCTTCTTTCTAATTCCTTTAGTTTCTTACTCAACTCTTCTAATTTTCTATTCTTATCTTTTTTCCTAAATGAAGCTATTGCTATAATTTTCCCTCTTAGTACCGCCTTCAGAGTATCCCATAGTATGGGAGGTGGTACTTCTCCGGTATCATTGAACTCTAAAAAGAGACTAATTTCTGATTTAATTTGTGCCTTGAAAGGTGAATCATTCAATAGACTTGAGTTCAATTTCCATGTATTATTTTTTAACCGTAAGTTAAAATCAATGGATAAATATATTGGTGCATGGTCACTTATATCTATCGTTCCAATTCCACAAGTATATATTTTATCCTTATCTTTACCAAATGTTATAAAATAATCTATCCTTGTATAAAGAGAGTGTGGGGCAGAGTAGTAAGTATAGTCCTTTCTATTAGGAAAAAGGTCTCGCCATATGTCCATTAATCCTACCTCCTCAAAAAGTGCATTCACTTTGATATATGGAGATTTCATATCGTATGTTTTCTTGCTAGACGAGTCTAATTTTGGCTGCAGGTGTATATTTAAATCCCCTCCACAGATCAAAAGGCCTTCTGTTTCTGTTACCATAATATTAATAATCCTTTGGAAGAAGCTAATATCACTCTTTGGTGGGGCATAAACATTTAAGAGGGTGATCAAATTCCCATCTATTTTCCCTTTTACTAGAATAAATCTGCCCTCTTTATCACCCATTTCAGATACTTTTTCAAAGTTTAATTTGCTTGAAATAAGGATTGCAACTCCTCTCCTATGTCCTGATTTGTATGAAGAAAAAAACAGATTAGTAAAACCCATTCTCTTTAATTTTACGTGCTCCTTATCTGTCATGTGGGTCTCCTGTAAGTAGACTATATGGGCTTGTTCTGCTTTCACTTTAGTTAGGATTTTAGTACGTTTAATTGGATTTAACAGCCCATTAACATTGAAAGATATAAATTTTACTTTATCACTAGCCATATGTAATCAGCGTATGTCCATAAAGCAAGTAAAATTAAACTTATCAGATCTACTCCCTAAACAGACAAACATATCAAACATAAACATCAAATACAGAGAAAAAAAACAAACAAAAAACTGTGATTCCAAGGCTGGGGTCTCTAAGAAATGACCCTGTGTAGAGCTAGAGAAAACGTCTAGCTGTGGAGGAAAGCCTCTCCCATATATGGGCTGAGGGCCCCCATCATGGCACTTGAGGCGGCAGAAAACAAAGTCGTTGTTCATTTCACAAAAAGTGTGTCCTTATGTGTCTCTCGCTTATATCTGTGTAGTCTCATCCAATTGGGGTAAAGATATTCTCACAAAACATCTTGAAATATATTTAACACCACGTATTTTTACCTCATTTTAACGTCCGACAGTACTTATAGCTCCTCTGGCGAGGGCATGATCTGTCTTCTGAAGGTTCGCAGTCTCGCCCTGATATCTTTCTCTCGCTCGTCGTCTGTCCCTCGCTGAGTTGGACCTCTCGTGGTTTCCCAGGCAGTACGGGACAGCTGCTCGACCAGACTCTCCTTCGGTGTAGTCACATTAACTGGAAGTCCTCTGTCCTTCATGTCTGTAGTCGCCTCCTCCGCCGTCTGATACAGAACTATTCCATCCTCATAAAACACTCGTAGTTTTGCCGGGAACGGAGTATGGAAGCGGATGTTTTTCTGCTTTAACGTACTCCTTTCTCTTCTGCAGTACTACTGGAGGGTAGTCATGGTCGAAGAATATCAATTTCCCATTCAGAAAAACTTTCTTCTTTTCCCAAGCTCTACGTAGGATCTCTTCTTTAACCCTATAGCGGAGAAATTTGACTATTATTGATCGCGTTTTATCTTGCCTGTCTCCGGCGGGTCTTAAAGCCAGCGCCCGATGTGCTCTCTCGATGCCAAACTCCTCGTTAGGGTTTATCTCCAGAGTGTCCCGCAGTAGTTTTTCCACAAAGTCCACCATAGACGAGCCCTCGGCTCCTTCCGGGACATTATAGATCCTTAAATTTTTTCGTCGGGATCTTCCTTCATAGTCAAGTAGCTTATTTTCTTGTTGATGCATGACTTTTATCATCTTATTCAGAGTCTGTTCCAAGTTTTGAACACGGTCTTCCACTTTTTCAATTCGTACCTCTGCCTCTGTTATTTTTTGATTAACGCTGGTAATCTCTGATTTAATATCAGTTAATTGTTCTTTTATGTCTTTTCGGAAGTCCCGAATCTCCTCCAGGATTTTTGTCAAACTTACGTCGGCACTTGAGAGAGCTGGGTTAGCATTAGCTTCGCCTTCTTGTCCCTTCGTAAGAGAGCTGCTCCTCAAATTTTCTGCATCTGCAGTTTCTGCTGCGGTGGTTTCTTTGTTTGCACGCGTCTTCCCCATTCTTGCCCCTCTCATCTATTCGAGTATTATTTGTAGATCTAGTATTTGATGTTCTGAAGGGACGAAATAACTATTTTCGCGAGGGAGCTATTGCTTTAGCCTGCCATTCGGGATGGTCGTTCGCACATCTTGTATCAGACGTTTGGGTGACATGTTCAGCTCCATTTGAATGTCCTCCAAACGCGAATATGCCTGTGGTGAGTGTTTGAAGTGACCCACTATTTTTCTGCCCACTGTCACAGCATCACATACACCACGTTGTGCAAGCAGTCCCTCATTCAACACAAGTTGCAAAGTGTGCGCGAAGCATCCCAAACTTGCAACACCTAGCCGGTCCATTGCCTTTTTTATATTGCTGGCATTGTCTCGCAAAACAACGTGGACTTTATTCTTCGGAATTTTCCACGCATTTAAAATTTCCTCTATAGCTGCAGCGATGGACTCTCCTGTGTGTGAACCACGAAACTCTTTGGCCTGCAACACTGCTTTTTGCATTGTAAAACTCGAGTCTATCCAGTGTACAGTCAAGCTTAGCAGGGACAACGGACAAACGTCCGAGCTCCAGATATCAGTCGTCATGCTTAACGTGGGAATTATTTCCAAACTTTCGGAGATGAACTTGCGCACCTGTTTGTACTTGCCTGGGATAGCTTCCTCCGAGATGAAATGCCGGTTTGGCAGCATGTAGCGAGGCTCTAAATGCTCAATTAAGCATCGAAAACCATCATTTTCCACAACGGAAAGGGGCTGGTCATCAAGCACAACAAATTCAACTATTTTCTCCGTTATCAGCTTCGCTCTATTGCTTTCCAGAGGGAGTTTCTCACGTCTCTGAATGTTTTCCAAAAGCATTTGTTGATATGGTACACTTTTCTGCTTAGCTTTGGAGGCCAGGCTAAATTCTGCGTACTCCTTTGCGTGGTGTTTCTGTAAGTGTTTAATCATGTTTGTGGTGTTAAAATTCCCCACACTGCTACCACCCTGCGAAACACTTGCATCCCATAAGTTGCATTCGGCAGTCTTGCTTTTTTCGTCTTTTAGTTTGAAATAAATCCACACTGCTGACATGATGGCTCTGAGCTCTCCCACACGATAACCGCTCGATCACGTGACGCATACTGCTCTGACGTGCTAAGGTCATGACCTGGGTTATACCATGTTAGCGAGTTTTTGAGGTGCTTTTGTGATATTCACTGGATCGGATAAAAAATTTTAAATTTCTCTCCGATATCCGATCCAGTAATTTACGTCAATATCGGACCGATACCGATACTGAATATCGGATCGGTCCATCTCTAGTTTTTATCATTTTCCAATACTGTTCCTCTTATTCAGGATTATGTGTGTGCATTGCCGACACGGTCGTTATCATCCTACAGTCCTCTAGACACACTCAAAACTGTTAAGGGTAGCTGCACACCAGAGGTGTGAAGTATCCATACATTCATCCATCCATCAATCTTCTTCTGCTTTAACCAGGGCCAGGTAGCAGGGGCAGCAGCCTAAGCAGAAAACCCCAGACCTCCCTCTCCCTAGCCACCTCCTCCAGTTTATCTGGGGGAACACCAAGGCGTTCCCAGGCCAGCTGAGAGATATAATCTCTCCAACGTGTCCTAGATCTGCCCTGGGGGCACACAGGAGGCACCCTTGTCAGATGCCCAAACTACTTCAACTGGCTCACCCTTTAGAGGAAGCGCATTTCTGCCGCTTGTATCGGCAATTTCATTCTTTCGGGCACTACCCACAGCTTGTGACCTGAGGGTAGGGACAAAGATTAACCACTAAATTGAGAGCTTTGCTTTTATGCTCAGCTCCCTCTTCACCACGATGGACCAGTGCAGCGTCCGCATCGCTGCAGCTGCAGCACCAATCCGTCTGTCAATCTCCCGCTCCCTTCTCCCATCACTCCTGAACAAGACCCCAAGATACTTGAACTCCTCCACGTGGGGCAGGAACTCGTCCCTGACCCGAAGTGGGCACTCCACCCTTTTCCGGCTGAGAACCATGGCCTCAGATTTGGAGGTGTTGATCATCATTCCTGCTACTTGACATGTTCGAATATGGTGTTCGTTATCACCAAACTGAGGTTTGCACAGAAGTCCAATAACAAAACACCGTTCAGGTTCAGATTAAGCAGGACGTTCCTCCCAATCACGCCCCTCCAGGTCTCGCTGTCACACACGTGAGCATCGAAGTTTCCCAGTAGGACGACAGAGTCTCAAGGCGAAGCAACCTTCCAGCACCCCATCTGGTGCTGGGTACTCTGAACTGCCCCTCGGCGCGTAAGCACAGATGACAATCAGGACTCATTCCCTGTTACCTGAAGGTGCAGGGAACAAACCCTCTCATCCACCGAGAAGAACCCCAACGTACAGGCAGCAAGCCGAGGCGATACCAAGATACCCACACCAGCCCGCCGCCTCTCACCAGGGGCAACTCAGACAGAGTCCAGCCCCTCTCCAGGAGACTGGGTCCAGAGCCCAAGCCATGCGTTGAGGTGCGCCTGACTATATCTAGCCAGTACCTCTTAACCTCACGCACTAACTCAGGCTCCTTGCCCGCCAGAGAGGTGACATTCCATGTCCCAATTGCCAGTCTTGGTAGTCGGGGATCAGTCCGCCAGGGCCTCTGCTCCTGCCCACAATGCACGCGACCCCTACGGCGCTTCTTCTTTTTTTTGTCCCGTTTTGATTTATAGCCATCAGAATTGTTGTATTAAGGCCAAGGAAGATGCCAAGCGGATTTATTTTACCAAGTGGATCATCATGGCCTTGCCATATTGATCCATTTGATTGACCTTTATTATAATTATGAATTTATTTTATTTTCAGTTGCTACAAACGGGACAGACATGACTGTGGGATAGGACAGGTGGAAAGAATGAAAGAAAGAGAGGGAGAGAAAGGAAACCTAAGGGGAGAAGAGACGGTGAGAAGGGGGGGAAGAGAGAGAAAAAACAAACACCTGGGTCACCTGTATGGAGAAAAAAAAACAGAAGAGAAAGCAAACAACAAAGAGCAACATAATAAGAAAAAAAAAGCACCATCACAATAAACTAGCTAGTCATAGATATCAATAGTTACTAAATAATAAACGATATTGTGCAACACGCAAGATAGACAGCGCACAGTGTGTTTTGAGGCAGCAGCCAAGAAAGCTGTAGTCCGCGTCTGTGAATACCCATGTGTACACCTGTGTGCATACCTGTGTGGATCAGCATGCTTGCATTCCAAAGGTTTCTCCATGTAATGATCTGCTAGGGAGTGTGGGGAGCCACAGCCCTGTCCTCTATGGTATCAAGCAGGTATGGAGGAGATCAAAACTCCAGACATCCAGAGGCCCCCAGAACACAAGAGACCAAGGAAGACCCACAGAGGGGCAGCCACGCCACTGTCCCAGTAAGAGCTAAGGAGAGCCCCAGATGAGGGCTCATTCAGCAGCCGCGGAGCAGAAGCCAGGGGGAGTTGCAGTGACGCGCCCGTGAGCTCCGCCGGCAGCCAGCTGTGCCTGAGTGACCGAGCCCCAGGCCGAGAGGCCGGGAACATCCCACCTCCGAAGTGGCCCGAGCGAGCCCCAATAATCGGCCGCCAAGGAGTGAGCCGGTGTGTACCCGGACGCCCACCCCCAGATACAAAGAACCACCAACGCACCGACACCTGAGGGAGTCCGCCACCGGCAGGGGAAGTGGTGGTGGGTGGAGATAGGCCTCCAAACCTTGGAGGGCCTGAGATGTCCCCAGAGAGGTGGCGTCTGATACCCAACCTGACATATAGACACAGACATACAGGCACACACAGACACAAACATCCATTCCCACCCTCATGCTCTCATGTGCACTTACTCCACACTCAACCGACGTGGAGACAGACATAAAGAGACGCTGTATACACGATCATACTCCCCAAGCGTACTCTACCAACCGGGTCTAGGTACCCTTGCCCCTGGAGGGGGGAACTGCACCCAGACCCAGGTGGTGTTACCCTTTTCCCTGCGGTGGGGAGAGGCAGACCGCCCCGACTCAGCAGCAGCAGGGAGGCCCCACACTCCAGACCGCAGTCGGACGGCCAACTCCTCCTAGCCCCCCCGCTCCAGCAGGTCACAGAGAATGGGGGTGAGCGAAGACTCCAAACCTCCCTCCACCCGCTCATTGTAGTGTTGATGCATGTGTGTTCTAAGGTGCATTTAAAACTAGAGATGGCACGATACCACTTTTTTATGTCCGATACCGATACCGATATCATAAATTTGGATATCTGCCGATACCGATATGAATCCGATATAGTGTTTTTTAATCAACAAAACTGTTTTTTAAAATATCTTGCTGCATTTTGCAAGTCTGCAAGTTCATACTCAAGTTTAAAACAACAACTACACTAAAGCTATTCTGTTATACCTGTATACAAAAAAAATATTTCATAGTTCAGCAATACTGATCAATCTAATAAACTTAGACCTACACCATCCTCCCTATTCTGGTATTTTAAAGAGTACTTAGCGTAAATATTAAGCAACCTAACTAATAGGGTTCCAACTCCCAGCAACAACAAAAATAAATAAATAAAAAATAGGGAACCACCCCTCACGCTCCACCTCATGATGCTTAATCGACGTAATCAACCTTAATTTGATGCAGTGTGAAAAAAAAATGCACAGAAATCAATTATTTTTCAAGAAATATTAAATAGATTCAACATCTTTCTTCAACAAAATTGCAGACTGCACAGATGGTACCTTCCCAAAGGAAAAAGTACTATAGCTTACTAGGGTATATATATTAGACTTAATAGTCACTATATACAGTAATTGACTTCTATTCCTTTTACATCAAATTAAAACTTTGGGTGTCAGATAATTATTTATTGAAAGCTCGACATTTTAAATGAGAATAAGAAAGAAAAGTATGTCTTTGTGCCCCCTTTTCCCTGTTAATGCCCTATCGGCCCCCCTGGCTAAACTTTGCTAGATCCGCCCCTGCACAGTTACCAGCCGTCAGCTACGTAGAAAAAGATCCTGGTGTAGAAAGTAATATTAAATAAATTCTAACAACAGCTTATCAAGCTTAAACGTGCTGCTGTTGTTCAGCCGCTGGTTTCCTCTTTCTGGTGCAAAGTGGGCCAAAAACAAACAAGAGAGACGGACTCGCGACAGAAAAGCCGATCAGCTGATCATTTAAGCAGTTTCACAATTGAAGTAGCAGCCGGAGAGCGAGAGGCAGTCGCTCGTTAAGCTTAACGTGGGAATGCTTTACAAACATTCAGAGATGGACTTACAAACTTGCTTTACTTCTCTCGGGGATAACTTTGTCGGAGATGAAATGCCAGGTTGCTAGCGAAGCTCCAAATGCTATCCAGACCACCGACAGGTCCCGCATGCCACAGCCGCTCTATCACGTGATGCATACTGCTCCGACGTGCTAACGTTCTGAGGTGAGTTACGGCGTGTTGCAAGTTTTGCGAGGTGCTTTCGTGATATTTAATGGATCGGATTACATTTTTTATTTTTCTCCGATATCCGATCCAGTCATTTAGGTCAGTATCGGACCGATACCGATACGTAATATCGGATCGGTCCATCTCTATTTAAAACCCAGGAGGGCATGGAGCTACCTGCCAGAGAGCAGCAGGTAAGCGCATAGTGCCTCCTGCTAGCCCTCAATGTCTACGTGTATTTAAAATTGAGAGGTGGGCAACGATGCCAGGGGTGAGGTGTACACCCTGATGGTAACTAGGACTCCGTGTATCGTGCCCACCCCCAAGATCCTATATGTATGTGTAATGAGGGTGTGAGTAATGTGAATGTCTAAGTTGTGGGATAAAATTGGTACTTTTAAAACTGTGCAGATGCTTAAACTGTGCTCGAACCGGTGCTTAACCCTTTAAAGCCGGTAGGAGCGGTCACGCTCCATTTTGCATAACTATTTTTAAATCCCTTTAGAACCAGAAACACGTAAGCTAGTGCAAAAAAATTTTTTTGCATATGAAATCAGAGGAGTTGTACTTACTTACTTAAATGTAAGGCCTTTTTTAATTATAAGCCTTACAAGCCTATACTGGTGTTTTTAAAAGTCATGTTTGACTTCATGTTTTTCTGAATAGTTTCTGGGATGCTTAGAACTCAAATTGCACTGCTTTAAATAGTTTATTTTGATGCACCTGCTGTTTTCTTTGCAAATTTGCATTATAATATTTATTTTCATTTTTTACGCAGTATATAAAGATTGGTGTGCCTCAAAAATAAAATTATGAAGACACTCAAAAGAAAATTTCCTGTTGTTGTAAACTATTTTTTGCAACTTTTTTGTATTTAAAGTTTTGAGGGATAAACCTCTTAAATTTCTCTAAGTAGAAATATATGTAATAAAAAACAAAAACGATTTTCAATTTTTTTGTTGTTTATTGGACTTTTTTGAAATTTATGTAATTACTATGGACTTAATGCATACATATTATTAAAATATGGGCTATAACAGTTGTATAGCAACTTGAAATGCTCCCACAAATGGCACAAATGGCACAAAAAAATTGAAAATCGTTTTTGGTTTTTTTTTACATGTTTTTGTTGCTGCAAGTGGTTTTTATGCAAGTTTTGCAAAGCTATATGTGGAAGGAAACCGTGACCGAGGACAGGCTGATGGCATAAGATGTAAGTACAACTCCTCTGGTTTCATATGCAAAAAAAAATTATTGCACTAGCTTACGTGTTTCTGGTTCTACAGGGATTTAAAAATAGTTGTGCAAAACGGAGCGTGCCTGTTCCAACCAGCTTTAAAGGGTTAAAAAAGTATTTGTACTTCATTGCTTCTCTGCTCCCCTCCTTGAATTGCTACCTTATCGTGGTGGAAGGTTTTGTGTGTCCCAGGGATCCCAGGGACTATATTGCATGGAGGCTTTTGCCCCCTGGTAGGGTCTCCCATGGCAGATTGGTCCTGGGTAAGGGACCAGACAAAGAGCGATTCAGAAGACCCTTGTGAGGATATCACAGAGGTAACAGTTTACCCTGTCTGGGCCATGGGGCCCGCCCGGGCAAAGCCCAAAATGGGGACATGGGCCCAACCTCCTGCAGGCCCACCACCCGCCAGAAGCGCCGTAGGGGTCGGGTGCATTGTGGGCAGGAGCAGAGGCCCTGGCGGACTGATCCCCGGCTACCAAGACTGGCAATTGGGACATGGAATGTCACCTCTCTGGCGGGCAAGGAGCCTGAGTCAATGCGTGAGGTTAAGAGGTACCGGCTAGATATAGTCAGGCGCACCTCAACGCATGGCTTGGGCTCTGGACCCAGTCTCCTGGAGAGGGGCTGGACTCTGTCTGAGTTGCCCCTGGTGAGAGGCGGCGGGCTGGTGTGGGTATCTTGGTATCGCCTCGGCTTGCTGCCTGTACGTTGGGGTTCTTCTCGGTGGATGAGAGGGTTTGTTCCCTGCGCCTTCAGGTAACAGGGAATGAGTCCTGATTGTCATCTGTGCTTACGCGCCGAGGGGCAGTTCAGAGTACCCAGCACCAGCTGGGGTGCTGGAAGGTTGCTTCGCCTTGAGACTCTGTCGTCCTACTGGGAAACTTCACACCTCTGGTGTGCAGCTACCCTTAACAGTTTTGAGTGTGTCTAGAGGACTGTAGGATGATAACGACCGTGTCGGCAATGCACACACATAATCCTGAATCAGAGGAACAGTATTGGAAACTGATAAAAACATCAACTCAACTTATTAAACGTTAATATTTACCAGTTACCATCACTCATGTGTGGTTTTATTGATGTCTGTGGTTCTCAGTCACCCAGGTCATGGTGATCTCAGGAGCTTGGAAGGAAAAGACTGAACGTCATTAATTTTTGTCCGAGAAGCTTCTTCATTTCTGAGAACATTTGGTGGAGAGTCCCAGATTTTTAAGGCCTGTTGGGAGTGTCCCTAAGAGGGTTGTGGAGCCACTATTGATCCTCTGCCTAATCACACGGGCCCAGGGGTGAAAACGGGTGTGTCATTGTCAGCAGAGCTTTCTAATATTTATATTTTATCCTGGCACAGTTGGTGTGGAGCACTCAAAATCTCATTGTATTTGTAAATGACGATAAAAAGCTATTTTACTCTATTCTTTTCTTTCTCAGATATTTAAGGACACACTGCACACCATTTTGAGACATGCCAAGTTTTCAGCTAATCACCTTTTTGCACCAACAAGTTGACTTCTTTCAGTTTGAGCAAGCCACGTAGTCTGAAAGGAGCCTGAGGAGTGATACTTGACTGTCACTCATGCAGGGGTTAAAGCTGAGAAGCCTGGAGCTGTAACTGAACATTCCTCTGCTCATTCAGGTTTTGCAGAAACTCCCAGGATAGATAAAGAAGAATGGAAATATGTTTTAAACTATGGACAAAGTAACCCTGACACCTTTGAAAAGTCTGAATTAAAATGTGTTTAATTCAGTTTTGAAGTTAAACTCTTGGTTTGTGTTAGTCTTTTTACAGATCTGTTAAATAACATGTTGTTGTTGCTTCACAAAGAGCAGGGGCGCTGCCAACTGAAACTGTGTTGCAGGCGGTTTCTAGTATTTCTAGTCTGAAAATTTCCTTGGAAGACTGAAAGCAGGAAACACAACCACATCAATCATCATCAAACAAAGCAGCTTTATTTCACCAGTGATTAAAGATGAAAAAGCGAGATAATGCAGATTTTAATGAGCAGATCAGGACCAACCTGTTCAGACCTGTGTTCATATACAACTGTCATGTTTTATATCTTTATCATTTCTGTCTGAGGCCCTGACCTCATTTTTCTTTCTTTGGTATGTTGTGCTGATTCTTTCATTATTTATCCAATAAGTATTTTTATACACATGATGGTGGGGTTTTCTTTTTGGCTTTGCTTCACCACATTTATACAAACACTAACTCAGTGGTGGTGCAGTACTTGTACCACAACAGATCCCAAGTGCTGGATTTTGGATGTCTTCTTCCAGTGTTTGTTCACAAGTGTTTTATAAAACAGTTTTAAGTGTGTAAGTGACACTGTCCCTCCCTTTAACTGGAAACACAAACAGATCAAACCAGTTTGTTCCAAGAAGTCAACATTCAGGTTTTAGAGGCTGAGGTGGAGCCTGCTGTGCTCGACAGGAAGTTCTGAGACTTATTGTGTCAGTGTTTGCCGGTGAGGTGATCCAGCTCAGGTGAAGTGAAGTCTTCAGCTCCACTCTGTGAACTCTTCGATCTGTGAGGAGAACCAGGACTCGGCGTCACTGCTGTAAGTCTCTCTGATCATTCAGCTTTCATTTGTCTAGGAAAGTGTTTCTGTTCAACAGGCAGCAAACATTTTCTCCTTGTTACTGCTCACTGACATCTCAGACTGCTCACTCTTTATCAGAACCACTGCAGCTCTCAGACATCACATTCTAAAAACACATATAAGACAAACGCATCATAAGATTTGTGTTTGTGGAGAATTTGTCCTGATCTTTACACCTTCACCTCACCTTCTTTACACCTTGAAGGTTTTACAGAGGACTTTGTACATATTTGTAATATACTATAATGTACTTCTATTCACACAGAGCAATTCTTTCTAACCTCTCAGAGCACTTTGATCACAGTCCACATTCATACAGTACAGCACTTTATCCTGAACACTTTGAGCACTCATCTCGCTCACATCAGCAGCCAGTTTAGACTCACCAGTTAACCGAAATCCACACAGCTTCTCCCTCTTGTACAGTGTGTGATATATTACACCTCCGTTTCTCTACAGGGCACTGTGAGGCCATTAATCACTGCTGCTGATGTTTGCTGCCTGTCTCTATCAGAAGTGTGTAGATGATGGTTCAAAAACAGAATAAAAATTGAGACGTCATGTAGAGTTGAAATTGTATATGACATGATCTTTTAATGAGTGACTTATGTATATACACTCAACAAAAATATAAACGCAACACCTTAGTTACTGCTCCCATTCCCCATGGGATGGATGTAGAGACCTAAAATTCATTCCAGATACACAATATAACCATCCCTCCCAAACAGTGGTCACAAATCAGTCCAAATGTGTGGTAGTGGGCACATCTGCTATATTGAGATAATCCATCCCACCTCACAGGTGTGCCACATCAGGATGCTGATCTGACATCATGAGTAGTGCACAGGTGTACCTCAGACTGCCCACAACAAAAGGCCACCCTGGAATGTGCAGTTTTTTGCGCTATTGGGGGTCTGGGGACCCAGAACCGGTCAGTATCTGGTGTGACCACCATTTGCCTCATGCAGTGCAACACATCGTCGCATGGAGTCTATCAGATTGTCAATTGTGGCCTGTGGAATGTTGGTCCACTCCACTTCAATGGCTGTGCGAGGTTGTTGGATATTCGTGGGAACTGGTACACGCTGTCGTATACGCCGGTCAAGCACATCCCGAACATGCTCAATGGGTGACATGTCCGGTGAGTATGCTGGCCATGCAAGAACTGGGACATTCTCAGCTGCCATCTGCCCTGAACAATGTGAACCATGATTCATCCGTGAAGCGCACACCTCTCCAACGTGCCAGACGCCATTGAATGTGAGCATTTGCCCACACAAGTCTGTTACGGCGACGAGCTGGAGTCAGGTCAAGACCCCGATGAGGACGACGGGCATGCAGTTGAGCGTCCCTCAGACGGTTTCTGACAGTTTGTGCAGAAATTGTTTGGTTGTGCAAACCAATTGTTCCAGCAGCTGTCTGGGTGGCTGGTCTCAGACGATCTTGGAGGTGAACCTGCTGGATGTGGAGGTCCTGGGCTGGTGTGGTTACACGAGGTCTGCGGTTGTGAGGCCGGTTGGATGTGCTGCCATATTCTCTGAAACGCCTGTGGAGACGGCTTATGGTTGAGAAATGAACATTCAATGCACGGGCGACAGATCTGGTTGACATTCCTGCTGTCAGCATGCCAGTTGCACGCTCCCTCATTGCTTGTGGCATCTGTGGCATTTTGCTGTGAGACAAAACTGCACATTCCAGGGTGGCCTTTTGTTGTGGGCAGTCTGAGGTACACCTGTGCACTACTCATGATGTCAGATCAGCATCCTGATGTGGCACACCTGTGAGGTGGGATGGATTATCTCAATATAGCAGATGTGCCCACTACCACACATTTGGACTGATTTGTGACCACTGTTTGGGAGGGATGGTTATATTGTGTATCTGGAATGAATTTTAGGTCTCTACGTCCATCCCATGGGGAATGGGAGCAGTAACAAAGGTGTTGCCTTTATATTTTTGTTGAGTGTATATATATATATATGTATATATTGTGCTATTCTTAGTTAGCGTATTGTCTGTTTTGTCTTAATGTTTGGTTTATGTTGGTTTATAATGGAGCACTGTAACAAAAAAATAATTTCCCCCAGGGATCAATAAAGTATTCTGATTCTGATTCTGATCTACAAGCATAAACTTTACAATCGTGTAAAATTATTGTTGTGCTGAGGACTCATGCGGGCATGCTACTCCATACACAAATACGAAGCAACCTGTCAGCACGTAAAACTATTTTATGATAACAACAAAAACAAATAGAGGGCCATTTTTTTATAATAGTTTTTTTTGTGTGATTGTTTCCAGGGTCCTGACAGAGACCTTTGTATCTTCCTGCTGTGTTAAAATATGATGGTGAACTGAGGATTAAAAACAGAGGGTCATAAATCACATATCAGAAACAGACCAGGGTGTAATGTGTGAAAACTGTTGATGAGTCACATGGGACACACTATTCCATGTTGGCCTTTGCATTGAAAATGTCCTCTCCTGTTTTTATAGAGAAAGATGGAGACGTCTGTAGATGAAGAGCTGCTGGATATTTTGGAGGAGTTGGGTGAGGAGAAGCTGAAAGCCTTCCACAGGTGTCTTCAGGATCCTCAGGTACTTGGTGGTTTTCCAGCCATCAAACAGTCCCAACTGGAGACAGCAGATGAACTGGAGACAGTGGATTTGATCATGGAGACATATACTGATGATGTGATGAAGGTCACCAACTTGATTATAAAGAAGATAAGAGAAACAGGTACCACAACATCTCCAACAGTAATAAAATACAGCAGTGCCAGTCTTTATAAAACCTTTTTCTTTGTTACTTTTGTTCCACACTATTGATGCCTCGTATTTGAAATTCGTAGGAATAACAGTGGTTACAGTTGAGTAACATTACATGGAAATTGGACCCAAATACTCGGAGTAATAATGTGTAAATAAAGACATGTCCACGAGGTAAAAGCAGTTAGTAAGAGTATCGTAATACTTGGGTAACAATATGATAACCTGTGTGAAATAGGGAAATAATGTCTGTGAGTTTGTATCTTTACATGTTTATACAGTTTTACTTGGAATAATCTCATTACAATAATAAGGTGCTACTGGCTGATGTTTTAGCATGTTTGTATATTGTTACCATATAATACATAATGCAATAATACAGAATGTAACTGTTGTGCTTAAAACTTTTGATTATTACATAGAAACACACATGGTAGTTTCTCTGTAATAAGCAGGATTGATGCAAAATCCAAATTGCCTGTTTCCAGTCAATAACATATAATTAACTATTAAAGCAAACAAGACAGTGGAAAGTACCAAAAAGGGTGACCAAAAAACAAGGGGGGGGGACAACCCACCCCTCCCTCCCCACACCATTCCCTTATCCCAGAGTGCTATCAGCTTGTTTTAACCTATGGTGAAGATCACATAAACTCTCTTTTGTTCATAATTTCCAGATACTCAATGAGTGGCCTCCAAATCTGATCCAAGTCGTCCAGTTTGTCATTTATAATAGGCAGATCCTTTCCAGATTAAGAGTATCTGTCAGTCCTGAAATCAAGGTTTTCAGAGAGGGCACTTCCTATCCCCTCCATAGCAGGAAAATCAGTCTCTTTGCAAACATTAGGCCATAGGACAGGAGGGAAGTCTGTGCACGCTTAAGTTTTTTAGATTGTTCCGACAGTCCAATAAGAATCAAAATGGGGTCAGGGTCTAATTGCTTATCAAAAAGTTTGGAAAAAAAGTAAAACACAGAAACCCCAAAACATTGTAACTTGGTACACATTACAACACTTTTAAGCAGATCAGCTTCTGCACATTGACATTTATCACAAATTGGTGACGTTTCAGGAAATATCTCATGTAATCTTGTCTTTGAGTAGTGCAATTTGTGAATAATTTTAAACTGAATTAACCTTTGTTGCGCGTTGATAGAGCAGGAATTAACATAATGTAGCCCTTTAGCCCAGATATCATTCTGAATTTCCGAGCCTCTTACCTTTTCCCAAGCTGATTTTATTTTACCCGTATCCTTCTGTCACAGTGACTGTAATATCTCATATATAAAACCAACAGCATGCTTTTCTTTTATACAATCCACCAGGCATTGATCAAGCTTACCTGCAGTTGCAGACTCAAATTTTTGGAGTTGGGACCTTGCATAACTCATTATTTGAAGGTATCTAAAGAAAGCAGAGGCTAATAAGTTGTACTTCTCCTTAAGCTGTTGAAATGAAGTGAAGAACCCCTGGAAATACAGGTGTACCACATTTTGCAACCACATTTCCTTTCAGCAATCAAATGTCCCATCTAAAATGGAGGGTGTAAATGCAGGATTAGCTGTAATAGGTGTCAAAATAGGTGTCAGAACGGGAATGCTCTGAGACTATACTCTTTCACCATCTGTCTCCAAATTGAATTGTATTGTGAATAACTGGATGGCAGTTTTAGTATGTCTTTTTAAAACAAATAGGAGACAATGCGATTGCACCACGAGAGTAAGGCATACAGTCTTCTCCCTCCATTTCCAGCCAAACTGCCATTATAACTGTATCATCTAGCCAATAGGCTACATATTGCTGATCCTCAGGTTTCCGGTTGAGTGAACGCTGGCGCGGCTTCCTGGTATCTTTTTATATTCTATTCATATATTATTCATATTTGTTATTTATTATTATTTATTCATATATTCTTTGATACATCTTACTGGTGATCTAGCGAATTTTGCAAGTGCCTGAGTATTTTGGGTGTAGTCCATCTGCCTGTTTGTTTGGCCGTTTTCTCCCTTGGATCCGTACACCTGACTGTTTGGCTTATCTGACTGTCCGTGATGTGGCCTAGCAGGATCTGTGTCTTGCTCGTATGGGTCTGGATTTTTATGTCATTGGTCTACCGACCTAGTGCTGGACTTTACCAATACTCAGCTGACGAGCTTCTCCGTCTCCGCTTTCACCTGGCTTCTCCACCGCCGCTTCATCTCCACACAGATTTCGCCTTCCTCCCTCGCCGAAAGTATATTCACCGGGGCTCTCGTCGGAATTTCCACCATGACGACTCTAAGCCAATACAGACCCTCTGGTCCACTCCTCGTCGTCCTCCACTAAACTTCGACAGGGCTGTTGATCACAGTGTTTTAGCCAGCCTGCCCAGGTCGACTAACACCTCTGTCCAGTCTGACAGCACCGACGTCAATTTTGGCCTCCTTAACATCCGCTCGCTTACGAGCAAGGGTCATCTAATTCTGGATCTACTCACAGATCATAAGTTTGACTTTCTCTGTTTGACCGAGACGTGGCAACAGCCCAATGACTTTTCGTCGCTCAACGACTCCACCCCCCCGGGGTTTGTTTACACCTGCGAACCTCGTAAGTCCGGCCGTGGTGGAGGTCTCACGGTAATCTATCGCGAGAACTGGAAAGTCACACTGTTGTCTGTACATGTCTACAGTTCCTTTGAATCCATTGTTTGTCAACTCTCAGGACCTGTTCCAACTGTCATGGCTGTTATTTACCGCCCCCCAAAGTCTAATTCTGTCTTCATAAGTTACTTTGTTGATCTGCCGACTCACATAGCTAATGTTTCCCCTAATATAAAACTCCTGTCGAAACCCGCTGTAAAGTCCGAACTGGCTGACGAACGTAGCTCCAAAATCGTTTGTCTGTCATACCGAGTGTATGATCGTGCTGTATGCACAGAAATAGAAAGCAGTACAAAATGAATAATAACATTTTTGCTGAGATGACTGGGAGCTCTCGTCGGTGCAGACATCTTATGGTGCAACTGGAAGTCAAGGAAGACTTTTTGTCAGCCTGGCTACAGTGCTGAAGAGAAACCTGGGGTTGTTCTTATTTACTTCAATCAGTGATGAATAGTAAGATGTTCTGGCTTTGCGGAGGGCTTTCTTATAAATCAGCAAACTATTTCTCCAGGCTAAATGATGATCCTCTAGATTTGTGACACGCCATTTCCTCTCCAGATTACGAGTCATCTGCTTTAGGGTACGTGTTTGAGAATTATACCACGGAGTCAGGTACTTCTGATTTGAGGCCTTAGTTTTCACTGGAGCTACAGTATCCAGAGTCGTACGTAGTGAGGAGGTGAAATTATTAACAAGATAATCGACCTCTGTTGGGGTAGCGTTCAGATAGCTGCTCTGCTCTGTGTTGGTACAGGGCATTGAAGGTGATAACAGTGGGTGGATTATATTCTTAAACTTAGTTACAGTGCTTTCAGAAAGACATCTACTTTGATAAAGTCTACTCTCCACCGCTGGGTAATCAATTATTGTAAATGTAAATGTTATCAGGAAATGATCAGACAGGAGAGGGTTTTCAGGAAACACTGTTAAATGTTCAGGTTCGATGCCATATGTTAAAACAAGATCTAGAGTGTGATTAAAGTGGTGGGTGGGTTCTTTTACGTTTTGAGAGAAACCAATTGAGTCTAATAACAGATTAAATGCCATGTTGAGGCTGTCATTTTTAGCATCTACATGGATGTTAAAATCACCCACAATAATTACTTTATCTGAGCTCAGAACTAAATTAGATATAAAGTCTGAGAAATCAGACAGAAACTCTGTGTAAGGCCCAGGTGGACGAGATATGATAACTAGAAAAATTTGCATTTCCTGCGAAAATGCAGTGTGGATGCTTTAAAGCTGAAGCTGTATGCAAAAACTAGCTAAAGAAGCTGAAAAGTTGCAGAAATTGTAAAAACTTTGCAGAAGGAACTGAGGAACTTTGCTAAAATGTAATAACTTAGCATAACTGCAATATCTTAGAGGAAACATAAAACTTGGCAGAAATATAATAGCATAGCAGAACTTAGCAGAAATATTGTAACTTACCAGAAGCATGATAACTTCTCAAAAATACAAGAATTTAGGAGAAATAGTATAAGATAACAGAAAGAATATATTTAGCCAAAAATACTTAAACATTATGGAAACATTATGATTTAGAAAAATAGTACAACATAGCAGAAATACTGTGATTTACCAGAGACACTGTGATGAACTATGAATATTGTAATTTTAAATTAATACTATGTTTTAGCACAAATGATATAAAATGGCAGAAATACTATAATTTAGCAGAAAAACTATATTAGGCACAAATCCTATAAAAAGCAGAAATACTATGATTAAGCATAAATACTACATTTAGTAGAAATACTATGTTTTAGCACAAATCCTATAAAAAGCAGAAATACTGTACTATGATTTGGTAGAAAAACTATAATTAATCAGAAATACTATATTTAGCACAAATCTTATAAAATAGCAGAAATAGTATGATTTAGCACAATAGTAATAAGTTAAACAGAAAAATGGGAAAAACAAAATGGACAGCTGAAAAAATGCTGAACATGCTGAGGGTCCCTCAAATATACTTGTTAAATGAAAAAAATCAGCAAAAAAATCTATAACAGCCGCACAATCACAAATATGGACACATATGGAAACACACATGCACAGAGAGACCCACAAGATCCAATTCATTCAACCAGTCTAAATATATTGAATTTGAATCTTACAATGAGATCATCCCATTAAAAGGTTTTCTCTCTCTCTCTCTCTCTCTCTCTCTCTCTCTCTCTCTCTCTCTGTGTGTCACACACACACACACACACACACACACACAGAAAGAGAGAGAAGCAAGTTTCTAGCTCAGTCAAAGGCACATTTGAGCTACTCACCCCCTCCCTCCTGTGCTGAATCATAGAGCGAATGAATCACTCAGGACTCGCTCACCCCCTCCCTCCTGTGCTGAATCATAGAGCGAATGAATCACTCAGGACTCACTAACCCCCTCCCTCCTGTGCTGAATCAAAGAGCGAGCGAACGAATCACTCACTCACCCCCTCCCTCCTGGCTCACAGCTTCTTCTTCTTCTTGATTGGCAACCAATATTAAGGCGCATTACCGCCCCCTGGCTCACAGCTCAGTGGACATTTAGATGAGAAAATATATATTTAACACATTTAAGGAAAATACTAATAAAATACAAATAAACAAAATAAATGTTTATTAAGCAATTTTGATAGGAAATTTTAATAAAATGCTGAACAGAACATTACATTCTATTATTTTTAACACAGGTATGGTTGCTTTTCTTACCCTAATAAATGAAATCATCATTATATATGGAAAAAGGAAGACTGATGTTAAAAAAACAAAGAGAAGAATGAGTACATGTTCAATTGCTTTCAGCTTTCTGTATTTTATTTATTTTATTTTATTTTTTTATTTTTGCCTGTCCCATTTGGTTCTTTAGCCGTCAGAATTGCTGTCTGAAGACCAACAGGGATACCCAGTGGATTTACTTTGCAAAATGGATCATCATGGCCTTGCCGTATTAGTCCATTTGATCGACCTTTGTTGTTATTATTTATTTTATTTTATTTTCAGATGTTACAGACGGGACAAACATGACTGGGGGATAGGAAAGGGAGAAAGAAAGATGAAGGAAAAGAAAAACAGAAGGGAAGAGGGACAGTGAGAAAGGGCACTTAAAAAGATAAAGAAAAAAAAATCTCCTGGATCACCTGTTGAGAGAAAAACAGAAAACAAGCAAAAAAACATACCAAACACCATCGCATTAATCTAGCTAAGCGTAAACAGCAGTAAATACTAAATATTGAATGTTGTTGTGCAGCACCCAGGACAGACAGCGCACAACGTGCTTTGAAGTAGCAGCAAGGAAAGGTGTAGTTTATGTCTATGAACACGGTCTGCTAGAGGGTGTAGAGGGCCATAGCCCCGTCCTCCAGGGCATGCAGCAAGCATGGAGGAGATCCAGGCTCCAGATATCCAGAGGCCCCAGAGTGCGAGAGCCCAAAGAGGACCACTGGAGGGGCATCCGTGCCACCCTCCTGGGAAGAGCTGAGGAGATCCCCAGACGAGGGGTCGCCCAGTAGCCACCGAGCAGAAGCTAGAGGGGGCTGCACTGGCGTGCCTGCTGACTCTGCTGGCTGCCTCTGCCTCAATAAAATTGAGGCAGAGGCAGCCAGAAGGGGACAGAGGGGGGTAGCCTCCTCTGCACCCTGGTGACATACCCCTACTCAAAGGCCCTGCATGTGTGGGTGGTTGTGGTGGAGCGGGAAGAGGGAGGCAGCTGGAGATGGGGAGGGAAGGAAGGGAGAGGCAGGTGACCCCTCCCTGGGGCCAGCTCCCCCGCTGACCCCAGTAGGCACTCCCATACTCCGCGACCCGCCAGGGAAAGGGGGCCCAGGCCCATCCAGACCAGGGGACCAGCACAGCAGCGCCCCCCGGCCCCACAGAGCCCGGGACAGTCCACCCAACCCCACCACAGAGAAAACTGCACCCACCCCCCCATCCACTCATCTTCCAGATTACATGAGACAATAGACGCCCAGGCTGAGATCTTCCTCCACCTCTCCTGTATCTCCCCCTCCTGCAGAGAGTTCCTGAGGAGAGGAAAGCTCCTGCAAGGTGTGACAATCTCCCCCACCAGTTGAAGAGCCCCCCAGGTGGCTCGACACACCGGCGGCACCCTGCGCCAGGGATGGGCCCCCATGCACCCACCCGCCCACAACCCCGGCAACACACAAACCAGGATCCGAGGCCCGGCCAGGGCCCCAGCCCAGAGACGGAGCGCCCCCAGAACCTCACGCCCATCCCGGACCCACCCAGGGGCAAACAGGCTACCAGGTCAGTAACCCACGTCCGTCAGCACAGACCCTCGCCTAGCCCCGCTGCACGCAGCCACGAGGAAATAGTCAGAAAAGAGCCCCCAACCGGACATGACCGCTACCCCGGGTTGAGCCCCCCAAGGAAGATGCCTCCGGGGAACCCCCCGACGCCCTAAGCCTGTCCCTACCCCCACACCAATCACAACATTGAAGGCGGGACCAAACTATGACCCCCCACCCCCACTAGGTGATGGAGCTGATCAAAGGAGCCCAGAGCAATTGATCTGATGTGGTGGCAGAGGCTGTATCAAGACTAATGTAATCTAATAGATAATTTCTATATTGGTTAGAATTAAGATTATTTTTATTTTTCCAGTTCATGAGGACTGTTTTCTTGGCTATGCATAGGGCAGTGAAAACCATATGGGCGATATTCTTTTCTGAAGTGACATTATCTAAGCTGCCCAACAAACACACTAAGGGGGAAGTTGGAATGTTACATTTCAGACACTTCGATAAGTCTTCACATATCTCGCGCCAAAACTTCTGCACTGGTGGACAGAACCAAAGAGCGTGGATGTAATTGTCTGGTGTATTGCCTTGACAGTGTGAGCAGTTGTTGGAGGATGTAAAGCCCATCTTGAACATCCGATGACCTGTATAGTGCACTCTATGTAGTATTTTGTATTGTATTAATTGCAGACTGGGATTTTTAATCAATTTAAAAGTTTTTAAGCATACCTGAGACCAGAAGTTTTGGTCTAAGCTGACTGATAAATCTGCTTCCCACTTTGCAATAGGAAGGGATATTGATTCATCTAATTTAGAAAGTGTTCTATATATTTTAGATAGTAATTTGGGGGATTTAAGAGTAAGGAAATGTGCCGCACTTAGTGGTGTTTGTAATTCAACTTGACTGAGGTTAAATTTCTTTTTTACTATGGATTTAATTTGTTGATATTCTAAAAATCTTTTCTTGTTGATCCCATATTGTGCAACTAGTCTGTCAAATGGAATAAATTCTGTTCCCTCTAATATATGTTCTAAGTATTTAATTCCTTTACAACTCCATTCTTGGAAATTAATCATATTATTGTTTTGTAATACAGTACGTCAGGGTTGTTCCAGATAGGTGTACGTTTGCATGGGATTAATGAAGACTCCGTTATTTTTAGAAACTCCCACCATGCTGTCAGAGAGAAGCTGATGTTGATACTTTTAAAGCATTCATGTCTTTTGATGTTTGAGCTAATAAATGGTAGGTCTGAAATCTCTAGATCCTTGCATAGTGCCTGTTCAACATCTAGCCAGGGCTCATCTAGGAAGGTATGTTTTGACCATTCTGAGATGAACTGAAGCCTGTTGGCTAAGAAGTATTGGTGAAAATTAGGCAGATCTAATCCTCCTCTATCCTTGGTTCTTTGTAGCGTTTTTAAGCTGATACGCGGGGGTTTATTTTTCCAAAGGAATTTGGAAATATATGAATCCAGAGATCTGAACCAATCTTGTGATGGTTTGTTAGGGATCATCAAAAATAAGTAATTTATTTTTGGCAAGATCATCATTTTTATAGTGGCGACCCTTCCCATGAGTGATATGGGTAAAGATTTCCATCTAGTCAGATCGCCTTCTACTTTCTTTAGAAGTGGGATGTGGTTTAATTTAGTTAAGTCTGAAAGCTTAGGAGAGACATTAATACCTAAATATTTAATATTTCCGGATTGCAGTGGGGCAGAGGAAGAATTATGGAAGGAGCAGTTAATGGGGAGAACTGTAGATTTTGGCCAGTTAATTGAATAATCTGAAACTCTTGAAAACCAGTTTATTAGAGTAATTACCTCAGAGAGGTTGGTTTGTGTGTTTTGCAGAAAAAGCAACACATCATCCGCATAGAGACTGATTTTATGTTCTATGTTCTTACATTTTATGCCCTTAATTGTTGTAGCCTGTCTAAATGCTGCTGCTAGAGGTTCGATAAAAATTGCAAAAAGTGAAGGGGAGAGTGGGCATCCCTGCCTGGTGCCCCTCAGGAGACAGAAGCTGGAGGATGTCTGGTCATTTGTTCTGATACGAGCTGTTGGGGAATTGTATAATATTCTTATCCAGTTTATGAAAGAGTTTCCAAAACCAAATTTGTGTAAAGTTGCGAATAAAAATTTCCAGTTAACTCTGTCAAATGCTTTTTCTGCATCTAGGGATAATATTATGGTTTCAATGTTTTTATTGTATGAGTAGTCTATTAAATTAAGTAATCTACGAGTGTTTGTTGAGGAGTGCCGACCTTTTATGAAACCAGTTTGGTCAGGATGAATTAAGAGAGGGGTTATTTTCTCTAATCTCGTTGAGAGAGCTTTGCAGATTATTTTAAGGTCTACATTTAAAAGAGAAATTGGACGATAGCTTGAGGGAAATAAAGGGTCTTTGCCTGGTTTTAGCAGGAGACTAATGTTGGCAGAGTTCATATTTGGTGGTAGTCTGCCCTTTTCCTCGATTTCCTGCAACATGCTGTGGAATACTGGTGCCAAAATTGTCCAGAATTCTTTGTAGAATTCTGCAGGGAAGCCGTCTGGACCTGGAGCCTTATTATTGGGCATACTTATCAGGGCTTCCTGGAATTCACTTGGCGTCAGTGGCGAATCCAGTTCAGTTGCTTGACTGTCTAGTAATTTTGGAAGAGTTACGTTGTCAAGTAACAGATCAATTTCATTTTTAGATGGGTTTATTTGTGGTGAAGATAAAGTTTCATAGAAATCCCTAAAAATGTTGTTTATTCTTCCAGGGTCATATATTGTGTTCCCCGATAAATCTTTAGCAGCACATATAGTTGTTTTTTCTTTATTTATTTTTAGCTGGTTAGCTAGATATCGACCTGATTTGTTACTGTGTTCAAAATTCTGCAAACGAAGTCTTTGTACTAGGAATTGTGTTTTTTTATTAATAATTTTATCTAATTCTAGTTTTGTTTTGCATATTTTGTTCATTCTTTCTTGATCTTGGTGGGACGCGTAGGCTTCTTCTAAAGATTTGATGTTTTTTTTCTAATTCCTGAATATTTTTGTTTTCTTCTTTCTTTTTGTGTGATGAGAAAGAAATTATTTTACCTCTCATCACAGCTTTTCCTGCTTCCCATAGAACAGAAGCAGATGTTTCGGGAGTGTCATTAAAGTCTAAATATGAAGTCCATTCCTTTTTAAAATATTTAATAAAGTCTTCATCTTTGAGTGGCGATGTATTGAATCTCCAGTTTTTACTTGGTGTAGCGTTCTTCTTATGTATTAGTGTTACAGATACAGAAGCATGATCGCTGACAGCTATAGGATGAATCTCAGTGTCTGTAATGTTACTCAGCAGTGAGCTGCTGACCAAAGAATAATCCAGACGAGAGTAAGAGTGATGGACATGTGAGAAGAAAGAATATTCCTTACTGGTGGGGTGAAGGGAGTGCCATGCATCGCAAAGGCCATAGTCACTTATATACTGTTTGATTATATTTGTGGACTGCCAGTTACGCTGAGTTCCTGTTGTGTTGAGCCTATCCATTTCTTGATCACTCCTGTCCTGCAGCAGCTTCATTGGCTCCCGGTCAAATACCATATCAATTTCAAAATACTCTTGTACATATTGAAGGCTATTCATCATCTCGCTCCATATCCCTCTGATCTGGTTCAGATCACCGCCCCATCTCGTTGTCTCAGATCTACTTCTTCCCTTTCACTCTCCGTCCCCTCCCACCGTCTTGCCACCATGCAGGGCTTTCAGCTGCTCTGCTCCTCAACTCTGGAATTCCCGACCTCCTGATTTAAGAAATATCTTTTGCTTCTCTCTCTTTAAGTCCCAACTCAAAACTCACTTGTTCAAAATAGCTTATCCCACATTACCTCTCCACTCTGCTATTTTAAATTTGTTTTATGTTTTATGCTTTTATGATTGTGTAAACTGTTTGCTTTTATGTTGCTTTTATTATTCTACCTTGTACAGTGTCCTTGAGTGTTCTGAAAGGTGCTTTCAAATAAAATGTATTATTATCATTATTATTATTATTATTATTATTATTATTATTATTATTATTATTGCATATTAGCTGTGAAGTAGTAGTTTTTAAAGTCTGGTAATGCTATGCCACTATACATTTTCTCTTTACAAAGGGGTGCCTTTTTTATCCTGTGGCTCTTGTAATTCCAGATAAAAGGGAGAAGGACTGAGTCCAATTTCTGAAAGAATGTAGCTTTCAGATACACAGGGATATTTTGAAAAAGATATAGGAGATGGGGGAGGCAGATAATTTCAATAGCATTCACCCTGACTATCAAGGAAAGTGCGAGTGAATTCCAAAATTCAACCTCATTTTTAAATGTATCCAAAGTTCTCACAAAATTAGCTTCATATAATGACTTGTGTGACTTAGTAACCTCGATCCCCAAATGTGACAATTTTTCTGAAGTTACTTTGAAGGGAAGTCGATTGAGTAATTAAGATTACCACATTTAATTGGCATCAATTTGCTCTTATTAAATTCAGTTCTTTTGAATTCTTTTGGTGGCAGAAACAGACTGGCCTCAGAGTGGTCAAAGCTCAAAAAATAATCTTTATTTTACATTTCCGGAAATGGAGACCGAGCACACGCAGACACAAGCTCAGGTCTGAATGCAGTAGCACCCAGCATGGTTATATTTCTGCAGCACGTCACACACACACTCAGTTAGTTCCTCTTTCTTTTTTGTGTCTGATTTCCTGTGCAGCTCTGCACTAAACTTCCCATCTCTAAAGTCTGTTGCCAGGGCAACCTGTCACCCTCTGACCTAGTTTTTGTCTCGTCTGAGCTTGGTTTCTAAAGGCCTCTCTTATTAAAATACATAAAACAATATAATCAGAAAATAAGCACTAAAAATATATATTTATTTCGTAACATACCCCCTTTTTAACTAATTGTATTAGCTAACATAATTAAGTGACTGCCTCAATAACTACTGTGAACTAAAAAAAAAGATATAATTAGCTTTTTCTGGTAAAAGGTCCTACATTACTTTTGTCACTCTTTGGAAACAGCCTCTATAGAGTTAACCCGTTTCCGCTTCCAAAACTTTACTCCTGGTTTCTTCACCCCCTTTAATGGGTAGCACATATAGAATAGAATAGAATAGAATGCTTTATTGTCCCTATACGGTTGTACAATGAGTTACAGAGCATCTCCTCCTCAGTGCAAACATGCTGGGGGGGGGGGGGGCACAGTTCTGCAGCGCTATATAAATATGGACAGTATTAACACAGGGAAAAAATACATCAAAATCCTCAGGGTGCTTAGCAGAGCTCTTTTGGCACAAATCTTCAGCCCAATTAACAGTTTTTCCACACACATTCACAATTCTTTCAATGGCATTTTAGCACAATTCACTCTGTCATTGAACAGATCTTCTCAAAGACACGCTACACTTTTCTCTATTAGACTTTCAAAACAATATACACTTTTGATCATTCATCCAAAGACAATTTTACACTTCATTTATACATTCACACATTTATAAAGACACCAAATGCCAAGATACATTATTTCCATTTCCATTACTCAGTATTCAACATTTCCATTACTCAACATCACATCGTCTTCCCTGGTACCAGCGTTCCTACCTTTTCGACTACTTTAAAAGCCTCTAAGGCCCAGGTCCGCCCATCTTGCTGGTCAAACAACGCCATCATCAATAGCGGTCAAATTTCTAGGCCCTATTTAAAAGCGCTCCCCGCAGCTTGACCAAAAGCTCCACTTAACCAGCGTTTCAGTATCCTACTGGTGCCTGAAGCTTTACTTAAAGCTTTACCGGTCACCCGCGTTGAAATGGTCACACCCAAGCCCCACTTTGTCGTTCAATCGGTGCAACAAAAGTGGTACTTGACCACTGATTATTAACGACCGACCTCAGTGGTCACGGGAATCACCCGGGTTCTCCTGTTGCCGCAGGTCTCTAACGCGCGTCTGCAGTGAAGTGTGGGAACCAACCCCGAACCTTTTGCACCCCTGGAGTTCAACTCCAGTCTTAGATTAATTTAAATAACTTTAGAAGCACCACTGTGGACTCTAAGCGCCAGTTTATTTATCTGATACTCGGGTCCTCTTTCCTTGTCTAAGATAACACAATTGACACACATAACACATCAACTTTAAGCACACGTCACATCAACTTTAAAATTCACCCCAGCATTAACAACAATAAGTTTTCATCAAATATTCCCTAGACTTTACTTTTTATTTATCACACATTACCGAAAATCACCATGGACATGTCATACTTAACAGATTTTATAATTTACTTTAATTTCACCACTACTGAGCCAATTTAACGGTAAGGATCATTAACTTGGTGACCAGATAATTTAGAATTCATCCAATCTGCACAATTTGCTTTTTTTTTTTTTTTGAACAGGCTCTGCCTACCTTTAAATCTTTTTAGACAGGTCTCCTGTTCGCCTCAATTCTGATCGCACCTTAAGCCAAATTTGTCCTCTAAGCCGTAAAAGAATACGGGTCAAGGCACCAATTATTAAATTTCGGTTCTTTTGATTCTTTTAGCGAGAGAGAAAGACTTCCAACTCACAGTGGTGAAGCTCAGAAAATCATTTTTATTGTACATTTCTGGAAACAGAGAACTGTAGACACGAGCACGCACCCACAGTTCTAAGAGCATTGCAAGCTAAAATACGTATATATAGTTCTGCTATAGGTCACACACAGACACACACAGTTTCGATCAAAACAACTCCTTCTGGTCTGACTAATGTGTGTGTTACTTAGTTCTGCTTTTTCTGTCTGGTTTCCTGTATTTTACTAATATGACTCTGCAGCTCTGCACTAAACTTCCTGTTTCTTAAGTTCCCTTTACTGAAGCCTCTGTTGCTAGGTGACCTTTAACCCTCTGACCTAGTTCTTTCTCACATCTGGGTCTGGATTTATAAAGGCCTTTATTATTAAAATACACAAAACAATCTAATCAGAAAATAAGAACTAAGAATATATATTTATGTCGTAACACTATCTAATAAAAAGACGTCTATAAAGGAGTGTGTTATGGATCCCAGTGTGTGTTACGACCCCCTCTGCTAGGTGACAGGTGGGGAGAAACATACACAAGCCCTCTCACAAAATCAGAGTGAATAAGGGGTTTTATTGCAAATGTTAAACTGAAAACCATCTGGGCTGTTCAACAGACCACCGGGCAAACAATTAATACACACAAAAAAAGAAAAGGTACGAATAAAAGCTAAGGATTAACTAAGGAGAGCCAGCAATCACAAGTCTCTGATAAAAGATAAAAGATTACTTGTTCTTATCACTTAATAATGCAGAATTATCATATAGAAATAAAAGAAAACTGAAGTTGTGCCATTGGAACATGTTGCCTGGCTGAAGCACTAAAGGACTCGGCGAGAGACATCTGTCTCGCCCTAGCAGCACCTGTCCCTCTCCGCTCCTCCCTTCAGTTTTTCCTCAATATATGCTCGTCATATTCTGTGATATGATTTACAGTGAGGTCTTTGATGAGGTTAGTGGTGTTGCCACAACACCTCACTGTCTTGCCGCATGTATCACAAACCGCGTCTTGGCTGCCACTTTGAGCCTTTACTTGAACTGAGCCTGTGGTCATCCACTTTCTCAATATGTTCCTAACTGTGGAAACAGACGGCTTAAATCTCTGAGACAGCTTTCTGTATCCTTCCCCTATACCATGATGGTGAACAATCTTTGTCTTCAGGTCATTTGAGAGTTGTTTTGAGACCGCCATGTTGCTACTCTTCAGAGAAAATTAAAAGAGGAGGGACCCTTACAGTTTGACCCCCTTAAATACTCTTTCTCATTATTGGATTCACTTGTGTATGTAGGTCAGGGGTCACTGAGCTTACCGAGCCAATTTGAGTTCCAATAATTAGTTCTACAGGTTTTGGAATCATTAAAATGGCAACAGCGCCCAAATTTATGCACCTGCCTGATTTTGTTTAAACAATTATTGCACACTTTCTGTAAATCCAATAAACTTCATTTCTCAAATATCACTGTGTGTGTCTCCTATATGATATATTTACCTGACATTTCTTATCATAACAACCAACGATTGATACAGGAAAATAATGACTATTAACAGGGTCGCCCAAACTTTTGCATCCCACTGTAGTCTGCTTTTACTGACTGTGACACTAAATGAATGTTAAAATCACCCACAATAATTATTTTATGTGAGCTGAGCACTAAATCAGATAAAAACTCACAAATCAGACAGAAACTCTGTGTAAGGCCCAGGTGGATGATAGATGATAACAAAGAAGATTAGCTTTTGTGTTTTTTGATTTGTTGATTAATTATTAAGTCATGTCTGGTAGTTAGAATGACTCGGGGGTGTTGATTCATTTAAACTAACATAATCATCCTGCTGCAACCAGGTTTCTGTAAGGCAGAGTAAATCAATTTGTTGATCAATTATTAAGTCATGTACTAACAGAGACTTGGAGGAGAGAGACCTAATATTTAATAATCCACATTTCACTGTTTTACTCTTTGGTTCAGATGTGGATACTGTATTGTTCTTTCTTTGTAATTGTTTATGTTTAAGTTGTTTGTTGCTGGTTTTTAGTTTGTTTTTTGTCTTTTTGGAAGCTGACACAGTCTCTATGGAGATGGGTTTTTGGGGGGGTAGCAGGAGGAGAGAAGCTGCAGAGAGGCGTGTAAGACTACAACTCTGCTTCCTGGTCCCAACTCTGGATAGTCATATTTTGGGGGGTTTAATAAATTTGTCCATATTTCTAGAAATGAGAGCTGCTCCATCAAAGTGGGATGGATGCCGTCTCTCCTAACAAGACCAGGTTTCCTCCAGAAGGTTTGCCAATTATCTATGAAGCCCACATCGTTTCTGGGACACCACTCAGACAGCCAGCAATTTAAGGAGAACATGCTAAACATGTCACTCCTGGTCTGATTGGGGAGGGGACCAGAGAAAACTACAGAGTCCCACATTGTTTTGGCAAAGTTGCACACCGATTCAATATTGATTTTAGTGACCTCCGATTGGCGTAACCGGGTGTCATTACTGCCGACGTGAATTATGATTTTACTGAATTTACGTTTACCCTTAGCCAGCAGTTTTAAATTTCCTTCAATGTCGCCTGCTCTGGCCCCTGGAAGACAACTGACTATGGTTGCAGGTGTCTCTAGCTTCACATGTCTGAGAACAGAATCACCAATTACCAGAGTTTGACCCCCGGCGGGTGTGTCGCCGAGTGGGGAAAAACGGTTAGACACATGAACGGGTTGGTGGTGTACCTGGGGCTTCTGTTTAGGACTATGCTTCCTCCTCACCGTCACCCAGCCAGCCAGCCTGTTTCCCTGGCTGCTCGGCACATTCCGCTGAGGGAGAGCAAGTGGGCCCTATGGTACCTTGTTCCCTAACTACAGGGGCCTGACTAGCTACGGGTGTTTCAAGGGTGTGACACCGACCCAGTTCTGCAAAGAAGAATGAAAGAAACTGCGTAAAATTAGGTTTACCAAGCTTTAAGCATTATAATCAAAAAGACTTGCAGCTCTAATTGCTGCCAGATGTACTTCCACAAAGAGACTATGAATTATTATGTATGCCAACATTTTATTAGTTTTTAATACATTAACAAGAATTCCAAGCATGCGTGTCTTACATTGTCATTATGTGGTATTTTATTTTTTTAAAAATTGACCTGAGAAGTGAATTTACCACATTTTGAAAGAATGCATGACAAAATGTGAAATAAGTGAAAGGCTGTGGATACACTTTATCTGTAGCTTCTATGTAGGGACCCTTTTGGTCAGGTAATGTTTTGACTGTTTCTGCCCAGGCATTGATACTGACATGTTAACCGCTTTTGTTTATTATTTCAGAGGTTCTTGAGTGTCAGATTAACTTCAAGTTAGAACTGAAGAAGAAGTTCCAGTGTGTGTTTGAGGGCATCGCTAAAGCAGGAAACCCAACCCTTCTGAATCAGATCTACACAGAGCTCTACATCACAGAGGGAGGGACTGCAGAGGTCAATAATGAACATGAGGTCAGACAGATTGAAACAGCATCCAGGAAACCAGACAGACCAGAAACAACAATCAGACAAGAAGACATCTTTAAGGCCTCACCTGGAAGAGATGAACCAATCAGAACAGTGCTGACAATGGGAGTGGCTGGCATTGGGAAAACGGTCTTAACACAGAAATACAGCCTGGACTGGGCTGAAGACAAAGCCAACCAGGACATCCAGTTCATATTTCCATTCACTTTCAGAGAGCTGAATGTGCTGAAAGAGGAAAAGTTCAGCTTGGTGGGACTTGTTCATCACTTCTTTACTGAAACCAAAGAAGCAGGAATCTGCAGCTTTGAAGACTTCCAGGTTGTGTTCATCTTTGATGGTCTGGATGAGTGTCGACTTCCTCTGGACTTCCACAAAACTACAATCCTAACTGATCCTAAAAAGTCCTCCTCAGTGGATGCGCTGCTGATAAACCTCATCAGGGGGAAACTGCTTCCCTCTGCTCGCCTCTGGATAACCACACGACCTGCAGCAGCCAATCAGATCCCTCCTGACTGTGCTTTCATGGTGACAGAGGTCAGAGGGTTCACTGACCGACAGAAGGAGGAGTACTTCAGGAAGAGATTCAGAGATGAGGAGCAGGCCAGTAGGATCATCTCCCACATCAAGAAAGCTCGAAGCCTCCACATCATGTGCCACATCCCAGTCTTCTGCTGGATCACTGCTACTGTTCTGGAGGATGAGCTGGAAATCAGAAAAGGAGTGCTTCCCATGACTCTAACTGAGTTATACATTCACTTCCTGGTGATTCAGGCCAAAAGAAAGAAGATAAAGTATGATGGAGGAGCTGAGACAGATCCACACTGGAGTCCAGAGAGCAGGAAGATGATGGAGTCTCTGGGAAAACTGGCTTTTGATCAGCTGCAGAAAGGAAACCTGATCTTCTATGAATCAGACCTGAAAGAGTGTGGCATCGATATCAGAGCAGCCTCAGTGTACTCAGGAGTGTTCACACAGATCTTTAAAGAGGAGAGAGGACTGTACCAGGACAAGGTGTTCTGCTTCATCCATCTGAGTGTTCAGGAGTTTCTGGCTGCTCTTCATGTCCATCTGACCTTCATCAACTCTGGAGTTAATCTGGTAGAAGAACAACAAACAACCTCCAAGAACTCTGAAACAAGAGAACCTGCAGAGAAACACTTCTACCAGAGTGCTGTGAACAAGGCCTTACAGAGTCCAAATGGACACCTGGACTTGTTCCTCCGCTTCCTTCTAGGTCTTTCACTAAACAGCAATCACAATTTTCTACAAGGTCTGCTGACAAAGACAGGAAGTAACTCACAGACCAATAAGGAAACAGTCCAGTACATCAAGAAGAAGCTCAGTGAGAATCTGTCTGCAGAGAAAAGCATCAATCTGTTCCACTGTCTGAATGAACTGAATGATCGTTCTCTAGTAGAGGAGATCCAACAGTCCCTGAAATCAGGAAGTCTCTCCACAGATAAACTGTCTCCTGCTCAGTGGTCAGCTCTGGTCTTCATCTTACTGTCATCAGAAAAAGATCTGGATGTGTTTGACCTGAAGAAATACTCTGCTTCAGAGGAGGCTCTTCTGAGGCTGCTGCCAGTGGTCAAAGCCTCCAACAAGGCTCTGTAAGTAATATTAAATCAGGCATGATCAGTTCAGAGAACACTTAAAAATACATAAAAATAGGGAATTAAATGATCATCACTCACTTGGTCAACTATGATACCTTTAATGTTTCAGTCCAGCCGGTCAGCATTTCTGAGAGATTTTTGTCTGTAGCTCTTATCAAAGGACAATCCAGACCCAGCCTATAAGACTATGGGCTCTGATCCTTCAGCCCCTCTTATGGGTTCATTATCCTCAGCTTGCTCACTTAGTTCTTTTTTTCTAAACCATATACCTCAGTTATGTTGTGGAAACTCTTAAATAAAACTGCAACTACCAGCTAAGCGTGTCTTTTGAAGTGAGGTTTATTAAAAGAAAGAAATATGAAAAACACTGCAGTGGAGAGAACGTTCAGATCAAACACCAAACATTTTTCTGAGGAGGCACACCACCCTGAAATATTTTATATCTGCCAAACACTCTTAAACAAAGAACATTCCATAGCATATCATAAATCTCTATACCTTCAGTCCAGCTCATTCTTTACCCCCTCCTACTCGAACAAAAGTTACGACCACCCATCACCTCATTAAGAGCAGGATGTCTGGAGATCTTCAAGTCTCAAGTGGACCGTCTGTGAAGATGCAATAAAACCTAAGGCCCAATTGTGAAAACATTCTACATGCATACAACTGGTGTCAGGAGTCATCTTGCTAAACTAAAGAGATATGATTAAAATATGTGATTAATGCACGAGAAAAGAAATCTGCCACCAGTTACAAGATTGTATCTTTTCTTGATGTTTATAATCCAAGTTCTGGTTTCTGTCTCACCTTAAGTACACACTCATTTTTTTATATAATTCTCTGCTATGGCTGTCCTGATTATATCCAGTATAGAGGAAAAACCTTGGGCATCATAATTAAAATTGCCGTCAATGTCCTGTTTCTTGTCAGTAACTGAAATTGTCCAATCGAAAACACGTTGGTATTTAGGGAGGGCAGGACTTTAAAAGGCAGCTTGTTTAACAAGAGTCTGCACCAAGTCCATCATGTGAGCAATTATTTACAACCACATTTTTATAGCAGAACCAATAACTTACATTTTTAATCTTAGCCTCTCGAACAGTGAGATCCCTGTAATATGGAAATCTGCCTATGTTCTCCCTTTGCTGAAAGGAGGTGATCCTTCAGATGTTAATAATTACAGGCCCATATCTAAATTGTGTGTTCTAGCAAAAGTTCTAGAAAAGTTCATTAGTGAACAACTGAAAGATTTTTTGGACAAAAATTCAGTTCTTTCCCAACATCAGTCAGGATTCAGAAAACAACACAGCACAATAACTGCTGCTATTAAAGTGGTTAATGACATTGTTGATTCAATGGACTGCAAAAATTACTGTGCGGCTCTTTTTCTTGACTTGTCAAAGGCTTTTGATACAGTTGACCATGCTATTTTATTAAATAGACTAAACAATATTGGTCTATCTGTAAATGCTGTAAGTTGGTTTTCAAATTACTTGTCAGCAAGAAAACAGTGTGTCCATGCTGCTGGGTCTTCTTCCTCTTTTCTCCCAGTATCCAAAGGAGTTCCGCAGGGCTCCATATTAGGACCATTGCTATTTTCTCTTTACATAAACAACCTTTGTGATAATTTGTCAAATGCAGCATTTCATCTTTATGCAGATGATACAATTATTTATTGTTCATCCCCTTCAGTAGCACAAACCCTGCAATTTCTGCAGTCTGCCTTTGATGTCGTTCAGTCCCATTTAACTCAACTTAAGTTGGTGTTAAATGCAGAGAGATCCAAGTTCATGTTATTCTCAAATGGCAAAGAGTTGTTAGCTACGTCTCCTAAGATTAAAACAATTCAAGGATCTGAAATTGAAATGGTCACATCTTACAAGTATCTAGGGATCATTATAGATCAGAATTTGTCATTTAAGACTCACATTCAAAGGCTTGTGTCGAAGTTAAAACTAAAACTAGGTTACTTTTTTAGAAACCAATCCTGTTTCTCCCTCCAAGTGAGAAAACATTTGATTCGTTGAACCTTTTTACCTTTATTGGATTATGGTGACCTGCTTTTTATGAATGCACCTGCCCACTACCTAAAGAGGTTGGATACTGTGTACCATTGTGCTTTACGTTTTATTACTGGCTATGGAAGTCGTGTACATCATTGTTCTCTGTATGCTGCTGCTAAATGTCCATCTTTGCATATTCATAGACTCTCCCATTGGTTGATTTTTATCTATAAATCTCTCCTTGGGCTGGTTCCATCTTATTTATGTGTTTATATGTGTAAAAACCACAACCAATACAACCTTCGTTCGAACAAAATCATACAATTGATTGTCCCAAAAATCAGAACAGAATGGGGGAAAAGGGCTTTTAAATACGCTGCCCCTGCTTCCTGGAATAATCTGCAGAAGGAACTGAAATTATCAGAATTGGTTACCTTGGGAGAGTTTAAGTCTGTCTTAAAGGAACGAGAGAACAGCTCTTTTACTCAGTGTGATTGTTTTTAATGTACTCTTTTTGTATTTGATCTGTTATTGTATATTTTACACATGTTTGTATGGGATATTGTATTTGTTTTAAATGTTATATACCTATGTGGTATGTGACTTTTGTTGCCATGATGCCAGGTCTCTCTTGGAAATGAGATTTTTAATCTCAATGAGATTTTTTACCTGGATAAATAAAGGATTAAAAAATAAAAAATGGAAAAAAAAACATTTACTGTAATCACAGATATTAGAATTAATAAAGTGACCAACAGTACTGTAGTAAGTTTAGTACTGTAGTAACTGTAGTACTGTAGTACTCACAGGCCTGAGCCAGCAGACACTGAACTAGTGTCACTAAATCTACCCGCTCTTCTCTGGTTTCCATTTAGATACACTGGTATAATTGTGTTTAAAATGAAATATTTTTCTTCTGTTAGACTTAAGTTCTTGAACATTTTTTTAATTTAATTTTGCATTGTAGTGTACTCATTTGTGCTCATTTGATTACCTAGGTTCAACATATAAAGTGATTATATTTGATAATAGATATTGTTTTGTTGTTCTCGTTCTTGTTGTTTTTTGCAGGCTGAGCAGCTGTAACCTCTCAGAGAAAAGCTGTAAAGATTTGTTGTCAGTCATCAGCTCCCAGTCCTGTAGTCTGAGAGAGCTGGACCTGAGTACCAACAGCCTCAATGATTCAGCTGTAAAGCTTCTGTCTGCTGCAGTGGAGAGTCCACACGCCAAACTGAATATCCTGAGGTCAGATCAGAATTTGTATTCTCTTTTGTTTGTTTATATGTTTGTTTTTTGTTTTTATCAAGTGAGAAAATTTAGCCAGTAAAGGTAAACTTTACCATTTATTGTTGTTTTGTACAATTTTTATTCATTTCTATGTTAAAGTGAAGTTTTACTAACCTACTCAGCACAAAACAAACAGGATTAGTTATTACACCTTGATTACACTTTAACAGCAGTCTTTCTTAATGTTTTTATTTTCAGACTCAACATCTGTGAAATCTCAGAGAAAATCTGTGAAGCTCTGTCCTCAGTTCTCAGCTCTGGGTCCTCTAGTCTGACAGAGCTGGACCTGACCATCAAAAACCTGCAGGATTCAGGAGTAAAGCTTCTGTCTGCTGGAGTACAAAGTTTAAACTGTAAACTGAATGCTCTGAGGTCAGATCAAATGTCATTTTATTTTCTTTAAAACGAACCAATTAAAGATTTTGTCCATGTTCATCCATATGATGTTGTGTCTTAGAATATTAAGGTTTCCTTTAAAAATAAAAAAAGATGCCGCATGTAATGTAGTAATATAATAACAAACTTTACATGAGTATTTGTTTTATAGTTTGTCTTTTATTTTTTTAGACTGACTGGTTGTAATCTCTCAGAGACAAGCTGTGAAGCTCTGTCCTCAGTTCTCAGCTCCCAGTCCTCTAGTCTGAGAGACCTGGACCTGAGTAACTCTGACCTGCAGGATTCAGGAGTGAAGCTTCTGTCTGCTGGACTAAAGAGTTCACAGTGTGCAGTGGAAACTCTCAGGTTAGGATTCAAACTTTTCCACATATGATCATTTAAAATGTGAATTATATTATTGATTGACTTATTAATAGAACTTTCAGCTGAACTGTCACTTCATATTATCCTCACAAATGGAATTATCAGGAACCTGCTGGAGCCACACACCCAGTTTAGGGGTCTCTGCCTGAGTGCTGCAATTACCACTGGGACCACTGTTGCCTTCACCCTTCACAACCTCTTGAGCTCAAAACATGTTCCACATTGCTTTGATTACTGCACTTTGATGTATTCAAGTCTTTATTATAATTCACAGCTGTGTTCTTTTATTTATTGCCTTTGACAAACAAGTGGCCACTTTTCATCACTCATCCAAGTGACTTCTTCAGTCTCAGCTGACTGCAGGTTTCAATCTTATAAACAGTACATTTGCATAATGACTGAAACCAGCTCACTGCAGAAACAATGGGCTGGGAGGTCAGTTCCTTAATCTTAATTATGCAAATTCTCATTACCATTGATCAACAACCACTGACCAAAACCCACTGATCAAAGCCCACTGATCAATGGCCATCAGCACCATTCAGAGTTGGGGAATGGCTGCAATCACAGCATTGTAAGATGGCGAAAGATGTACCAAAAAGGTGTTTGACTTTACTGAGAAGGCTCGTCTAGCACAGCACAAGAAGTCTAAGACCAGGCAACAAAGGAAGTTTGACTTACTTCTTGTACGTCGGAAACCACCGCAAAATACGGAGAGTGTCCTCAGTGGCTAGAAGAGAGAAGGATGTGATACCGAGGATGTGGACAAGTGGGTGAAGAATCTGTCTGACAGACAGTTCACCCAAACAGAGAAAAACATCCTTGCTAAAGGGTTGAATTTTGCTGTCACACCGAGACAAATCCCGCTAGTGGAGCTGATCACAGCCACAGAAACTGCAAGCCTTCTCAGTAAAGTCAAACACCTTTTTGGTACATCTGTCTGTGAAGGTTCTCAGTCATCCAGGTCATCGTAGTCAAAGGAGCCTGCGAAGAAAAGCGTCTGGACTTCTTTAAGTTGCTTGAAGACGTTTCACCTTTCACCTCCTCTCCCTGGCTGATTGGGACCCACACCCAGTTCCACACCTTGGCTCAGGCAATTAGAGGATCATCAGGGGGTCCTTTTGTCCCTCTGTGGGGGGTCACTCCCACTAGGTTCAAATCTGGGACTCCCCACCATTTCACCTTAGAACTGAAGAAGCTTCTCGGATGAGAGGTGAAACGTCTTCAAGCAATTTAAAGAAGTCCAGACGCTTTTCTTTGCAAGCTCCTTTGACTTTTTGGTACATCCTTCGCCATCTTACAGTGCTGTTAAAGCAGCCATTCCCCAACTCTCTGTGAATGGTACTCATGGTCATTGATCAGTGGGCTTTGGCGTGGAATTACTAAATTTAGATACCCAGTGGTACAAAATACCATTAACTTTGGTCCCAGTGCTGATTGTCTTTTTGTTTGATTCCATATACTTAACTCATCTGTTTAAGCCAAGTTACCCGCCTGACTCTCATTCACTCTGTCACACGCATGCAGACTTTTTCATGCACAGAGGCACAGGGCTCCCTCATCCCATCTTTTAGAGAGAATGGGTAATTATATAAACAGCTTTCAGCGAGGCAGGGATTAGGTCCCAGAGAAAGTGATGCTGTCTAATGCTGGCATATTTCTATCACATACTGGAAAACAGAGCAGGAAGAACCAGGAAGAACATGGAGCAGGTGTGTGTGTGTGTGTGTGTGGTATCTAAAAATAAAATAACCAAAAATAGAGAGGACATAGCCTAACATATGAAACAGGAAAAGATCACTGTGTAATCCATTTATTTCAACAAAGTAACTGTATTCTGAATACCACCTTTTTAAACAGTAACTGTTGGGTCTGTGTTTCCACAAACCCCGCTAATTCTAGAGACTTATTCATCATGAAGAAAACAAGACAGTCGATCGATCGATTATTTGAGCAAGGGAGGCCTCGTCTGTGTCCACCACGAAAATGACCCCCAGATCTGACCTCCTCCTGCTGCCTTTTATTGAGACACAATTCACACAAAACACGTCAGAACAAAGCCACGCCCACATGGTCCTAAGACAAGGCATTTGTATGTATATGTGTGAACTTCTGTAAGAGTGTGTGTGTGTGTGTGTGTGTGTGTGTGTGTGTGTGTGTGTGTGTGTGTGTGTGTGTGTGTGTGTGTGTGTGTGTGTGTGTGTGTCCTGCTGACCAAAGGGTGGTAAACCCAGGAAGCTTACATCAAAAGAAGCAGATCTTCCAGATAGGATGTATCTGCAATAAAACATTTCACCCCCCCACCAGAACCTCCAGAATCTGGGGGGAAGGACAGTGGAATTTCTTTCATCAGAGTTAAAACACTGTACAAATGGTAAACATAAAAATGACAAACATTTAACAATTTAACTCTAACAGTAACTGAATATAGATACTTATATTTTGTATTTTAAATATGTAATGTATGTGTCAAGTGTTCTCTGACTGTGAGGTGCCCACACTTGAAAAAGACTAGACTTTGAATTTCACTCAACTTTATTTTGACCAGGTAGATAGGTAGGTAGCAGCAGGTAAAAAACCTTTCAACACAAAAATGAAGAACATTCCATTAACCATTCAGATAAATTACATGCATTACACAGAAGACAGATGAAATAACAAAATACACTTCAGTAAAGCCATTTACCATGTGGTCAACTGTGTTAATTTAACTGTGGTTCTTAAATATACAAAATGTGTCTTCTTTGCATTTAACACTTTTTTATAAACAATTGTATTTTAAAGTATACATTTTAGAGTTCACAAACATTTTAATAGAGACTTTAACTAAGGATTTTCTTTACAAAGAATTATTTTCTTTAAATCAAAACCAAACATTTATTCACTAGTTTACAATCCACCCAAGGATTTGGGGGTAACTATTTTTAATATTAAGTAACATAAATGTGGGAACACTAACTGCACAAACAATTTATCCAAACTTAAACATTCTTTTCTGTCAATATAATTTTTTAAACCTAAATGCAGCAACTATTTTCCTAAGCGTAAAACATTTGCACAACTGAGCTTCCATAGTTCCAAATATATGTGCAGCAAATGTGAGCTCAAGAGCTTACCGATAGCCCGTCTTGTTCAAAGTCTTCCTCACAGTGGAAAAGTGGATCGTACTTAGTTTGCTGTCCTCTCAGTATGTTGCACACGGGTCAAATGACTGCTGCATGCATTTATTTTTTTTTTATTTTACCAAGTGGATCATCATGGCCTTGCCATATTGGTCCATTTGGTTGACCTTTATTATAATTATGAATTTATTTCAGTTGCAAACGGGACAGACATGACTGTGGGATAGGACAGGGGGAAAGAATGAAAGAAAGAGGGGGAGAGAAAGAAAGAAAACCAAAGGGGAGAAGAGACGGTGAGAAGGGGGGGAAGAGAGAAAAAAAACAAACAAAAAAACAAAAAAAACAAAACACCTGGGTCACCTGTATGGAGAAAAAAAACAGAAGAGAAAGCAAACAACAAAGAGCAACATAATAAGAAAAAAAAAAAGCACCATCACAATAAACTAGCTAGTCATAGATATCAATAATTACTAAATAATAAACGATATTGTGCAGCACGCAAGATAGACAGCGCACAGTGTGCTTTGAGGCAGCAGCCAAGAAAGCTGTAGTCCGCGTCTGTGAATACCCATGTGTACACCTGTGTGCATACCTGTGTGGATCAGCGTGCTTGCATTCCAAAGGTTTCTCCATGTAATGATCTGCTAGGGAGTGTGGGGGGGCCACAGCCCTGTCCTCTATGGTATCAAGCAGGTATGGAGGAGATCAAAACTCCAGACATCCAGAGGCCCCCAGAACACAAGAGACCATTTTAAGGTCTACTAGGCACGCCCACCCTTGATTGCTCTAATGTGGCTCACCTGGCAGGGCAGCACACACCAGGCCGCGCTTAGTTGTTGATTGCACCCAAGGTCTAATCAGCGGCCATGCGCAAGCAGCAGCACCGAACAGGTAGAGGGCAGGAGGAGGAAAAGAGGAATAACAGCCACACCTACTAAGTCAGCGCGACAGTATGTAATGTATTTCGTTTCTCCCCAACACTGTCTGTGTAAAGATTTATGTTTCTAAAGTGAAACAGTGAAAAATAACAGTACTGTTAATAAATTAATATGTCGAAGTTGTACAGAAAGGCCAATTTTGGCACACATCTGTCCTGAATTCGTGAAATGACAAATGACCACAGGTCCAAGTGTGTCAAACGATGATTTTATTAAACGCACGTGTGGAGGAAATACACCGTCACAATCCTCAGCATAAATCCCCCCAAAAAGCATACTTAAAATGTTTTTATATCTCATGTATCAAAGCAGATACATAACATGCATAAGTTACAGTAACCACAGCTTTTCTGCTGACAATCTTTGACGCACACTCAAAAAGACATTTTCTCCGTCTCCACGCCAGGTGCTTCCTGTAGATCTTCTTATTCTCACTTATCTCTGGAACATCAGAAGCACATCCTACAAAAAACTGTTGCTTATGCAGGCACAAAATGCAGTTACAAGAAAAATACGTCTTAACTCTAACCTAGAAATGTGTCTATATAATGTCTGTGTACGCAAGCGAGCTGTCACGACCTCACTGCATTCTGTCTCACCTCTTACCTCACCAGATAAAGCTTGTAACCTCTTACCAGACAGAAGGCCAACTCCTTTGTAAGCACATTTTCCCATAGGTGTAATAACATGATTGAAACTGTATGTTTAATAAATGGAATAAATATTTAATCAAATGCCACTGCTCAAAGCTTAATAACAGGATATAAAAATAAACACAATATAGAAATGATATAATCCCCACAATTCAAGTCAAAAACACATCAAACTTTAAGAGTTTTTTCCAAGGATGAGGAAGCAGACTCAGCCCCAAACAGCTGAATATATGGATGGTTCCCACAGCAACCACAGCAGTGTGCTCTCAGTATACTTAGTTGTATAAAGGAGTTCGTGGTGTGTTGCACTGAATAACTAAGCAGCTGAAACAGCCTCATGTATGTTGACACAGGGAAAGAATAGTGTGCTGTTCACAGCAGTCACAGCTCGCTGCCTTCAACAGTCTCTTCCTTCCTTGTTTGGATGTCACTGATATCATCTTCTGCTCTCCCACTGACCACCTGTTGGAGGTAGCATGCTAAGATGGCTAACAGCAGCATCAGTACATGTAGTCCTTAGTGATGGAAACTGGAACCATGAAGTCAGTGATGCTGGAATAAGCCTCTCCACAGTGACACTAATGGTCACTATCATGACTCTTTGATGATATTCTGTAAAACACTGACAGACAAAAGTGTTGGACAAATCTGAACAAGTCTACTTATTATACACGACTGTCCATAATTCTGATGGACACATGTTTTGGAGAAACGCCCTCCCCCTGATGATCCTCTAATCACCTGAGCCAAGGTGTGAAACTGGGTGTGGGCCCCAATCAGCCAGAGTTTCGGGTGAGTTCATTGTGAAACCTGGCCCCACCTTATCATGTGATTTCCTGAGGTCAGATGGCCCAGGATATGAGTGGGCGTTAAGGCGTCTGGGAAGGGATCTCAAAACTGGATTATAGATGGCAGACAGTTGGTGTCGTAAGCCCCGCCTCTGTTCAAAGATGGTCACTCACAGTGGACGTAGATGCTTCTTTCACTCCTCTTTCAAACCATCTGTCCTCTCTGTCCAAAATGTGAACATTGGCATCCTCAAAGAGTGTCCTTTATCCTTAAGATGCAGATGGACTGCTGAGTCTTGTCCTGTGGAGGTGGCTCTTCTATGTTGTGCCATGCGCTTGTGAAGTGGCTGTTTGGTCTCTCCAATGTAGAGGTCTGGGCATTCCTCGCTGCACTGTACAGCATACACCACGTTGTTAAGTCTGTGTTTTGTTTCTATTTTCTCATATTTTATTTCTATTTTCTCATATTTTACTAAAAAAAATTTAAATAGTGTTATTTTGGCAAACTTTCTTGGTTTATATCATCATATAGGGACTCCTCAAAACAAGTTAAATATAAAAGATCTCCTTTTATCTACATTTGTCTTCTAGCCATAATTCTGTGTGTATTACAGTCATTTTCTAACACTCGGAAATTTGGAGCCCTGGGTGATTGTCTGATAATATTTACTGTGAATTAAAAAGGGGGCATATTTACATTTAACTAACTCTACAGCTTCAGAGTCTGTAAGAAGGAACAAATAGTAGTATAAAGGCTTCTTGCATGGCTTCTTCATATGTGATATTGTAGCTGATTTAAGGCTGTTCGTGTGGGAACGTTTCTCAGCCTTGACTCATTTCATAAGGAATGATCCTCACATAAGACCATAAAAATGGTTAGTTTCAAATAATGCCAGGCAAAAATCGCATTCACATCAAATAAAATCAACCCTGTTAACAGTTCCTCATGTTTGAGACTGTCCACACTTAAAAATATTGAAGTTTTGAAAAAAAAAAAAACATCACTTTGTAAATGTTCTTACTTTACAGAGTCAAATTATCTCTGTGGTCTAATGTTTAAATTGATACTGGTTTAACTTTCTGAGTCTGTGTGCGTGTGTGTGCAGTGTTGCCAACTTAGCGAGTTTTCAGACCCCTTAGCGTCTAAAAAAAGACGTGAAAGCGCGTATCGCTTTTACTCTCAACAAGCAGCGGGTGCTGTAACGCAGTCAGTTCTTCTTTTACTCTTATGCTGTTTTGTGGATCACAAGGTTTAAAACTACTTATAAACACACACACAGTAACTCCACCAGAGTGCCTATTTCGGGTCACTTTTGCCGGTCCAAGCCCGGGTAAAGGAGCAGGGTTGGAATTGTGACATTAAAAAAAACAATGATTGCTAAAAGAAATTAATTTGTAAAATAAATAAACTAAATAAACTCAATAAACTCTAAATGCATTTAGGACGTTTTTTACTCACTTTATGTCTTTATGTCTTTATGTCTCTGCCACGATGTTATTTCTCTCTCCAACAATGTAGGTTACAATTACATTAGCATTACCAATTATGCAAATTAAGCGATGACGTCATTTAGCGACTTCTAGCGACTTTTAGGACAACCAATAGCGATTTTCCTTACTGAGGAGTTGGCAACACTGTGTGTGCGTGTGTGTGTGTGTGTGTGTGTGTGTGTGTGTGTGTGTGTGTGTGTGTGTGTGTGTGTGTGTGTGTGTGTGTGTTTAGATGTTTTTGTCTGAGCTTCCATTCAGCAGCATGTTGGAATGACATGTACAAACATGTTTGAGCTGCAGGCAGCTGTGTGTGTCAGGTATCACTTAGGAAATGTGTGTATGTGTGAAGTAATTACAGCCACTGTGCAGCACAGTGTGCTACTGACTGTGTGTGTGTTACCATGACTGAACAGCATCTGCAGACACATGTAAGTCCTTAGATATACGTGCATGTTTGAGTATGTGTGTCTCTTCTTGTATTTAATAGTGATGTGTGGATCGATCCTGAAATATTGATTCCTCCGATACCAATCATTTATGTTCTAGAATCGATTCTCACATTAAAATATTGATAGTTTAGTAATTTAGAGTAAATTTGTAGTTTATCATTAACAGGAACACAGTGGAAAGAAACGATAACATTCGGATTGTCTACATTCAAAGGAACTACTTCCTCTTCCGCCTTTCATAGTCATGTGTGAAATACGGCTGTATAAATGTCTCGCAGCGCCTTGGCGCGCGCACTCACGACAATGGCTGAGCGTAATTGTGCGGATGTATTTTACCTCCACAAACAGCTGAGACGTGGTTTGGATACATGTGGCAAAAAAAGTGAGGTGTTGTGGCCGTACTTGCCAACCTTGAAAAAAAAAAGAAAAAAAAGAAAAAAAGAAAGAAAAAAAGAAGAAAAAAAAAGAAAAAAATTTTGTGTTTTGGAGTTTTGTCTTTCGGGTGAACCAGTTTGTGTCTGAGCGTGTTGCTGGGTCTGAAATGCACCGGGATGTCATGCTTGGAGAAAACTCTCCTGAGTTTCTCTGATACACCGGCTACATAGGGGATGACAATGTTGTTGCGTCTGTCCTTCTTATCCTCCTTCGCTGGTGTCTGATCTTCTTTTCTGTGCCTCTTTGCTGACTTTAAGAACGCCCATTTAGGATAGCCGCACGTTTTGAGTGCTTCCTTTACATGTGTGTGTTCCTTCTTTCTTCCTTCAGGCTTAGAGGGAACATGTTCTGCCCGGTGGTGTAGTGTCCTGATTACTCCAAGTTTGTGTTCCAGAGGGTGATGGGAGTCAAAGAGGAGGTACTGGTCCGTGTGTGTGGGCTTCCGGTAAACTTCGATGTTGAGGTTGCCGTTCTCTTCAATGTGCACAGCGCAGTCCAGGAAAGGCAAACAGTTGTCCTTTGTGTCTTCCCTGGTGAACTTGATGTTTTTATCCACAGCGTTAATGTGCGCAGTGAAGGATTCCACTTCTTGTGTCTTGATTTTGACCCAGGTGTCGTCCACATATCTGTACCAGTGGCTGGGTACTCTTCCTTTGAAAGAGCCAAGAGCCTTCCTTTCCACTTCCTCCATGTAAAGGTTGCTACAATAGGTGACACGGGGGAGCCCATGGCACAGCCATGTTTTTGTCTGTAAAAGCCTTCGTTGTACTTGAAATATGTAGTGGTGAGGCAGAGGTCTAACAGGGTGCAAATCTGATCGGGTGTGAAGTTGGTCCTGTCCTCCAAGGAGCTGTCTTCTTGTAGTCGTTTTCTGACCGTCTCCACGGCCTCCGTGGTGGGTATGCAAGTGAAGAGAGAGACTACATCAAAGGACACCATGGTTTCATCTGGATCCAGGGGAAGTTTCTGGACCTTGTGGGTGAAGTCGGTGGAGTTCTTGATGTGGTGTGGGGTGTTCCCCACAAGAGGAGCAAGGATGGTAGCAAGGTGTTTAGCCATGTTATAAGTGGCTGAGTTTATGCTACTGACTATGGGTCTGAGTGGGACAGCTTCCTTGTGGATTTTAGGAAGTCCGTAGATGCAGGGTATGGCATCCCCTGGGTAAAGGCGGTGATATGTAAGGCGGTCAATGATTTTGTCCTTTTCAAAGTCTTGAAGGCAAGCTATAACTTTCTTTTTGTAGCTGCTTGTGGGGTCTCGCTTTAAGGCTTCGTAGGTATTGTTGTCACTGAGGAGAGTAGTGATCTTTGTATGGTAATCTGTAGTGTTTAGGACCACGGTGCATCTTCCCTTATCAGCTGGTAATATAGTAATGTTGTGGTCTCTTCTCAGGGAAGCGACGGCCTTCTTTTCCTGTATTGTGAGGTTGGACGGAGGGACTTTGGCACTGGAGAGGGTGGCTGAGACTTTCATCCTGATTTGCTCTGCTTCTGTCTGTGATAATTTATTAATCCGTATGGCGGTTTCTGTGGCTGTGATGAGGTCCACTATGGGCAACTGTTGTGGAGAGATGGCAAAATTGAGTCCTTGAGATGCATTATGTTGGTTTTTAGGTTTTCTGGGAGTTTGTGTCATCAGGCTTGTTCTACACACTGTCAATCAAAGCTACAAGCTGGCATGGCGTTAGCTTTGATTTGGAATCACTTTTAAAAATTTCCATGAAAAGACTAAATTTGTTTTCTTTCTTTATACAAAGTTCATCCCATTTTCACAGGCTCATTCTGACCAATCAGAAGCCTCCATTTCATGCACATTGTAGCAACTTCCACAGTCGCTAGAGGCCGAGGATGGAGCCTGCCTATTTGCATTCACATCATTCCATTCCTTATGGAATTCCTTATGTCACGTCACATGACTCATACATTTTGATTAGCACCCAAAGAACTAAAGAAAGGCTAAAAGGACGTTCAGCCAATCAAATCCCTCCTAGGAACAGGAAGTCTAGAGAGGAAATGGAGCAGAGAAGGAGAATCACCAGTTTAAATGTCTGAATTTTAAACTGGTGACCCTCTAAAGAGGCTTTTATTGACTCTTTCTGTTTTCATTACAGGTTTTTTCACCATTTAAACGTTTTAATATCAGATTGAGAAATAACTTTTTAGTTATTTCTACATTTGACACAAATAATGACTTTCTGACTTGACTTTGGACTAATCTAACAACTCAGCCTGGCTATGTTGGACTTGTTGTGGAAGCAGCTCCCAGTTTGAGTTCAGGAGACAGACACCCTCTCTACTTTGAAGATCAGCTTCAAACTTTCCTTTTTGATAAAGCTTATAGTTCGAGCTGGATCAGGTGACCCTGAACCATCCCCTAGTTATGCTGCTATAGGCTCAGGCTGTTGATGGACTTCCCATGATGCTCTGCTTTCTTCTCTGTCCTTAACTTTTGTCTTCTCTCTCCTTAGTTTGTGTTTTGTTCTTGTCTCTCTGAGCTCATCTCTTCTCTTTCCCCTCACCCTGCAACCAGTCATGGTAGATGCTTCTCCTGGAGCCTGTTTTCACTGGGAGGATCTTTGTGTCAAAGGGAGTTCTTCCTTCCCACCATCACCAAGTGCTGCTCACAGTGGATTGTCTGATGGTTGGGTCTTTCGCTCTATATTGTAGGCTGTTACCTTATACTGCTAAACAGCTTGAGATGACTGCTGGCGTCTGTTGGAAGTTGTCACTTATACATAAAGTTACATTGAATGGATGTAAATTGATAGATGTTATTGTGACAAAGAGAAAATGATTGTTGACAGATGGATTGTTGTTTTGTGTGTCTGCAGTCTGTCAGGCTGTCTGATCACAGAGGAAGGCTGTACTTCTCTGGCCTCAGCTCTGAGCTCCAACCCCTCCCATCTGAGAGAGCTGGACCTGCGCTATAATCATCCAGAAGCCTCAGGGATTAAGCTGCTGTCGGCTGGACTAAAGGATCCAAGATGGAGACTGGACACTCTCAGGTATGGAGAGAATGTCTAATAGAGGAGGAACAGATGGAAACATTTCCTGTGTCCTTCACTCACTTCCTGTTTGTTTCCTGCGGCCTCCAACCTACTTAGCAGTAGCTGGCAATTCCTATTCACCTAAAATTTGCATTAGCCACTAATGGCATTCTACTAAGCATTAATCCCTCACTAATATAACGCTAATTCACATCAAATTAGCTTTAGCTGCTAGCATCAGCCAACTTAGAACTAGCTGCAAACATTGTTAAAAGGGAAGTGAAAAGTTTTAGCATTATCGGGTAATGCTAACTCGCATCAAATTAGCATTAGCTAATAAAAGCAGCCTTCTTAGCATTAGCCGCTCACATTGTTATAATGCAAGGGGAAAGAGTTAGCATTAACGGATGATGCTAAGTCACGTCAAATTAGCTTTAACTAGTAATGGAAGCCTACGTAGCATAAGTCCTCACATCGTTATAATGCAAAGGAAAATAGTTAGCATTATTTGATAATGCTAATTCACATCAAATTAGCAATAGTTATTAACAGTAACACACATCACATTGTTAAAATTGAAGGAAAAATAGTATAAGCATTAGCTACTCATATTTTTAAAATATAAGAAAAACATTGTTAGCATTAGCGGATAAATTAGCATTAGCTAATAACGGCACCCTATTTAGCATTAGCCGCTCACATTGTTAGAAATTAAGACAATATGGTATTAGCATTAGTTGCCAGTGCTTATTCACCTAAAATTAGCATAGCCACTAATGGTAGCCTATTTAACATTAACTCTTCACATCACAGGGAAAAAGTTAAAATTGAATGAAAAATACTGTTCACATTAGCTACTCATATTGTTAAAAAGTACGAAAAAACATTGTTAGCATAAGCGGATAATGCTAATTCACCTCAAATTAGTATTAGCTAATAACGGCAAACTACTTAGCATTAGCTGGTCACATTGTTATAAAGCAAGAAAATATGGTATTAGGATTAGCTGCCAATTCCTATTCACCTAAAATTTGTGTTAGCCACTAATGACAGTCTACTTAGCATTAAATCCCGACTAATATAATGCTAATTCACATCAAATTAGCATTAGCTGCAAGCATCAGCCTACCTAGCACTAGCTGCTCACATTGCTATAAAGCAAAGGAAAACAATATGAGTATTAGGTTCTAATGCATATTTGCCTTAAATCAGATGTAGGTGCTAATGGCGGTCTACTTAGCATTAGCAGCACAGATTGTTGTAATGCTAGGGAAAAGAGTGTTAGCATTAGCCGTGCACATTTTTTAAAGTTAAGGGAAATAGTGTTAGCATTAGCTACTCACATTGTTAAAAAGTAAATGTTAACATTAGTGCATAATGCATTAGCAGATAATGTTGACCCTGGCCCATTGGAAAAGTTCAGAACTAAAGATTTAGGAGTGTTTCTTGATAGCTCTTTCTCATTTGAGAAACAAATAAATTCGGTTATTAAAACCAGCTGTAAGGTTTATATTGTTGATTGTCATTTATGCTTAGAAATATTTACTGATATGGTAAATGGACTGGTTCTTATATAGCGCTTTTCCACTCTTCTGAGCACTCAAAGCGCTTTACACAACTTGTGCATTCACCCATTCACACCCATTCGTACAAGCACAACTGATATTCACACACATTCATACTCCGATGAATGCATCGGAGAGCAATTTCGGGCTAGTATCTTGCCCAAGGATATTCGGCATGCAGACTAGGGGAAGCCGGGAATCGAACCACCAACCTTCCGATCAGTAGATGACCTGCTCTACCACCTGAGCCACAGCCACCGTTTGCTTAGAGTTTTATAATTGATTGCATAATGATAGAGGTTTGATCCTTAGTAGTCTGTAAAGACTGTGTGTGACTTCCAGAGTGCTCTGGCATGCACACACCACTTGTGGTCATGAGAGAGGTCGTACCCTCTCTTACTGATTTATGGTGTAGGAGGACACCTACTCTGTGTCTGCTTAAGTATAAGAGCCCTTTGTTAGGGGGACCGCTGGACTCTTAGCACCAGCTTTGGGGTCACAGGGTCACATCTGGAACACACACCTACACTATGCACAGACTGGTACTCTTTGTTCATACATGTGTAAGACGTCATATGTTAATGAACTTGTGCATATTCATGTAAGCTCAATAAAGAGCAGTGTTACGAGGGAGCAGACGAGAGCGACTGAGGTCAAGTGAAGGAACGGCGCTGTCACAGTTCTCTCCCTCATCAATTGTCTGCTTCCAGCGGTGGGTCTGTGCTAGACGACCCATCACCAGCTTTTTCCACTGGTTACCAGTACGTGGTAGAATCCACTTCCAGATCTGGTTGTCTTTAAATCTGTGAATGGATTGGCTCCATCTTATCTCTCTTTAACAAAAGGATCCAAGTGGAGCCCTCAGGTCTGCAGATAAGCAGCTTCTGACCAGAACTAGACGTAAAAACAGAGGTGAGCTTTATCGATGGCTGCAGCCAAACTCTGGAACAGTCGCCCTTCACATCAGGTCGTCACCAACACTGGACATTTTTAAAAGCCGGTTGGAAACACATTTGTACTCTGTAGCTTTCAATCCTGACCAGTCTTTATAGTCATTACTGTGTATGTTTCCTATTTTCTCTCTACTCTGTGCAGCACTTTGGCTCAAGCTGTTTTTAAATGTGCTGATAAATAAATGTCGATTTCTTTGAATAAAACAGTGGAGCCGAGCTTTGAGCTCAGTGTGTAACAGTGTGTGTGTGAGAGCCATGTAATGTCCATGTGTGCATGCTGACTGTGCTGCTCTGACCCCCCTCCTCCTTTCAGGGTGGAGCCTGCTGGAGTCCGATGGTTGAGACCAGGTCTGAGGAAGTGTAAGTGTGTTTTTAATGGGATTCATGAAAACAAAGCAGCACACATTCAACCATCTTCATCATGTCAGGAGTCATCATCAAAGTGTCAATCAATGAACAGATGATGGATCAATAACTGCAGCTGGATTGTGTTTGTTCTCTCCATCAGATTCCTGTCAACTCACAATCGACACAAACACAGTGCACACAAAGCTCCAACTGTCTGACAACAACAGGAAGGTGAAACATGTGGAGGAGGAGGTTCAGTCATATCCTGATCATCCAGACAGATTTGATGTTTGGCCTCAGCTGCTGTGTAGAGATGGTCTGACTGGTCGCTGTTACTGGGAGGTCGAGTGGAGAGGAAGCGTTCATATATCAGTGAGTTACAGAAGCATCAGAAGGAAAGGAGTCAGTGACTGTGTGTTTGGATACAATGATCAGTCCTGGAGTCTGGAGTGCTCTCATGATGGTCCTCAGTCTGTCAGGCACAATAAAATAAAAACATCCATCTCCTCCTCCTCCTCCTCCTCCTCCTCTGTCTCTAACAGAGCAGCAGTGTATGTGGACTGTCCTGCTGGCACTCTGTCCTTCTACAGAGTCTCCTCTGACACTCTGATCCACCTCCACACCTTCAACACCACATTCACTCAAACTCTTTATCCTGGGTTTATGGTCTCCTGCTTCCTCAGTGTCCCTGTGCTGAGTGGAGTGTAAAGAGTGTCTCCTGTTACAGAAACACTCTGACTGTTGAACAGATAGTTCAGTCTGTACATGTCTGTCTCTTTCACTCACAAACACATTTTCAGATTCATGGATTCAATCAGTTGATGTTTGAAACTCTTCTAAATGATTCCTTGTAAACTTCTTCAGTCACAAACAAACAGGAAGTGATGTCACATGTGTTCCTGTCCACACAGCAGAATAAGTCTATTGCTGACAGTGATGTACAAACAGAGTGAGCATTTCTGAGGCCCAAAATAAACTGAGTAGTTCACTGAATGAACAATGGACTGTGAGCTCAGTTCCTTCATCATTAGTATGGATTATATATGTATATGTATTATATTAGTATCATATATATCAGGTGCTGCTGCTTTCAGTCATTGTGCAAATGTGCTGTTTGTAAGCTTGTAAAGCTGCAGTCAGCTGAGACTGAAGAAGTCACCTGATCAGTGAGCAAACGTTTCTGAAAACGTCCAGATGAACAGAATCAACCTTTTGGGATCAGCCAGCAATGCAGCATCATTGTTGTTCAGCTTCAGAGGTTTGCAGGAATGAACTGATGACCAGAAACAGCTGCAAAGTCCAAGAAAATACCAGCTGGAGTTCAGCTGCATTTGAAGAAGTCAAAGAAAAGTAAGGATGGCAAAGGGCGACGTTTTCTTCCAAAGAGCTGCAAACATGGTCGACGCCTCATTAGAAGAATCATCTGGACGTTTGTGAGGAACTCTAACCAAGAAAGCAACGTCACACAGATCCAACAGACAGTTTCCATGACTGCAAGTGTTGAGTGGAAAAATGCTACATTGCATTATTGCATCCTCTCACCACAGGAGGCGCTGTTGGCACCACTGATTGCTGATCAGCTGTTCTCTGATGATCTGATTGATACTGTGAATAACGGGACTCACTGAACTCTGTGACACAGTGAAGATTACAGAGTTTAACTTCAACATCTGACTGACGTCACACAGACAGAAGGATGAACCAGTGAGGCACAGAACACAGTTACTGGAGATACTGGATCAGCTCCATGTGAACCTCTGATGGAGAAGCTGCTGAGCCAGAGAAACATCAGGACATGACAGCAGCTGCACTTATCTAACAACATGTAGCAGAGCTGATCTATGTTAGAGGATCTATCACAGCAGCTGAAGCCAAAGTCCAACACTGGATACCAGCTGAGCCTGTGCTGAGTGTAGTGTTACAGGAAAAGGGCAGAAACACTGGTAGCTCCCAGTGATGCTGACTGGGGCACAGAGCTGAATGATGCAGCATCAGGACACTGTTTCAGTCTGACTGACAGAGAAACCTGTAGCTGTATCTACATGTGAGGCAGAGGCCACACAAGCAGCTTTCTATGTTTCACAGTGACTGAGATCTTCAGTGGGGGTGGACATGCTCCTGTACAGACCTCTGAGGAGAACCAAGGTGCAGTCAAAGAGTCCAGTCTGTCCTCACAGATGTGAACATGTGCTTTCATCAGGTCTGCTGTCAGCTAGCAGGCTCACATCAGAATCACTGTTCCTGAAAAACACAGTCTGTGTGACATCATCAGTCAGCTGATGGTCCCAGATCTGAATGGTTTCTGTCTCTACTGAGGAAGTCAGAGAATATCACTGAGGTGTGGATCAGGTCTGAGTGAGCTGTGGAGGGACAGCTTTAAACAGTCCACAGGTCTCACGTCCTGCTCAGTCTGGTAGCAGATACCTCGTATTGTTCCAGATGTGCTGACATCAGCAGCAGCACAGCTGTGTGATACCATGAATCTCAGTTATTGATCCAACACACAGTAAATACAAAGATCAGGATTTCTGAGAGTAATCATTATGAGTCTGAACACATGATCACTGAATGTTAGTCTCCACAATAATAAGCTAACACAAGCAAACACAGCTTTCAGCTCTTATTTTGAAACTGGCTTATTTAGAGAGCTGTGATGTGAGCGTGCCTGGCTCTGAGGCACTTGGGTCAGCCTCTGTTGTTTAGAAGTGTTACAGACTGTGAATGACACAGACCTGTCAGTTTCCATGTTTGTCTGTAACACAGCTCAGGGGCTCCATGCTGAACGCATCCATCCAGTGTTATTGATCCAGGACTGATACCAGCATTGGGATCAATACTACAACACACAATCACATGTGTCCACGTGATGTGTTTGACCAGCTTTATTCATTAATGATCAATCAGCTTATTTACTGCATCTGAGTCCAGCTTCATTTAAATGATCCAACCATGAAAATGACATCAGTCCTACAGAAGCACTTCATGCTAACAGGAAGTCATTGATTAAGGTGGAATAACACAGAGACACAACCACTCACAGCTAACCTGACCCCACTAACTGCATGTGTTTGGACTGTGGGAGGAAGCCGGAGTACCTCAGAGGACGCACACAAACACGGGAGAACATGAAGCTCTGAAACAAAGATGGTGGATTTGACCTCAGGACCAGGTGCGTAATTTCCAGGGGGGTTACGGGGGTCATGACCCCCCAATAATCAGATCCAGCCAATATAATTAAGTAATTGGTTACCTTGGGAGAGTTTAAGTCTGTCTTAAAGGAACGAGAGAACAGCTCTTTTACTCAGTGTGATTGTTTTTAATGTACTCTTTTTGTATTTGATCTGTTATTGTATATTTTACACATGTTTGTATGGGATATTGTATTTGTTTTAAATGTTATATACCTATGTGGTATGTGACTTTTGTTGCTATGATGCCAGGTCTCTCTTGGAAATGAGATTTTTAATCTCAATGAGATTTTTTACCTGGATAAATAAAGGATTAATAATAATTTCATCGTTCCAGTTTATAAAATTATGAATTATCTTGCATTAATAGCTTTTTGATTTTCTTTAATCGTTTCAATTATTATCAGCAAAATAGTTCCATGTTTAATCATCCAGTAATGTAACCCCGCCTCCTCCACCGCGTACTTGGTTCTACCCAACCGACTTTCTCTACCAAACCTTCACTGTTTGCTGTGTTTGTTAGCACAGTCGCTGGCAGTGACTTCAGTCTGAGGTTTGAAGTTTCCATGTCTGTGTGATGTGTGGTGTGAAGGCTGCTGGTTAAACTGGGACTCACTGTTGAAAGCACTGAGTGCTCATAGAGAGATGCTCCATGAGTCCCAGTACAGACTACAAACATGGTGGAAACTTAGCTTTGATATCCACACACTCTGCACGTCTGTGAGTAACTGTGATGAAGATGTGCAGAGATCTGTGTCCAAACAGGAGAAAGACTGTAAAGACTCTGTGCTTCTAACAGCCTCTGTTAACATATGTGAGGCTGTTTGTTGTTGTTGCCATGGAGCTTTGCACTGTTTGGGTCAGCAGGTCATGTGATCAGGTTTGTTCTGCTGGACGATGGTTCAGTGTCGGGTTTGTTTGCATTCATCAATAAATATCTAAATCAATCAAAGACTCCATGTTTGTTCTTTCATCATGTGACCTCTGCTCATCCATCTCTGTGAGTATCAGGATACATTTGGTTCATAATACACAGAAAAATCAGAGTTATTACCTGTAATAAATGTGAAAGATTCCTGCAGTGATAACCAGGCAGGGCTGAAACACATCCAAGCTGTCACCGCGGTAACAGCACCGTCCATCCACAGGTGAGGGGAGGAGCAAAAAGAGGGACTTTGACCATTTTATACTAAAAACACTCAACTAATGTTTCTAACATGAAACAAATAAGCCCACATTAATGTGAGCGTTTATTAAATAATAATCATGATGATTTCCTCCTGATCTCATTTCCACAGCAGAGAAAACTGTGGTGTATATTGAGGTGGAGGGTGTGGTCTGTGGCTCAGGTGTAGAGTGAGGGTGGGGTGCACCACAGCAGCATGCTGGGACTGCTGAGGGTGGAGGAGGGAGTGATGATGACATCATGAGCAGCGCAAATAATTAATCACCAACACAGTTGTGTTTGTTTCTAGTATAGTTATAAATAAGCTGATCAAATATCTGCTGACTGATTAGATCCAGTATCTATTACAGATGAACTGGATATCACAGCATGTTGTTAACCCGTCATATCAAACTAAACAGTGTTGCTGGTGTAAATATCCTCCAATAAAATCAGATGAGGGCTTCTGTTGCCAGGTAACGATGATGTCACCCTGGATCTTCTGGAGTCTGATGTATTTCAACTGATTCATTTATTCCACCTTAACAGTTCATTCCTCAAATCAAACAGGATATTTGACCCTTAAAAAATGTACCAACAAATAATTTTGCAATAAAACATTTATTTCTCAGCTTTTACAAGTGAAATCAAACAAGTTTATTTAAAAGTGAAACCAGAGTGGAAGCTGCTCATATAGAGTCCAACCCAGGCAGCATCATCAAAGTGTCGGCTCTCTGAACACGTTGCAAGATCGCCATCTGCAGGACTAAACTAGTTTTTCTCCTCGTCAACCTCAAGATGACGTCATCGTACAGCAAAACATGCAGATCAGGTGACATGACTGTCTGAGAGGCGGAGTTAAACTGTGGCAGGTAAGCATGTGGAGGAGGAGCAACAACATGATGCTGGAACATCATCACTGCATTATCCAGTTTCCTCTCTAACTGGATGCTGCTGTGAACAAGAACAGCTGTGGAACCAGGGTCCTGAGTGTCATCTATGGATGAATGCAGGTCAGTGAGTACAAGGGCAAGGAGACGTCACAGACATGTTGAAATTGTGGTGTGAAGACGGTGGACTGTGGTGGCCACTGCAGACTGTTGGGCTCTGTCACAATCTTCTTCAGTCTCTGTTACAGACGTGGGTTTGCTTGGACAGCCTGATAGCGACTCCCTGTCTGTCTGGAACAAAGCGTTTACATTCAAAAAGACATTTACACAAAACACCAACAACACACGTCAACATCACATGATATTATTTATTATTATCATTTATTCATATTTATTTTTCAATGAAGATGACGACCAACTGCAGCTTGAATCATTGAGACACATTAAATAAACTTTGCTCGATGACAATAAGCAGAGTTAAATCAGTCCAATAAGTGTGGAGCCCTTCCTTCAGAACGTGTCTGCGTAGGTTCTCAGTCATCCAGGTCATGTTTGTCCAAGCATCAACCACAACCTCCCTGCACAACATTTTGCAAAGTCAAATTTGCTTATTGTGCCATCAACAGCTTACACACAGAATCTTCTTTCCAGGAGTACAAATATCTTTACTGTGAGGAAGTGACGCAGAAAATACAACGTTTCCCTCTCTGTGACAATGAAGAAGTGCTTGAGATTAAGTAGAGCGATCCTTCTTCCTTCTTCATTTCCTGCTCGCATCATCAGCTGACCTCTGGCTTCCTTGTCAAGGTCTCTCAGCATTGACTGGAATATCAAATCAGACTCACACCATCTTCTTGTAATGTGGGCATGTCTGTCAGTTGTTTGAAGAGCATCTCTGGCCTAAACACAATAGGAAGAACAACACCGCCCCAAAACAAACACTTCCAGATTAGATGAAGGGCACCATGATTGGAAATGGTAACATTAACACGTTAACTTCCTGTGTTTGGTCTGCAGTGGATGACTCGAGATTCAGGGATCTACATTTAAAAACACACATGTAAAACTGACAGCAAGGTTTTACCATCATATAGTCGACATAACTAAGCACAGCTGTTAACCTGTATGTTTGCTAACATTTGAACTCTTACTGTTGGAAATTCTATCAACAAAACACTAAATATAGTTGAATTCAATCCTACCTGAGCTGGTTGAACCAGTTTTAAATTCAAATTTTATTTATCACACACACAAAACCATACACAGTATGACAGGAGGTGAAATGCTTGTAGCTGTGCAATGCCCGACCAGTTTCATGACATACTTCCTCTTCCATCTGGGAACATAGTCTAAAGACAGGAAGCAGCTACTGTCAGCTTCCTGAATACCCAATAAGAAACAAATCAGGCCAAATCAACAAACCTTTGGGTCTTGTTTTCAAAAGTGCATGTTTGGCAGCTTCTGTCTCTCTTTCCATCCACTGTTGGATGTCTTGTTCTGAAATAGTCACTTGGACAAACATGGGGAGAAAAGATTCACTTGCGACTACAAGCATACGGTCCATTAAAGTCGGGTTACTCGGGGACTCTTTCAGGACGGCAGAAATCTCCTCCTCAGCAGACTGGTGACCTTCTCCTCTTTGTCCCATCTCTGAAGGAGCTGCACTTCTATCAGTAGGAACTGTCAGCTCTCTCAGTTTGAATCGAAATGAGTCATTTTAACTACTAATACAGAAATATGTAGACCTAGATCCAATGACTTCCTCCTCCCATAATGCAATAGTGCATCAGTCAGAAGGTCCAGTCGATGTGATGGAGTCATCTGTTTGTGACTCGTGCAGATCTTCTGAGGAAGGAGCAGAACCTCTCCATGCCTTCTCCATCGTTCAGCCCAAACCCAGGAAGCCTTCGTGTGCTCTACATGATTTCTGATTAACACATATTTGCTGTTTACTGTACAAGAGTGTATCAAAGTATGGACTGAATAGTGTGTGCATGTGCTTAGGATGACATGTGTGTCAGTTGGTGTACATTCACCAGTTTATGTCCATAAACATGGACAGCCAGGGAAACACCTGGAGGTGTTCCTCCTGCATTTGTCTGATAAACACCAAACACAGTTTTATAAACAGAAAATGTTGTTCTTGTGTCATATAGTAAAAGAAGATACTCACATGTATATGTGAGGACAGCACACAGTGTCGTATATGAAATTCAGCTTGATGTTCTTGTCCTGGTATCTTTTCACCAGCTCACTGATGACACTGGATCTGCTCGCCTGTTTAAAACAGATCATCTCAATGGTTTCGAGTCGATAAGAGAAATAATATTTTGGGAAACATTTGGTGACATTGTTGACTGTAGGTTAGTGACTTAAGCATTGATTAACAACTCAGCGTTCTCCATGAATCATGTTCAAAAACATCAAGGGAATTTCATGACGACAGGAGGCTCCAAATACACCAGTTACACCAGTTACATCTAGTTTTTTCTGCTGGTTTTGTGACTGAAGTAAATTTCCAGCTTCAGAGTTGCTGCAGTCCTAATTACAAAAGGAAATAGTAGTCCTCAATCAACCATAATAACTTTAACATGACAGAAATTATCTTTAAAATAAAAAAAAATAGGTGTGTGTGTGGGGGGGGGGGGGGGGGGCAACACTCAACATCTGCACATTCAAAAACATCTGTTTCCATCACAAATACTTCAAATGTTGTTTCTTATATAACCAGTCCATTTAAAACTATGACTTATTTAGGAGAGCGCCTCACTAGTGATGGAGCAGTGACATGAAGTTTCCTTCAACATTTCCTCAGCTCAGCTGGTTTGGAGCTCTCAGGATGAGACAGCAGACATTCCTCTACATCTTTGTCTCTTACAAACATGATGTTTCCATCCAAGCGCTCAGTAATACTTCTTCTTTTTCTTACAAGGCCAAAGTCGGCATCCATGCTCACAATCATTGTGCCATCAGTCTGAAACCAAACATCAACACTGGTTCATCCATTTCTGTCTGATGGAACCAAATCTCATGACAGGATGATTAACTTGGTTGGTAGATCATTAGATAACACCTGACAGACTGAACCCACTCCAGTGGACATAAGAGTAGAAAATATGATCTAGTGTCAACATTGAAGGACTTTTCAGCCTGAAACATGTTTATATACAGAAATGTGTCAAATGCTGTTAAACTGCATGATCTGCATTGTGTTGCACTGAGCAATGACACACTGATGTCCAAACAGAATAGTTTGGCATTAAGTCATAAATCTCTAAGAACAAACCTGTGTTCACGAACATGTTTATCTCTCTTGTGTTTACTGCGTGGGTCTGTGGTCCTCTGGTAAATGTAGCTGTAAATGTTGTTTTCCTAATATACACGAGTACTGCTGCGTTCATGCATCGATGTTCTCCATGTTCTTTGCAAATAATGCAAATGTTTGTGGATGGTGCTGAGCATTTCTATGACATCTTTCAGTGAATCCCACAGGCTGAGCTCTTCTCTCTTTGCCTAACTGCTTGCTGTCTCTGAACCAAAAGAGCTCCAAGTCCCATTATCCATGTTCTCAGCCAGTGGTGTGACTGGTGTGGGGACAGGTGAACCAGTCTGACTGAAGCTGGGAGGTGACGACTTCATTCATTTAATAACAGCCCCTCTCGCTCAGTTTTTTCATTCGCTCTTGCTCAGATCTCTGCGAACCTGCTCGCAGTGTGTCGCTCAGTGTGGTTGATCATCTTCATCTTAACTTCCTGCTTTTATCATGGTTAAAGCTGATGAATCCTGTGGAGATCAAACACTGATGGTGTTACTGGAGCTGAGTGAAGTTTGATGGCTTTATTATCCAGGCTGTGACACATGGCAGCTGTCAGAGCAGAACACAGGAAGTCAGCAGGTGTGTTTCAATTCAGCCTCTGCTTCCTCTGAAGGTCCATGACATCACAGCGAGGCCACGAAGGCCGTCCAGACTCCCAGGCTCCCACAAACCTGTCCTCCTTCTCCCTGGATTTGAAGCACAGGTAGGCCCACCCTATCCCAGGATGCATTGCAGCGTGGTGGTGGAACATATATTTTGGGTTCAGAGATGGAGCAGCGCTCTCTCTGAGTCTTTGAGGCTGTTTCTGTTTGAATCTGGCTTCAGTCTAAGGCTACGTCCACACGTACACGGGTATTTTTTAAAACGGAGATTTTCCGTTTTAAAAATAATCCCGTCCACACGTAAAGGCAGAAATGAAGGAAAACGCTGCTATGAACATGCCACAGCAACAGGTGGCGATATATTCCTAACCGTGCAGAAATGTTGGCCAATCTAGAAGCCTCGGTGGGAAAAAGTAAACAAAGCTGGGGCATAGAAGCAGAACCGAGTCGTATGTGTGGACGGACAGTAACTGTGTGTATATGTAAGCATTTAAACACTGCAGAGAGTAGAATTAACAGTATTGTAGAAATTCATTTCACCGAAACAATAACGTGGCGCACAGTGTGACGTCAAAAAAGGCGCACACCTTTGACGCTGCGTTTTCTCCGTTTTTCTCGTCCACACGTAAATGACAGGTGAGGCTGTGTGTGACTGCAACTAGTCTGTGACCTTTGACCTCCACACATGAACACACACACACCTGTCAGCTCCTGTACGTCCAATCAGCCTGAATGACATCATCAACCAGTAGCTGATTGGCTGTTAGGTGGTGAGGTGGAGGTGATGCTGTAGCCAGGTCCAACCAACAGCAGCGTTAGGATGCATGAGCTACTGTTTCCATGGACACAACCCCTGATGTTTCAAAATAAAAGCACAGTCAGAGTAAAACCAAAGCTGCGTTATTGTTTCAGTTAAATTATTATAAGTTATTTATTGTTATCAGATTACAAACTGAAATCATTCGTCAGTTTATTACTATTATGATATGAAATTAATGTCTGATGACATGATGGTGAGCTGAGGTGTTGCCATGGTAACAGGCTGTTTATGTGATGGTCACGGGTGGAGAAGCAGCTGAGGCTGCTGATGATGGTGGACTTGGGGACTGGGACTATTGGTGATGATGTCAGGCAGTGAGGGACAGTGGCTTGTGACAGGGAGAGGTTGAATCCTCTGGTGAACACAGGAGTCAGCTGGTCGGCGCAGGCTTAAGTTTCTCTGCTAATGAGATGTCCATATATCCGTATTTATCCCATTGCCTTTGTAATTGGTGATGTATTTCAGGCCTTTTCTGGAGTTGTTATCAGTTATTTATTACACAGTGTCATACAAACAGCAGAACAGTACATGTAAAAGCAGAAATAACATTAATCAGAATCAGAATCAGAATCAGAATCAGAATGGGTTTATTGCCAGATGTTGAGGTTTACAACATTAGGAAATTGCTGCGGTGCTTCAGTGCAGACAATAAGAATTAAAGTGCTATGTAGAAAGAAAGATATGTGCAAAACAAAACAAAATAAAAGCAAGCAAAACAAACAAAAAGCATAGAAACCCCAGGGTGAAGAGCATTAAAGCACAGACAGAAACACACACAAATTACAGACAGGAAAGAAGCAGTAGAAAGAAGAGCCCCAATGCATATCGGACTCATCTTATCGGACAAGGATCCCTCCTCCCGTTTTTAGGTATCCTTTCATTCGCTGTTTTTCCCTTTTCATCTTCCATTTATGATATATACGACCATGCAACATAACTTCTTGCAAACCAATCTCTCCTCCATCACTGCATTGGGTCCCTTTGTCAGCTTAATGGCCAAAGTGAGTCTGAAAGTCTACAGAAAAGCAGTTAATCAGTTAATCCCGCTAACACTTTTGTTGGGCGCGCATGCTAGACATAAGCTGCTATCCATGCTGAGTATGGGTTTACTTCTTTCTGGTGTTTGAGGCAAGGGCCAGACCTTCAGGTGCCTGCGCTGCAGAGACAAGGTGGGTTATGCTGATTTTGTGAAAATAGGCCATCACAGTGATGTGGCAGGACCATCTCATGCAGAAAGAGTGAACATTGAAAACCAGCCCTCTGTAACACATGTCTGTGCATCTCACAGCCAGGCTCATCCCAAATATGGAGACTCCAGAAACAGTGAGTGCACATGTAACTCACTCACATTTCTTGCTTTCCTTCATGAGAATGAAAACATGACTACAGCTGACCTTCATCTGGTCTTGGATAAAGGTGATGTGATGTACAAAGAGGCCAGGAAAAGATTCCCTGACAGTATTCATTTGGCAACGGATGAGCTGCCAGACAAAGTTGATGCTTGTAGGTTTCCCGGTATGGGGCATTTGGAGAACCTCCAGAGGAAGCAGTAGATACCTTTCTCAGCTTAGAAGCTGGACTGAGCTGCCTGTTGTCAGATGTGCAGTATGCCTTGCTGATCATGAGTGGATTGTGTATCGCAGTGTTCAGATCCACATTAGGCAAATATGGTTTCTTTGATCCACACTCCAGAACAGCCAGTGGTCTTCCTCTACCACTACGGTCACGTAATCGTGTTACAGCTGTGATGATGAACTTCACACCCCTGAGTGACATGATTAAGAGCCTCCAAGATTCATAGCAAATGATGGAGATCTCTCTTGCTGCAGTGCTTCTGCCTCCATTTAATAGGCGGGTTCTCCAGCTGGAACCAGTCACTTTGGAGCTGTATAACCACGCACCGATCGCAGCATGGATTGGTCAATTAACATAAACAATTGCACAAAACAAACACATAAAATGCAAGTTTATAACAAAGGTAACACAGCAACTCTCAGTTAGAATGGACATACTTTATTAGATACAGTCAGGAGGAGAAATTTGGGAAGATTTCTGTCAATGGAAAATTGTATTTAGTAGTCAGTATAATCTTTTAGTGATATAAGTTTGCATATGGTAGAATGATGCATGTAATCATTTGTGTGTAGAAGTATATAGTTGGTGGCATATTGAAGGAATGTCTCATCCTAGGAGGTCTGTAACACTCTAGGGTGTTCACCCCCACATCCTGGGAGCATGAGAGAGGTCGTACCTTGTCTTATTGTTTTACGGTAGGATTAACGTCTTAACGGCTACCAAGACTGGCAATTGGGACATGGAATGTCACCTCTCTGGCGGGCAAGGAGCCTGAGTCAATGCGTGAGGTTAAGAGGTACCGGCTAGATATAGTCAGGCGCACCTCAACGCATGGCTTGGGCTCTGGACCCAGTCTCCTGGAGAGGGGCTGGACTCTGTCTGAGTTGCCCCTGGTGAGAGGCGGCGGGCTGGTGTGGGTATCTTGGTATCGCCTCGGCTTGCTGCCTGTACGTTGGGGTTCTTCTCGGTGGATGAGAGGGTTTGTTCCCTGCGCCTTCAGGTAACAGGGAATGAGTCCTGATTGTCATCTGTGCTTACGCGCCGAGGGGCAGTTCAGAGTACCCAGCACCAGATGGGGTGCTGGAAGGGTGCTTCGCCTTGAGACTCTGTCGTCCTACTGGGAAATTTCAATGCTCACGTGTGTGACAGCGAGACCTGGAGGGGCGTGATTGGGAGGAACGTCCTGCTTAATCTGAACCTGAACGGTGTTTTGTTATTGGACTTCTGTGCAAACCTCAGTTTGGTGATAACGAACACCATATTCGAACATGTCAAGCAGCAGGAATGATGATCAACACCTCCAAATCTGAGGCCATGGTTCTCAGCCGGAAAAGGGTGGAGTGCCCACTCCGGGTCAGGGACGAGTTCCTGCCCCAAGTGGAGGAGTTCAAGTATCTCTGGGTCTTGTTCAGGAGTGATGGGAGAAGGGAGCGGGAGATCGACAGACGGATTGGCGCTGTGGCTGCAGCGATGCGGACGCTGCACTGGTCCATCGTGGTGAAGAGGGAGCTGAGCATAAAAGCAAAGCTCTCAATTTAGTGGTCAATCTTTGTCCCTACCCTCAGGTCACAAGCTGTGGGTAGTGCCCGAAAGAATGAAATTGCCGATACAAGCGGCGGAAATGCGCTTCCTCTAAAGGGTGAGCCAGTTGAAGTAGTTTGGGCATCTGACAAGGGTGCCTCCTGTGTGCCCCCAGGGCAGATCTAGGACACGCTGGAGAGATTATATCTCTCAGCTGGCCTGGGAACGCCTTGGTGTTCCCCCAGATAAACTGGAGGAGGTGGCTAGGGAGAGGGAGGTCTGGGGTTTTCTGCTTAGGCTGCTGCCCCTGCAACCTGGCCCTGGTTAAAGCAGAAGAAGATTGATGGATGGATGAATGTATGGATACTTCACACCTCTGGTGTGCAGCTACCCTTAACAGTTTTGAGTGTGTCTAGAGGACTGTAGGATGATAACGACCGTGTCGGCAATGCACACACATAATCCTGAATCAGAGGAACAGTATTGGAAACTGATAAAAACATGAACTCAACTTAATAAACGTTAATATTTACCAGTTACCATCACTCATGTGTGGTTTTATTGATGTCTGTGGTTCTCAGTCACCCAGGTCATGGTGATCTCAGGAGCTTGGAAGGAAAAGACTGAACGTCATTAATTTTTGTCTGAGAAGCTTCTTCATTTCTGAGAACATTTGGTGGAGAGTCCCAGATTTTTAAGGCCTGTTGGGAGTGTCCCTAAGAGGGTTGTGGAGCCACTATTGATCCTCTGCCTAATCACACGGGCCCAGGGGTGAAAATGGGTGTGTCATTGTCAGCAGAGCTTTCTAATATTTATATTTTATCCTGGCACAGTTGGTGTGGAGAACTCAAAATTTCATTGTATTTGTAAATGACGATAAAAAGCTATTTTACTCTATTCTATTCTTTCTCAGATCTTTAAGGACACACTGCACACCATTTTGAGACATGCCAAGTTTTCAGCTAATCACCTTTTTGCACCAACAAGTTGACTTCTTTCAGTTTGAGCAAGCCACGTAGTCTGAAAGGAACCTGAGGAGTGATACTTGACTGTCACTCATGCAGGGGTTAAAGCTGAGAAGCCTGGAGCTGTAACTGAACATTCCTCTGCTCATTCAGGTTTTGCAGAAACTCCCAGGATAGATAAAGAAGAATGGAAATATGTTTTAAACTATGGACAAAGTAACCCTGACACCTTTGAAAAGTCTGAATTAAAATGTGTTTAATTCAGTTTTGAAGTTAAACTCTTGGTTTGTGTTAGTCTTTTTACAGATCTGTTAAATAACATGTTGTTGTTGCTTCACAAAGAGCAGGGGCGCTGCCAACTGAAACTGTGTTGCAGGCGGTTTCTAGTATTTCTAGTCTGAAAATTTCCTTGGAAGACTGAAAGCAGGAAACACAACCACATCAATCATCATCAAACAAAGCAGCTTTATTTCACCAGTGATTAAAGATGAAAAAGCGAGATAATGCAGATTTTAATGAGCAGATCAGGACCAACCTGTTCAGACCTGTGTTCATATACAACTGTCATGTTTTATATCTTTATCATTTCTGTCTGAGGCCCTGACCTCATTTTTCTTTCTTTGGTATGTTGTGCTGATTCTTTCATTATTTATCCAATAAGTATTTTTATACACATGATGGTGGGGTTTTTCTTTTTGGCTTTGCTTCACCACATTTATACAAACACTAACTCAGTGGTGGTGCAGTACTTGTACCACAACAGATCCCAAGTGCTGGATTTTGGATGTCTTCTTCCAGTGTTTGTTCACAGTGTTTTTTGAAACAGTTTTAAGTGTGTAAGTGACACTGTCCCTCCCTTTAACTGGAAACACAAACAGATCAAACCAGCTTGTTCCAAGAAGTCAACATTCAGGTTTTAGAGACTGAGGTGGAGCCAGCTGTGCTCGACAGGAAGTTCTGAGACTTATTGTGTCAGTGTTTGCCGGTGAGGTGATCCAGCTCAGGTGAAGTGAAGTCTTCAGCTCCACTCTGTGAACTCTTGGATCTGTGAGGAGAACTAGGACTCAGCGTCACTGCTGTAAGTGTCTCTGATCATTCAGCTTTCAATTGTCTAGGAAAGTGTTTCTGTTCAACAGGCAGCAAACATTTTCTCCTTGTTACTGCTCACTGACATCTCAGACTGCTCACTCTTTATCAGAACCACTGCAGCTCTCAGACATCACATTCTAAAAACACATATAAGACAAACGCATCATAAGATTTGTGTTTGTGGAGAATTTGTCCTGATCTTTACACCTTCACCTCACCTTCTTTACACCTTGAAGGTTTTACAGAGGACTTTGTACATATTTGTAATATACTATAATGTACTTCTATTCACACAGAGCAATTCTTTCTAACCTCTCAGAGCACTTTGATCACAGTCCACATTCATACAGTACAGCACTTTATCCTGAACACTTTGAGCTCATCTCGCTCACATCAGCAGCCAGTTTAGACTCACCAGTTAACCGAAATCCACACAGCTTCTCCCTCTGGTACAGTGTGTGATATATTACACCTCCGTTTCTCTACAGGGCACTGTGAGGCCATTAATCACTGCTGCTGATGTTTGCTGCCTGTCTCTATCAGAAGTGTGTAGATGATGGTTCAAAAACAGAATAAAAATTAAGACGTCATGTAGAGTTAAATTGTATATGACATGATCTTTTAATGAGTGACTTATGTATATACACTCAACAAAAATATAAACGCAACACCTTTGTTACTGCTCCCATTCCCCATGGGATGGACGTAGAGACCTAAAATTCATTCCAGATACACAATATAACCATCCCTCCCAAACAGTGGTCACAAATCAGTCCAAATGTGTGGTAGTGGGCACATCTGCTATATTGAGATAATCCATCCCACCTCACAGGTGTGCCACATCAGGATGCTGATCTGACATCATGAGTAGTGCACAGGTGTACCTCAGACTGCCCACAACAAAAGGCCACCCTGGAATGTGCAGTTTTTTGCGCTATTGGGGGTCTGGGGACCCAGAACCGGTCAGTATCTGGTGTGACCACCATTTGCCTCATGCAGTGCAACACATCGTCGCATGGAGTCTATCAGATTGTCAATTGTGGCCTGTGGAATGTTGGTCCACTCCACTTCAATGGCTGTGCGAGGTTGTTGGATATTCGTGGGAACTGGTACACGCTGTCGTATACGCCGGTCAAGCACATCCCGAACATGCTCAATGGGTGACATGTCCGGTGAGTATGCTGGCCATGCAAGAACTGGGACATTCTCAGCTGCCATCTGCCCTGAACAATGTGAACCATGATTCATCCGTGAAGCGCACACCTCTCCAACGTGCCAGACGCCATCGAATGTGAGCATTTGCCCACACAAGTCTGTTACGGCGACGAGCTGGAGTCAGGTCAAGACCCCGATGAGGACGACGGGCATGCAGTTGAGCGTCCCTGAGACGGTTTCTGACAGTTTGTGCAGAAATTGTTTGGTTGTGCAAACCAATTGTTCCAGCAGCTGTCTGGGTGGCTGGTCTCAGACGATCTTGGAGGTGAACCTGCTGGATGTGGAGGTCCTGGGCTGGTGTGGTTACACGAGGTCTGCGGTTGTGAGGCCGGTTGGATGTGCTGCCATATTCTCTGAAACGCCTGTGGAGACGGCTTATGGTTGAGAAATGAACATTCAATGCACGGGCGACAGATCTGGTTGACATTCCTGCTGTCAGCATGCCAGTTGCACGCTCCCTCATTGCTTGTGGCATCTGTGGCATTTTGCTGTGTGACAAAACTGCACATTCCAGGGTGGCCTTTTGTTGTGGGCAGTCTGAGGTACACCTGTGGACTACTCATGATGTCAGATCAGCATCCTGATGTGGCACACCTGTGAGGTGGGATGGATTATCTCAATATGGCAGATGTGCCCACTACCACACATTTGGACTGATTTGTGACCACTGTTTGGGAGGGATGGTTATATTGTGTATCTGGAATGAATTTTAGGTCTCTACGTCCATCCCATGGGGAATGGGAGCAGTAACAAAGGTGTTGCGTTTATATTTTTGTTGAGTGTATATATATATGTATATATTGTGCTATTCTTAGTTAGCGTATTGTCTGTCTTGTCTTAATGTTTGGTTTATGTTGGTTTATAATGGAGCACTGTAACAAAAAAATAATTTCCCCCAGGGATCAATAAAGTATTCTGATTCTGATTCTGATCTACAAGCATAAACTTTACAATCGTGTAAAATTATTGTTGTGCTGAGGACTCATGCGGGCATGCTACTCCATACACAAATACGAAGCAACCTGTCAGCACGTAAAACTATTTTATGATAACAACAAAAACAAATAGAGGGCCATTTTTTTATAATAGTTTTTTTTGTGTGATTGTTTCCAGGGTCCTGACAGAGACCTTTGTATCTTCCTGCTGTGTTAAAATATGATGGTGAACTGAGGATTAAAAACACAGGGTCATAAATCACATATCAGAAACAGACCAGGGTGTAATGTGTGAAAACTGTTGATGAGTCACATGGGACACACTATTCCATGTTGGCCTTTGCATTGAAAATGTCCTCTCCTGTTTTTATAGAGAAAGATGGAGACGTCTGTAGATGAACAGCTGCTGGATATTTTGGAGGAGTTGGGTGAGGAGAAGCTGAAAGCCTTCCACAGGTGTCTTCAGGATCCTCAGGTACTTGGTGGTTTTCCAGCCATCAAACAGTCCCAACTGGAGACAGCAGATGAACTGGAGACAGTGGATTTGATCATGGAGACATATACTGATGATGTGATGAAGGTCACCAACTTGATTATAAAGAAGATAAGAGAAACAGGTACCACAACATCTCCAACAGTAATAAAATACAGCAGTGCCAGTCTTTATAAAACCTTTTTCTTTGTTACTTTTGTTCCACACTATTGATGCCTCGTATTTGAAATTCGTAGGAATAACAGTGGTTACAGTTGAGTAACATTACACGGAAATTGATGTAAATGGACTCAAATACTCAGAGTAATAATGTGTAAATAAAGAGATGTCCACGAGGTAAAAGCAGTTAGTAAGAGTATCGTAATACTTGGGTAACAATATGATAACCTGTGTGAAATAGGGAAATAATGTCTGTGAGTTTGTATCTTTACATGTTTATACAGTTTTACTTGGAATAATCTCATTACAATAATAAGGTGCTACTGGCTGATGTTTTAGCATGTTTGTATATTGTTACCATATAATACATAATGCAATAATACAGAATGTAACTGTTGTGCTTAAAACTTTTGATTATTACATAGAAACACACATGGTAGTTTCTCTGTAATAAGCAGGATTGATGCAAAATCCAAATTGCCTGTTTCCAGTCAATAACATATAATTAACTATTAAAGCAAACAAGACAGTGGAAAGTACCAAAAAGGGTGACCAAAAAACAAGGGGGGGGGACAACCCACCCCTCCCTCCCCACACCATTCCCTTATCCCAGAGTGCTATCAGCTTGTTTTAACCTATGGTGAAGATCACATAAACTCTCTTTTGTTCATAATTTCCAGATACTCAATGAGTGGCCTCCAAATCTGATCCAAGTCGTCCAGTTTGTCATTTATAATAGGCAGATCCTTTCCAGATTAAGAGTATCTGTCAGTCCTGAAATCAAGGTTTTCAGAGAGGGCACTTCCTATCCCTTCCATAGCAGGAAAATCAGTCTCTTTGCAAACATTAGGCCATAGGACAGGAGGGAAGTCTGTGCACGCTTAAGTTTTTTAGATTGTTCCGACAGTCCAATAAGAATCAAAATGGGGTCAGGGTCTAATTGCTTATCAAAAAGTTTGGAAAAAAAGTAAAACACAGAAACCCCAAAACATTGTAACTTGGTACACATTACAACACTTTTAAGCAGATCAGCTTCTGCACATTGACATTTATCACAAATTGGTGACGTTTCAGGAAATATCTCATGTAATCTTGTCTTTGAGTAGTGCAATTTGTGAATAATTTTAAACTGAATTAACCTATGTTGCGCGTTGATAGAGCATGAATTAACATAATGTAGCCCTTTAGCCCAGATATCATTCTGAATTTCCGAGCCTCTTACCTTTTCCCAAGCTGATTTTATTTTACCCGTATCCTTCTGTCACAGTGACTGTAATATCTCATATATAAAACCAACAGCATGCTTTTCTTTTATACAATCCACCAGGCATTGATCAAGCTTACCTGCAGTTGCAGACTCAAATTTTTGGAGTTGGGACCTTGCATAACTCATTATTTGAAGGTATCTAAAGAAAGCAGAGGCTAATAAGTTGTACTTCTCCTTAAGCTGTTGAAATGAAGTGAAGAACCCCTGGAAATACAGGTGTACCACATTTTGCAACCACATTTCCTTTCAGCAATCAAATGTCCCATCTAAAATGGAGGGTGTAAATGCAGGATTAGCTGTAATAGGTGTCAAAATAGGTGTCAGAACGGGAATGCTCTGAGACTATACTCTTTCACCATCTGTCTCCAAATTGAATTGTATTGTGAATAACTGGATGGCAGTTTTAGTATGTCTTTTTAAAACAAATAGGAGACAATGCGATTGCACCACGAGAGTAAGGCATACAGTCTTCTCCCTCCATTTCCAGCCAAACTGCCATTATAACTGTATCATCTAGCCAATAGGCTACATATTGCTGATCCTCAGGTTTCCGGTTGAGTGAACGCTGGCGCGGCTTCCTGGTATCTTTTTATATTCTATTCATATATTATTCATATTTGTTATTTATTATTATTTATTCATATATTCTTTGATACATCTTACTGGTGATCTAGCGAATTTTGCAAGTGCCTGAGTATTTTGGGTGTAGTCCATCTGCCTGTTTGTTTGGCCGTTTTCTCCCTTGGATCCGTACACCTGACTGTTTGGCTTATCTGACTGTCCGTGATGTGGCCTAGCAGGATCTGTGTCTTGCTCGTATGGGTCTGGATTTTTATGTCATTGGTCTACCGACCTAGTGCTGGACTTTACCAATACTCAGCTGACGAGCTTCTCCGTCTCCGCTTTCACCTGGCTTCTCCACCGCCGCTTCATCTCCACACAGATTTCGCCTTCCTCCCTCGCCGAAAGTATATTCACCGGGGCTCTCGTCGGAATTTCCACCATGACGACTCTAAGCCAATACAGACCCTCTGGTCCACTCCTCGTCGTCCTCCACTAAACTTCGACAGGGCTGTTGATCACAGTGTTTTAGCCAGCCTGCCCAGGTCGACTAACACCTCTGTCCAGTCTGACAGCACCGACGTCAATTTTGGCCTCCTTAACATCCGCTCGCTTACGAGCAAGGGTCATCTAATTCTGGATCTACTCACAGATCATAAGTTTGACTTTCTCTGTTTGACCGAGACGTGGCAACAGCCCAATGACTTTTCGTCGCTCAACGACTCCACCCCCCCGGGGTTTGTTTACACCTGCGAACCTCGTAAGTCCGGCCGTGGTGGAGGTCTCACGGTAATCTATCGCGAGAACTGGAAAGTCACACTGTTGTCTGTACATGTCTACAGTTCCTTTGAATCCATTGTTTGTCAACTCTCAGGACCTGTTCCAACTGTCATGGCTGTTATTTACCGCCCCCCAAAGTCTAATTCTGTCTTCATAAGTTACTTTGTTGATCTGCCGACTCACATAGCTACTGTTTCCCCTAATATAAAACTCCTGTCGAAACCCGCTGTAAAGTCCGAACTGGCTGACGAACGTAGCTCCAAAATCGTTTGTCTGTCATACCGAGTGTATGATCGTGCTGTATGCACAGAAATAGAAAGCAGTACAAAATGAATAATAACATTTTTGCTGAGATGACTGGGAGCTCTCGTCGGTGCAGACATCTTATGGTGCAACTGGAAGTCAAGGAAGACTTTTTGTCAGCCTGGCTACAGTGCTGAAGAGAAACCTGGGGTTGTTCTTATTTACTTCAATCAGTGATGAATAGTAAGATGTTCTGGCTTTGCGGAGGGCTTTCTTATAAATCAGCAAACTATTTCTCCAGGCTAAATGATGATCCTCTAAATTTGTGACACGCCATTTCCTCTCCAGATTACGAGTCATCTGCTTTAGGGTACGTGTTTGAGAATTATACCACGGAGTCAGGTACTTCTGATTTGAGGCCTTAGTTTTCACAGGAGCTACAGTATCCAGAGTCGTACGTAGTGAGGAGGTGAAATTATTAACAAGATAATCGACCTCTGTTGGGGTAGCGTTCAGATAGCTGCTCTGCTCTGTGTTGGTACAGGGCATTGAAGGTGATAACAGTGGGTGGATTATATTCTTAAACTTAGTTACAGCGCTTTCAGAAAGACATCTACTTTGATAAAGTCTACTCTCCACCGCTGTGTAATCAATTATTGTAAATGTAAATGTTATCAGGAAATGATCAGACAGGAGAGGGTTTTCAGGAAACACTGTTAAATGTTCAGGTTCGATGCCATATGTTAAAACAAGATCTAGAGTGTGATTAAAGTGGTGGGTGGGTTCTTTTACGTTTTGAGAGAAACCAATTGAGTCTAATAACAGATTAAATGCCATGTTGAGGCTGTCATTTTTAGCATCTACATGGATGTTAAAATCACCCACAATAATTACTTTATCTGAGCTCAGAACTAAATTAGATATAAAGTCTGAGAAATCAGACAGAAACTCTGTGTAAGGCCCAGGTGGACGAGATATGATAACTAGAAAAATTTGCATTTCCTGCGAAAATGCAGTGTGGATGCTTTAAAGCTGAAGCTGTATGCAAAAACTAGCTGAAAAAGCTGAAAAGTTGCAGAAACTTTGCAGAAGGAACTGAGGAACTTTGCTAAAATGTAATAACTTAGCATAACTGCAATATCTTAGAGGAAACATAAAACTTGGCAGAAATATAATAGCATAGCAGAACTTAGCAGAAATATTGTAACTTACCAGAAGCATGATAACTTCTCAAAAATACAAGAATTTAGGAGAAATAGTATAAGATAACAGAAAGAATATATTTAGCCAAAAATACTTAAACATTATGGAAACATTATGATTTAGAAAAATAGTACAACATAGCAGAAATACTGTGATTTACCAGAGACACTGTGATGAACTATGAATATTGTAATTTTAAATTAATACTATGTTTTAGCACAAATGATATAAAATGGCAGAAATACTATAATTTAGCAGAAAAACTATATTAGGCACAAATCCTATAAAAAGCAGAAATACTATGATTAAGCATAAATACTACATTTAGTAGAAATACTATGTTTTAGCACAAATCCTATAAAAAGCAGAAATAGTATGATTTAGCACAATAGTAATAAGTTAAACAGAAAAATGGGAAAAACAAAATGGACAGCTGAAAAAATGCTGAACATGCTGAGGGTCCCTCAAATATACTTGTTAAATGAAAAAAATCAGCAAAAAAATCTATAACAGCCGCACAATCACAAATATGGACACATATGGAAACACACATGCACAGAGAGACACACAAGATCCAATTCAGTCAACCAGTCTAAATATATTGAATTTGAATCTTACAATGAGATCATCCCATTAAAAGGTTTTCTCTCTCTCTCTCTCTCTCTCTCTCTCTCTCTCTCTCTCTCTCTGTGTCACACACACACACACACACACACACACACACACACACACACACACACACACACACACACACACACACAGAAAGAGAGAGAAGCAAGTTTCTAGCTCAGTCAAAGGCACATTTGAGCTACTCACCCCCTCCCTCCTGTGCTGAATCATAGAGCGAATGAATCACTCAGGACTCACTAACCCCCTCCCTCCTGTGCTGAATCAAAGAGCGAGCGAACGAATCACTCACTCACCCCCTCCCTCCTGGCTCACAGCTTCTTCTTCTTCTTGATTGGCAACCAATATTAAGGCGCATTACCGCCCCCTGGCTCACAGCTCAGTGGACATTTAGATGAGAAAATATATATTTAACACATTTAAGGAAAATACTAATAAAATACAAATAAACAAAATAAATGTTTATTAAGCAATTTTGATAGGAAATTTTAATAAAATGCTGAACAGAACATTACATTCTATTATTTTTAACACAGGTATGGTTGCTTTTCTTACCCTAATAAATGAAATCATCATTATATATGGAAAAAGGAAGACTGATGTTAAAAAAACAAAGAGAAGAATGAGTACATGTTCAATTGCTTTCAGCTTTCTGTATTTTATTTATTTTATTTTATTTTTTTATTTTTGCCTGTCCCATTTGGTTCTTTAGCCGTCAGAATTGCTGTCTGAAGACCAACAGGGATACCCAGTGGATTTACTTTGCAAAATGGATCATCATGGCCTTGCCGTATTAGTCCATTTGATCGACCTTTGTTGTTATTATTTATTTTATTTTATTTTCAGATGTTACAGACGGGACAAACATGACTGGGGGATAGGAAAGGGAGAAAGAAAGATGAAGGAAAAGAAAAACAGAAGGGAAGAGGGACAGTGAGAAAGGGCACTTAAAAAGATAAAGAAAAAAAAATCTCCTGGATCACCTGTTGAGAGAAAAACAGAAAACAAGCAAAAAAACATACCAAACACCATCGCATTAATCTAGCTAAGCGTAAACAGCAGTAAATACTAAATATTGAATGTTGTTGTGCAGCACCCAGGACAGACAGCGCACAACGTGCTTTGAAGTAGCAGCAAGGAAAGGTGTAATTTATGTCTATGAACACGGTCTGCTAGAGGGTGTAGAGGGCCATAGCCCCGTCCTCCAGGGCATGCAGCAAGCATGGAGGAGATCCAGGCTCCAGATATCCAGAGGCCCCAGAGTGCGAGAGCCCAAAGAGGACCACTGGAGGGGCATCCGTGCCACCCTCCTGGGAAGAGCTGAGGAGATCCCCAGACGAGGGGTCGCCCAGTAGCCACCGAGCAGAAGCTAGAGGGGGCTGCACTGGCGTGCCTGCTGACTCTGCTGGCTGCCTCTGCCTCAATAAAATTGAGGCAGAGGCAGCCAGAAGGGGACAGAGGGGGGTAGCCTCCTCTGCACCCTGGTGACATACCCCTACTCAAAGGCCCTGCATGTGTGGGTGGTTGTGGTGGAGCGGGAAGAGGGAGGCAGCTGGAGATGGGGAGGGAAGGAAGGGAGAGGCAGGTGACCCCTCCCTGGGGCCAGCTCCCCCGCTGACCCCAGTAGGCACTCCCATACTCCGCGACCCGCCAGGGAAAGGGGGCCCAGGCCCATCCAGACCAGGGGACCAGCACAGCAGCGCCCCCCGGCCCCACAGAGCCCGGGACAGTCCACCCAACCCCACCACAGAGAAAACTGCACCCACCCCCCCATCCACTCATCTTCCAGATTACATGAGACAATAGACGCCCAGGCTGAGATCTTCCTCCACCTCTCCTGTATCTCCCCCTCCTGCAGAGAGTTCCTGAGGAGAGGAAAGCTCCTGCAAGGTGTGACAATCTCCCCCACCAGTTGAAGAGCCCCCCAGGTGGCTCGACACACCGGCGGCACCCTGCGCCAGGGATGGGCCCCCATGCACCCACCCGCCCACAACCCCGGCAACACACAAACCAGGATCCGAGGCCCGGCCAGGGCCCCAGCCCAGAGACGGAGCGCCCCCAGAACCTCACGCCCATCCCGGACCCACCCAGGGGCAAACAGGCTACCAGGTCAGTAACCCACGTCCGTCAGCACAGACCCTCGCCTAGCCCCGCTGCACGCAGCCACGAGGAAATGGTCAGAAAAGAGCCCCCAACCGGACATGACCGCTACCCCGGGTTGAGCCCCCCAAGGAAGATGCCTCCGGGGAACCCCCCGACGCCCTAAGCCTGTCCCTACCCCCACACCAATCACAACATTGAAGGCGGGACCAAACTATGACCCCCCACCCCCACTAGGTGATGGAGCTGATCAAAGGAGCCCAGAGCAATTGATCTAATGTGGTGGCAGAGGCTGTATCAAGACTAATGTAATCTAATAGATAATTTCTATATTGGTTAGAATTAAGATTATTTTTATTTTTCCAGTTCATGAGGACTGTTTTCTTGGCTATGCATAGGGCAGTGAAAACCATATGGGCGATATTCTTTTCTGAAGTGACATTATCTAAGCTGCCCAACAAACACACTAAGGGGGAAGTTGGAATGTTACATTTCAGACACTTTGATAAGTCTTCACATATCTCGCGCCAAAACTTTTGCACTGGTGGACAGAACCAAAGAGCGTGGATGTAGTAGTCTGGTGTATTGCCTTGACAGTGTGAGCAGTTGTTGGAGGATGTAAAGCCCATCTTGAACATCCGATGACCTGTATAGTGCACTCTATGTAGTATTTTGTATTGTATTAATTGCAGACTGGGATTTTTAATCAATTTAAAGGTTTTTAAGCAAACCTGAGACCAGAAGTTTTGGTCTAAGCTGACTGATAAATCTGCTTCCCACTTTGCAATAGGAAGGGATATTGATTCATCTAATTTAGAAAGTGTTCTGTATATTTTAGATAGTAATTTGGGGGATTTAAGAGTAAGGAAATGTGCCGCACTTAGTGGTGTTTGTAATTCAACTTGACTGAGGTTAAATTTCTTTTTTACTATGGATTTAATTTGTTGATATTCTAAAAATCTTTTCTTGTTGATCCCATATTGTGCAACTAGTCTGTCAAATGGGATCAGTTCTGTTCCCTCCAATATATGTTCTAAGTATTTAATTCCTTTACAACTCCATTCTTGGAAATTAATCATATTATTGTTTTGTAATACAGTACGTCAGGGTTATTCCAGATAGGAGTACGTTTTCATGGGATTAATGAAGACTCCGTTATTTTTAGAAACTCCCACCATGCTGTTAGAGAAAAGCTGATGTTGATACTTTTAAAGCATTCATGTCTTTTGATGTTTGAGCTAATAAATGGTAGGTCTGAAATCTCTAGATCCTTGCATAGTGCCTGTTCAACATCTAGCCAGGGCTCATCTAGGAAGGTATGTTTTGACCATTCTGAGATGAACTGAAGCCTGTTGGCTAAGAAGTATTGGTGAAAATTAGGCAGATCTAATCCTCCTCTATCCTTGGTTCTTTGTAGCGTTTTTAAGCTGATACGCGGGGGTTTATTTTTCCAAAGGAATTTGGAAATATATGAATCCAGAGATCTGAACCAATCTTGTGATGGTTTGTTAGGGATCATCAAAAATAAGTAATTTATTTTTGGCAAGATCATCATTTTTATAGTGGCGACCCTTCCCATGAGTGATATGGGTAAAGATTTCCATCTAGTCAGATCGCCTTCTACTTTCTTTAGAAGTGGGATGTGGTTTAATTTAGTTAAGTCTGAAAGCTTGGGAGAAACATTAATACCTAAATATTTAATATTTCCAGATTGTAGTGTAGCAGAGGAAGAATTATGGAAGGAGCAGTTAATGGGGAGAACTGTAGATTTTGGCCAGTTAATTGAATAATCTGAAACTCTTGAAAACCAGTTTATTAAAGTAATTACCTCAGAGAGGTTGGTTTGTGTGTTTTGCAGAAAAAGCAACACATCATCCGCATAGAGACTGATTTTATGTTCTATGTTCTTACATTTTATGCCCTTAATTGTTGTAGCCTGTCTAAATGCTGCTGCTAGAGGTTCGATAAAAATTGCAAAAAGTGAAGGGGAGAGTGGGCATCCCTGTCTGGTGCCCCTCAGGAGACAGAAGCTGGAGGATGTCTGGTCATTTGTTCTGATACGAGCTGTTGGGGAATTGTATAATATTCTTATCCAGTTTATGAAAGAGTTTCCAAAACCAAATTTGTGTAAAGTTGCGAATAAAAATTTCCAGTTAACTCTGTCAAATGCTTTTTCTGCATCTAGAGATAATATTATGGTTTCAACGTTTTTATTGTATGAGTAGTCTATTAAATTAAGTAATCTACGAGTGTTTGTTGAGGAGTGCCGACCTTTTATGAAACCAGTTTGGTCAGGATGAATTAAGAGGGGGGTCATTTTCTCTAATCTCTTTGAGAGAGCTTTGCAGATTATTTTAAGGTCTACATTTAAAAGAGAAATTGGACGATAGCTTGAGGGAAATAAAGGGTCTTTGCCTGGTTTTAGCAGGAGACTAATGTTGGCAGAGTTCATATTTGGTGGTAGTCTGCCCTTTTCCTCGATTTCCTGCAACATGCTGTGGAATACTGGTGCCAAAATTGTCCAGAATTCTTTGTAGAATTCTGCAGGGAAGCCGTCTGGACCTGGAGCCTTATTATTGGGCATACTTATCAGGGCTTCCTGGAGTTCACTTGGCGTCAGTGGCGAATCCAATTCAGTTGCTTGACTGTCTAGTAATTTTGGAAGAGTTACGTTGTCAAGTAACAGATCAATTTCATTTTTAGATGGGTTTATTTGTGGTGAAGATAAAGTTTCATAGAAATCCCTAAAAATGTTGTTTATTCTTCCAGGATCATATATTGTGTTCCCCGATAAATCTTTAGCAGCACATATAGTTGTTTTTTCTTTATTTATTTTTAGCTGGTTAGCTAGAAATCGACCTGATTTGTTACTGTGTTCAAAATTCTGCAAACGAAGTCTTTGTACTAGGAATTGTGTTTTTTTATTAATAATTTTATCTAATTCTAGTTTTGTTTTGCATATTTTGTTCATTCTTTCTTGATCTTGGTGGGACGCGTAGGCTTCTTCTAGTGATTTGATGTTTTTTTCTAATTCCTGAATATTTTTGTTTTCTTCTTTCTTTTTGTGTGATGAGAAAGAAATTATTTTACCTCTCATCACAGCTTTTCCTGCTTCCCATAGAACAGACGCAGATATTCCGGGAGTGTCATTAAAGTCTAAATATGAAGTCCATTCCTTTTTAAAATATTTAATAAAGTCTTCATCTTTGAGTGGCGATGTATTGAATCTCCAGTTTTTACTTGGTGTAGCGTTCTTCTTATGTATTAGTGTTACAGATACAGAAGCATGATCGCTGACAGCTATAGGATGAATCTCAGTGTCTGTAATGTTACTCAGCAGTGAGCTGCTGACCAAAGAATAATCCAGACGAGAGCAGGAGTGATGAACATGTGAGAAGAAAGAATATTCCTTACTGGTGGGGTGAAGGGAGTGCCATGCATCGCAAAGGCCATAGTCACTTATATACTGTTTGATTATATTTGTGGACTGCCAGTTACGCTGAGTTCCTGTTGTGTTGAGCCTATCCATTTCTTGATCACTCCTGTCCTGCAGCAGCTTCATTGGCTCCCGGTCAAATACCATATCAATTTCAAAATACTCTTGTACATATTGAAGGCTATTCATCATCTCGCTCCATATCCCTCTGATCTGGTTCAGATCACCGCCCCATCTCGTTGTCTCAGATCTACTTCTTCCCTTTCACTCTCCGTCCCCTCCCACCGTCTTGCCACCATGCAGGGCTTTCAGCTGCTCTGCTCCTCAACTCTGGAATTCCCGACCTCCTGATTTAAGAAATATCTTTTGCTTCTCTCTCTTTAAGTCCCAACTCAAAACTCACTTGTTCAAAATAGCTTATCCCACATTACCTCTCCACTCTGCTATTTTAAATTTGTTTTATGTTTTATGCTTTTATGATTGTGTAAACTGTTTGCTTTTATGTTGCTTTTATTATTCTACCTTGTACAGTGTCCTTGAGTGTTCTGAAAGGTGCTTTCAAATAAAATGTATTATTATCATTATTATTATTATTATTATTATTATTATTATTATTATTATTATTGCATATTAGCTGTGAAGTAGTAGTTTTTAAAGTCTGGTAATGCTATGCCACTATACATTTTCTCTTTACAAAGGGGTGCCTTTTTTATCCTGTGGCTCTTGTAATTCCAGATAAAAGGGAGAAGGACTGAGTCCAATTTCTGAAAGAATGTAGCTTTCAGATACACAGGGATATTTTGAAAAAGATATAGGAGATGGGGGAGGCAGATAATTTCAATAGCATTCACCCTGACTATCAAGGAAAGTGCGAGTGAATTCCAAAATTCAACCTCATTTTTAAATGTATCCAAAGTTCTCACAAAATTAGCTTCATATAATGACTTGTGTGACTTAGTAACCTCGATCCCCAAATGTGACAATTTTTCTGAAGTTATTTTGAAGGGAAGTCGATTGAGTAATTAAGATTACCACATTTAATTGGCATCAATTTGCTCTTATTAAATTCAGTTCTTTTGAATTCTTTTGGTGGCAGAAACAGACTGGCCTCAGAGTGGTCGAAGCTCAAAAAATAATCTTTATTTTACATTTCCGGAAATGGAGACCGAGCACACGCAGACACAAGCTCAGGTCTGAATGCAGTAGCACCCAGCATGGTTATATTTCTGCAGCACGTCACACACACACTCAGTTAGTTCCTCTTTCTTTTTTGTGTCTGATTTCCTGTGCAGCTCTGCACTAAACTTCCCATCTCTAAAGTCTGTTGCCAGGGCAACCTGTCACCCTCTGACCTAGTTTTTGTCTCGTCTGAGCTTGGTTTCTAAAGGCCTCTCTTATTAAAATACATAAAACAATATAATCAGAAAATAAGCACTAAAAATATATATTTATTTCGTAACATACCCCCTTTTTAACTAATTGTATTAGCTAACATAATTAAGTGACTGCCTCAATAACTACTGTGAACTAAAAAAAAAGATATAATTAGCTTTTTCTGGTAAAAGGTCCTACATTACTTTTGTCACTCTTTGGAAACAGCCTCTATAGAGTTAACCCGTTTCCGCTTCCAAAACTTTACTCCTGGTTTCTTCACCCCCTTTAATGGGTAGCACATATAGAATAGAATAGAATAGAATGCTTTATTGTCCCTATACGGTTGTACAATGAGTTACAGAGCATCTCCTCCTCAGTGCAAACATGCTGGGGGGGCACAGTTCTGCAGCGCTATATAAATATGGACAGTATTAACACAGGGAAAAAATACATCAAAATCCTCAGGGTGCTTAGCAGAGCTCTTTTGGCACAAATCTTCAGCCCAATTAACAGTTTTTCCACACACATTCACAATTCTTTCAATGGCATTTTAGCACAATTCACTCTCTCATTGAACAGATCTTCTCAAAGACACGCTACACTTTTCTCTATTAGACTTTCAAAACAATATACACTTTTGATCATTCATCCAAAGACAATTTTACACTTCATTTATACATTCACACATTTATAAAGACACCAAATGCCAAGATACATTATTTCCATTTCCATTACTCAGTATTCAACATTTCCATTACTCAACATCACATCGTCTTCCCTGGTACCAGCGTTCCTACCTTTTCGACTACTTTAAAAGCCTCTAAGGCCCAGGTCCGCCCATCTTGCTGGTCAAACAACGCCATCATCAATAGCGGTCAAATTTCTAGGCCCTATTTAAAAGCGCTCCCCGCAGCTTGACCAAAAGCTCCACTTAACCAGCGTTTCAGTATCCTACTGGTGCCTGAAGCTTTACTTAAAGCTTTACCGGTCACCCGCGTTGAAATGGTCACACCCAAGCCCCACTTTGTCGTTCAATCGGTGCAACAAAAGTGGTACTTGACCACTGATTATTAACGACCGACCTCAGTGGTCACGGGAATCACCCGGGTTCTCCTGTTGCCGCAGGTCTCTAACGCGCGTCTGCAGTGAAGTGTGGGAACCAACCCCGAACCTTTTGCACCCCTGGAGTTCAACTCCAGTCTTAGATTAATTTAAATAACTTTAGAAGCACCACTGTGGACTCTAAGCGCCAGTTTATTGACACACATAACACATCAACTTTAAGCACACGTCACATCAACTTTAAAATTCACCCCAGCATTAACAACAATAAGTTTTCATCAAATATTCCCTAGACTTTACTTTTTATTTATCACACATTACCGAAAATCACCATGGACATGTCATACTTAACAGATTTTATAATTTACTTTAATTTCACCACTACTGAGCCAATTTAACGGTAAGGATCATTAACTTGGTGACCAGATAATTTAGAATTCATCCAATCTGCACAATTTGCTTTTTTTTTTTTTTGAACAGGCTCTGCCTACCTTTAAATCTTTTTAGACAGGTCTCCTGTTCGCCTCAATTCTGATCGCACCTTAAGCCAAATTTGTCCTCTCAGCCGTAAAAGAATACGGGTCAAGGCACCAATTATTAAATTTCGGTTCTTTTGATTCTTTTAGCGAGAGAGAAAGACTTCCAACTCACAGTGGTGAAGCTCAGAAAATCATTTTTATTGTACATTTCTGGAAACAGAGAACTGTAGACACGAGCACGCACCCACAGTTCTAAAAGCATTGCAAGCTAAAATACGTATATATAGTTCTGCTATAGGTCACACACAGACACACACAGTTTCGATCAAAACAACTCCTTCTGGTCTGACTAATGTGTGTGTTACTTAGTTCTGCTTTTTCTGTCTGGTTTCCTGTATTTTACTAATATGACTCTGCAGCTCTGCACTAAACTTCCTGTTTCTTAAGTTCCCTTTACTGAAGCCTCTGTTGCTAGGTGACCTTTAACCCTCTGACCTAGTTCTTTCTCACATCTGGGTCTGGATTTATAAAGGCCTTTATTATTAAAATACACAAAACAATCTAATCAGAAAATAAGAACTAAGAATATATATTTATGTCGTAACCCTATCTAATAAAAAGACGTCTATAAAGGAGTGTGTTATGGATCCCAGTGTGTGTTACGACCCCCTCTGCTAGGTGACAGGTGGGGAGAAACATACACAAGCCCTCTCACAAAATCAGAGTAAATAAGGGGTTTTATTGCAAATGTTAAACTGAAAACCATCTGTGCTGTTCAACAGACCACCGGGCAAACAATTAATACACAAAAAAAAAGAAAAGGCACAAATAAAAGCTAAGGATTAACTAAGGAGAGCCAGCAATCACAAGTCTCTGATAAAAGATAAAAGATTACTTGTTCTTATCACTTAATAATGCAGAATTATCATATAGAAATAAAAGAAAACTGAAGTTGTGCCATTGGAACATGTTGCCTGGCTGAAGCACTAAAGGACTCGGCGAGAGACATCTGTCTCGCCCTAGCAGCACCTGTCCCTCTCCGCTCCTCCCTTCAGTTTTTTCTCAATATATGCTCGTCATATTCTGTGATATGATTTACAGTGAGGTCTTTGATGAGGTTAGTGGTGTTGCCACAACACCTCACTGTCTTGCCGCATGTATCACAAACCGCGTCTTGGCTGCCACTTCGAGCCTTTACTTGAACTGAGCCTGTGGTCATCCACTTTCTCAATATGTTCCTAACTGTGGAAACAGACGGCTTAAATCTCTGAGACAGCTTTCTGTATCCTTCCCCTATACCATGATGGTGAACAATCTTTGTCTTCAGGTCATTTGAGAGTTGTTTTGAGACCGCCATGTTGCTACTCTTCAGAGAAAATTAAAAGAGGAGGGACACTTACAGTTGACCCCCTTAAATACTCTTTCTCATTATTGGATTCACTTGTGTATGTAGGTCAGGGGTCACTGAGCTTACCGAGCCAATTTGAGTTCCAATAATTAGTTCTACAGGTTTTGGAATCATTAAAATGGCAACAGCGCCCAAATTTATGCACCTGCCTGATTTTGTTTAAACAATTATTGCACACTTTCTGTAAATCCAATAAACTTCATTTCACTTCTCAAATATCACTGTGTGTGTCTCCTATATGATATATTTACCTGACATTTCTTATCATAACAACCAACGATTGATACAGGAAAATAATGACTATTAACAGGGTCGCCCAAACTTTTGCATCCCACTGTAGTCTGCTTTTACTGACTGTGACACTAAATGAATGTTAAAATCACCCACAATAATTATTTTATGTGAGCTGAGCACTAAATCAGATAAAAACTCACAAATCAGACAGAAACTCTGTGTAAGGCCCAGGTGGATGATAGATGATAACAAAGAAGATTAGCTTTTGTGTTTTTTGATTTGTTGATCAATTATTAAGTCATGTACTAACAGAGACTTGGAGGAGAGAGACCTAATATTTAATAATCCACATTTCACTGTTTTACTCTTTGGTTCAGATGTGGATACTGTATTGTTCTTTCTTTGTAATTGTTTATGTTTAAGTTGTTTGTTGCTGGTTTTTAGTTTGTTTTTTGTCTTTTTGGAAGCTGACACAGTTTCTATGGAGATGGGTTTTTGGGGGGGTAGCAGGAGGAGAGAAGCTGCAGAGAGGCGTGTAAGACTACAACTCTGCTTCCTGGTCCCAACTCTGGATAGTCATATTTTGGGGGGTTTAATAAATTTGTCCATATTTCTAGAAATGAGAGCTGCTCCATCAAAGTGGGATGGATGCCGTCTCTCCTAACAAGACCAGGTTTCCTCCAGAAGGTTTGCCAATTATCTATGAAGCCCACATCGTTTCTGGGACACCACTCAGACAGCCAGCAATTTAAGGAGAACATGCTAAACATGTCACTCCTGGTCTGATTGGGGAGGGGACCAGAGAAAACTACAGAGTCCCACATTGTTTTAGCAAAGTTGCACACCGATTCAATATTGATTTTAGTGACCTCCGATTGGCGTAACCGGGTGTCATTACTGCCGACGTGAATTATGATTTTACTGAATTTACGTTTACCCTTAGCCAGCAGTTTTAAATTTCCTTCAATGTCGCCTGCTCTGGACCCTGGAAGACAATTGACTATGGTTGCCGGTGTCTCTAGCTTCACATGTCTGAGAACAGAATCACCAATTACCAGAGTTTGACCCCCGGCGGGTGTGTCGCCGAGTGGGGAAAAACGGTTAGACACATGAACGGGTTGGTGGTGTACCTGGGGCTTCTGTTTAGGACTATGCTTCCTCCTCACCGTCACCCAGCCAGCCAGCCTGTTTCCCTGGCTGCTCGGCACATTCCGCTGAGGGAGAGCAAGTGGGCCCTATGGTACCTTGTTCCCTAACTACAGGGGCCTGACTAGCTACGGGTGTTTCAAGAGTGTGACACCGACCCAGTTCTTCAAAGAAGAATGAAAGAAACTGCGTAAAATTAGGTTTACCAAGCTTTAAGCATTATAATCAAAAAGACTTGCAGCTGTAATTGCTGCCAGATGTACTTCCACAAAGAATTGCGGCGAGACTATGAATTATTATGTATGCCAACATTTTATTAGTTTTTAATACATTAACAAGAATTCCAAGCATGCGTGTCTTACATTGTCATTATGTGGTATTTTATTTTTTTAAAAATTGACCTGAGAAGTGAATTTACCACATTTTGAAAGAATGGATGACAAAATGTGAAATAAGTGAAAGGCTGTGGATACACTTTATCTGTAGCTTCTATGTAGGGACCCTTTTGGTCAGGTAATGTTTTGACTGTTTCTGCCCAGGCATTGATACTGACATGTTAACCGCTTTTGTTTATTATTTCAGAGGCTCTTGAGAAGTGTCAGATTAACTTCAAGTTAGAACTGAAGAAGAAGTTCCAGTGTGTGTTTGAGGGCATCGCTAAAGCAGGAAACCCAACCCTTCTGAATCAGATCTACACAGAGCTCTACATCACAGAGGGAGGGACTGCAGAGGTCAATAATGAACATGAGGTCAGACAGATTGAAACAGCATCCAGGAAACCAGACAGACCAGAAACAACAATCAGACAAGAAGACATCTTTAAGGCCTCACCTGGAAGAGATGAACCAATCAGAACAGTGCTGACAATGGGAGTGGCTGGCATTGGGAAAACGGTCTTAACACAGAAATACAGCCTGGACTGGGCTGAAGACAAAGCCAACCAGGACATCCAGTTCATATTTCCATTCACTTTCAGAGAGCTGAATGTGCTGAAAGAGGAAAAGTTCAGCTTGGTGGGACTTGTTCATCACTTCTTTACTGAAACCAAAGAAGCAGGAATCTGCAGCTTTGAAGACTTCCAGGTTGTGTTCATCTTTGATGGTCTGGATGAGTGTCGACTTCCTCTGGACTTCCACAAAACTACAATCCTAACTGATCCTAAAAAGTCCTCCTCAGTGGATGCGCTGCTGATAAACCTCATCAGGGGGAAACTGCTTCCCTCTGCTCGCCTCTGGATAACCACACGACCTGCAGCAGCCAATCAGATCCCTCCTGACTGTGCTTTCATGGTGACAGAGGTCAGAGGGTTCACTGACCCACAGAAGGAGGAGTACTTCAGGAAGAGATTCAGAGATGAGGAGCAGGCCAGTAGGATCATCTCCCACATCAAGAAAGCTCGAAGCCTCCACATCATGTGCCACATCCCAGTCTTCTGCTGGATCACTGCTACTGTTCTGGAGGATGAGCTGGAAATCAGAAAAGGAGTGCTTCCCATGACTCTAACTGAGTTATACATTCACTTCCTGGTGATTCAGGCCAAAAGAAAGAAGATAAAGTATGATGGAGGAGCTGAGACAGATCCACACTGGAGTCCAGAGAGCAGGAAGATGATGGAGTCTCTGGGAAAACTGGCTTTTGATCAGCTGCAGAAAGGAAACCTGATCTTCTATGAATCAGACCTGACAGAGTGTGGCATCGATATCAGAGCAGCTTCAGTGTACTCAGGAGTGTTCACACAGATCTTTAAAGAGGAGAGAGGACTGTACCAGGACAAGGTGTTCTGCTTCATCCATCTGAGTGTTCAGGAGTTTCTGGCTGCTCTTCATGTCCATCTGACCTTCATCAACTCTGGAGTTAATCTGGTAGAAGAACAACAAACAACCTCCAAGAACTCTGAAACAAGAGAACCTGCAGAGAAACACTTCTACCAGAGTGCTGTGAACAAGGCCTTACAGAGTCCAAATGGACACCTGGACTTGTTCCTCCGCTTCCTTCTAGGTCTTTCACTAAACAGCAATCACAATTTTCTACAAGGTCTGCTGACAAAGACAGGAAGTAACTCACAGACCAATAAGGAAACAGTCCAGTACATCAAGAAGAAGCTCAGTGAGAATCTGTCTGCAGAGAAAAGCATCAATCTGTTCCACTGTCTGAATGAACTGAATGATCGTTCTCTAGTAGAGGAGATCCAACAGTCCCTGAGATCAGGAAGTCTCTCCACAGATAAACTGTCTCCTGCTCAGTGGTCAGCTCTGGTCTTCATCTTACTGTCATCAGAAAAAGAGCTGGATGTGTTTGACCTGAAGAAATACTCTGCTTCAGAGGAGGCTCTTCTGAGGCTGCTGCCAGTGGTCAAAGCCTCCAACAAGGCTCTGTAAGTAATATTAAATCAGGCATGATCAGTTCAGAGAACACTTAAAAATACATAAAAATAGGGAATTAAATGATCATCACTCACTTGGTCAACTATGATACCTTTAATGTTTCAGTCCAGCCGGTCAGCATTTCTGAGAGATTTTTGTCTGTAGCTCTTATCAAAGGACAATCCAGACCCAGCCTATAAGACTATGGGCTCTGATCCTTCAGCCCCTCTTATGGGTTCATTATCCTCAGCTTGCTCACTTAGTTCTTTTTTTCTAAACCATATACCTCAGTTATGTTGTGGAAACTCTTAAATAAAACTGCAACTACCAGCTAAGCGTGTCTTTTGAAGTGAGGTTTATTAAAAGAAAGAAATATGAAAAACACTGCAGTGGAGAGAACGTTCAGATCAAACACCAAACATTTTTCTGAGGAGGCACACCACCCTGAAATATTTTATATCTGCCAAACACTCTTAAACAAAGAACATTCCATAGCATATCATAAATCTCTATACCTTCAGTCCAGCTCATTCTTTACCCCCTCCTACTCGAACAAAAGTTACGACCACCCATCACCTCATTAAGAGCAGGATGTCTGGAGATCTTCAAGTCTCAAGTGGACCGTCTGTGAAGATGCAATAAAACCTAAGGCCCAATTGTGAAAACATTCTACATGCATACAACTGGTGTCAGGAGTCATCTTGCTAAACTAAAGAGATATGATTAAAATATGTGATTAATGCACGAGAAAAGAAATCTGCCACCAGTTACAAGATTGTATCTTTTCTTGATGTTTATAATCCAAGTTCTGGTTTCTGTCTCACCTTAAGTACACACTCATTTTTTTATATAATTCTCTGCTATGGCTGTCCTGATTATATCCAGTATAGAGGAAAAACCTTGGGCATCATAATTAAAATTGCCGTCAATGTCCTGTTTCTTGTCAGTAACTGAAATTGTCCAATCGAAAACACGTTGGTATTTAGGGAGGGCAGGACTTTAAAAGGCAGCTTGTTTTTGACAAAAAAAAAAAAAAAAAACAAGAGTCTGCACCAAGTCCATCATGTGAGCAATTATTTACAACCACATTTTTATAGCAGAACCAATAACTTACATTTTTAATCTTAGCCTCTCGAACAGTGAGATCCCTGTAATATGGAAATCTGCCTATGTTCTCCCTTTGCTGAAAGGAGGTGATCCTTCAGATGTTAATAATTACAGGCCCATATCTAAATTGTGTGTTCTAGCAAAAGTTCTAGAAAAGTTCATTAGTGAACAACTGAAAGATTTTTTGGACAAAAATTCAGTTCTTTCCCAACATCAGTCAGGATTCAGAAAACAACACAGCACAATAACTGCTGCTATTAAAGTGGTTAATGACATTGTTGATTCAATGGACTGCAAAAATTACTGTGCGGCTCTTTTTCTTGACTTGTCAAAGGCTTTTGATACAGTTGACCATGCTATTTTATTAAATAGACTAAACAATATTGGTCTATCTGTAAATGCTGTAAGTTGGTTTTCAAATTACTTGTCAGCAAGAAAACAGTGTGTCCATGCTGCTGGGTCTTCTTCCTCTTTTCTCCCAGTATCCAAAGGAGTTCCGCAGGGCTCCATATTAGGACCATTGCTATTTTCTCTTTACATAAACAACCTTTGTGATAATTTGTCAAATGCAGCATTTCATCTTTATGCAGATGATACAATTATTTATTGTTCATCCCCTTCAGTAGCACAAACCCTGCAATTTCTGCAGTCTGCCTTTGATGTCGTTCAGTCCCATTTAACTCAACTTAAGTTGGTGTTAAATCCAGAGAAATCCAAGTTTATGTTATTCTCAAATGGCAAAGAGTTGTTAGCTACGTCTCCTAAGATTAAAACAATTCAAGGATCTGAAATTGAAATGGTCACATCTTACAAGTATCTAGGGATCATTATAGATCAGAATTTGTCATTTAAGACTCACATTCAAAGGCTTGTGTCGAAGTTAAAACTAAAACTAGGTTACTTTTTTAGAAACCAATCCTGTTTCTCCCTCCAAGTGAGAAAACATTTGATTCGTTGAACCTTTTTACCTTTATTGGATTATGGTGACCTGCTTTTTATGAATGCACCTGCCCACTACCTAAAGAGGTTGGATACTGTGTACCATTGTGCTTTACGTTTTATTACTGGCTATGGAAGTCGTGTACATCATTGTTCTCTGTATGCTGCTGCTAAATGTCCATCTTTGCATATTCATAGACTCTCCCATTGGTTGATTTTTATCTATAAATCTCTCCTTGGGCTGGTTCCATCTTATTTATGTGTTTATATGTGTAAAAACCACAACCAATACAACCTTCGTTCGAACAAAATCATACAATTGATTGTCCCAAAAATCAGAACAGAATGGGGGAAAAGGGCTTTTAAATACGCTGCCCCTGCTTCCTGGAATAATCTGCAGAAGGAACTGAAATTATCAGAATTGGTTACCTTGGGAGAGTTTAAGTCTGTCTTAAAGGAACGAGAGAACAGCTCTTTTACTCAGTGTGATTGTTTTTAATGTACTCTTTTTGTATTTGATCTGTTATTGTATATTTTACACATGTTTGTATGGGATATTGTATTTGTTTTAAATGTTATATACCTATGTGGTATGTGACTTTTGTTGCCATGATGCCAGGTCTCTCTTGGAAATGAGATTTTTAATCTCAATGAGATTTTTTACCTGGATAAATAAAGGATTAAAAAATAAAAAATGGAAAAAAAAACATTTACTGTAATCACAGATATTAGAATTAATAAAGTGACCAACAGTACTGTAGTAAGTTTAGTACTGTAGTAACTGTAGTACTGTAGTACTCACAGGCCTGAGCCAGCAGACACTGAACTAGTGTCACTAAATCTACCCGCTCTTCTCTGGTTTCCATTTAGATACACTGGTATAATTGTGTTTAAAATGAAATATTTTTCTTCTGTTAGACTTAAGTTCTTGAACATTTTTTTAATTTAATTTTGCATTGTAGTGTACTCATTTGTGCTCATTTGATTACCTAGGTTCAACATATAAAGTGATTATATTTGATAATAGATATTGTTTTGTTGTTCTCGTTCTTGTTGTTTTTTGCAGGCTGAGCAGCTGTAACCTCTCAGAGAAAAGCTGTAAAGATTTGTTGTCAGTCATCAGCTCCCAGTCCTGTAGTCTGAGAGAGCTGGACCTGAGTACCAACAGCCTCAATGATTCAGCTGTAAAGCTTCTGTCTGCTGCAGTGGAGAGTCCACACGCCAAACTGAATATCCTGAGGTCAGATCAGAATTTGTATTCTCTTTTGTTTGTTTATATGTTTGTTTTTTGTTTTTATCAAGTGAGAAAATTTAGCCAGTAAAGGTAAACTTTACCATTTATTGTTGTTTTGTACAATTTTTATTCATTTCTATGTTAAAGTGAAGTTTTACTAACCTACTCAGCACAAAACAAACAGGATTAGTTATTACACCTTGATTACACTTTAACAGCAGTCTTTCTTAATGTTTTTATTTTCAGACTCAACATCTGTGAAATCTCAGAGAAAATCTGTGAAGCTCTGTCCTCAGTTCTCAGCTCTGGGTCCTCTAGTCTGACAGAGCTGGACCTGACCATCAAAAACCTGCAGGATTCAGGAGTAAAGCTTCTGTCTGCTGGAGTACAAAGTTTAAACTGTAAACTGAATGCTCTGAGGTCAGATCAAATGTCATTTTATTTTCTTTAAAACGAACCAATTAAAGATTTTGTCCATGTTCATCCATATGATGTTGTGTCTTAGAATATTAAGGTTTCCTTTAAAAATAAAAAAAGATGCCACATGTAATGTAGTAATATAATAACAAACTTTACATGAGTATTTGTTTTATAGTTTGTCTTTTATTTTTTTAGACTGACTGGTTGTAATCTCTCAGAGACAAGCTGTGAAGCTTTGTCCTCAGTTCTCAGCTCCCAGTCCTCTAGTCTGAGAGACCTGGACCTGAGTAACTCTGACCTGCAGGATTCAGGAGTGAAGCTTCTGTCTGCTGGACTAAAGAGTTCACAGTGTGCAGTGGAAACTCTCAGGTCAGGATTCAAACTTTTCCACATATGATCATTTAAAATGTGAATTATATTATTGATTGACTTATTAATAGAACTTTCAGCTGAACTGTCACTTCATATTATCCTCACAAATGGAATTATCAGGAACCTGCTGGAGCCACACACCCAGTTTAGGGGTCTCTGCCTGAGTGCTGCAATTACCACTGGGACCACTGTTGCCTTCACCCTTCACAACCTCTTGAGCTCAAAACATGTTCCACATTGCTTTGATTACTGCACTTTGATGTATTCAAGTCTTTATTATAATTCACAGCTGTGTTCTTTTATTTATTGCCTTTGACAAACAAGTGGCCACTTTTCATCACTCATCCAAGTGACTTCTTCAGTCTCAGCTGGCTGCAGGTTTCAATCTTATAAACAGTACATTTGCATAATGACTGAAACCAGCTCACTGCAGAAACAATGGGCTGGGAGGTCAGTTCCTTAATCTTAATTATGCAAATTCTCATTACCATTGATCAACAACCACTGACCAAAACCCACTGATCAAAGCCCACTGATCAATGGCCATCAGCACCATTCAGAGTTGGGGAATGGCTGCAATCACAGCATTGTAAGATGGCGAAAGATGTACCAAAAAGGTGTTTGACTTTACTGAGAAGGCTCGTCTAGCACAGCACAAGAAGTCTAAGACCAGGCAACAAAGGAAGTTTGACTTACTTCTTGTACGTCGGAAACCACCGCAAAATACGGAGAGTGTCCTCAGTGGCTAGAAGAGAGAAGGATGTGATACCGAGGATGTGGACAAGTGGGTGAAGAATCTGTCTGACAGACAGTTCACCCAAACAGAGAAAAACATCCTTGCTAAAGGGTTGAATTTTGCTGTCACACCGAGACAAATCCCGCTAGTGGAGCTGATCACAGCCACAGGAACTGCAAGCCTTCTCAGTAAAGTCAAACACCTTTTTGGTACATCTGTCTGTGAAGGTTCTCAGTCATCCAGGTCATCGTAGTCAAAGGAGCTTGCAAAGAAAAGCGTATGGACTTCTTTAAGTTGCTTGAAGACGTTTCACCTTTCACCTCCTCTCCCTGGCTGATTGGGACCCACACCCAGTTCCACACCTTGGCTCAGGCAATTAGAGGATCATCAGGGGGTCCTTTTGTCCCTCTGTGGGGGGTCACTCCCACTAGGTTCAAATCTGGGACTCTCCACCATTTGACCTTAGAACTGAAGAAGCTTCTCGGATGAGAGGTGAAACGTCTTCAAGCAATTTAAAGAAGTCCAGACGCTTTTCTTTGCAAGCTCCTTTGACTTTTTGGTACATCCTTCGCCATCTTACAGTGCTGTTAAAGCAGCCATTCCCCAACTCTCTGTGAATGGTACTCATGGTCATTGATCAGTGGGCTTTGGCGTGGAATTACTAAATTTAGATACCCAGTGGTACAAAATACCATTAACTTTGGTCCCAGTGCTGATTGTCTTTTTGTTTGATTCCATATACTTAACTCATCTGTTTAAGCCAAGTTACCCGCCTGACTCTCATTCACTCTGTCACACGCATGCAGACTTTTTCATGCACAGAGGCACAGGGCTCCCTCATCCCATCTTTTAGAGAGAATGGGTAATTATATAAACAGCTTTCAGAGAGGCAGGGATTAGGTCCCAGAGAAAGTGATGCTGTCTAATGCTGCCATATTTCTATCACATACTGAAAAACAGAGCAGGAAGAACCAGGAAGAACATGGAGCGGGTGTGTGTGTGTGTGTGTGTGTGTGTGTGTGTGGTATCTAAAAATAAAATAACCAAAAATAGAGAGGACATAGCCTAACATATGAAACAGGAAAAGATCACTGTGTAATCCATTTATTTCAACAAAGTAACTGTATTCTGAATACCACCTTTTTAAACAGTAACTGTTGGGTCTGTGTTTCCACAAGCCCCGCTAATTCTAGAGACTTATTCATCATGAAGAAAACAAGACAGTCGATCGATCGATTATTTGAGCAAGGGAGGCCTCGTCTGTGTCCACCACGAAAATGACCCCCAGATCTGACCTCCTCCTGCTGCCTTTTATTGAGACACAATTCACACAAAACACGTCAGAACAAAGCCACGCCCACATGGTCCTAAGACAAGGCATTTGTATGTATATGTGTGAACTTCTGTAAGAGTGTGTATGTGTGTGTGTGTGTGTTATGTGAGAATGTGTGTGTGTGTGTGTGTGTGTGTGTGTGTGTGTGTGTGTGTGTGTGTGTGTGTGTGTGTGTGTGTCAGACCTCCTGCTGACCAAAGGGTCGTAAACCCAGGAAGCTTACATCAAAAGAAGCAGATCTTCCAGATAAGATGTATCTGCAATAAAACATTTCACCCCCCCACCAGAACCTCGAGAATCTGGGGGGAAGGACAGTGGAATTTCTTTCATCAGAGTTAAACACTGTACAAATGGTAAACATAAAAATGACAAACATTTAACAATTTAACTCTAACAGTAACTGAATATAGATACTTATATTTTGTATTTTAAATATGTAATGTATGTAATGTATTTCGTTACTCCCCAACACTGTCTGTGTAAAGATTTATGTTTCTAAAGTGAAACAGTGAAAAATAACAGTACTGTTAATAAATTAATATGTTGACGTGTTACGACCCCCTCTGCTAGGCGTCAGGGAGGGAGTAACATACACGAGCCCCCAACACAAAACTGAGTAAAGCAAAAGGTTTTAATTACAAACTTTAAACAGAAAACCGACAGGGCTGTTCAACAGACCACTGGGCAGACAATTATTACATAAAGAAAGAACAGTCACGAGTAAAAGTTAAAGGGTAACTAAGGCAGGCTGGCCGCACACAAAATAAAAGCTAGGGTTTTAACTAAGGCAAGCCAGCTTCACAAAATCCTACCCACAGCCAGCTAGCAGCTCAAAACTCTAATCAGACTAAGTTTAAAGCATGCACCAAGATTCGACAAAGTTCAGCAATATGAACAAGTTCAACAAAAGATCGACGAGGGAGGCACGAAGGGCAAACTGCATGTTTAGTCCTAAGCAGCAGCCACTGAGTGAAGGACCTCCAGCCTTTTGTAGCCACAGGTGGGCACGATCAGCCACTGATTGCCTCTTGGAGCATCACGGGATCCCCGGGCAGCCAATCGTCCGTGTGGTCTGGCACACTTCATTCTGCATAAGAGAGGGTTGGCACGGGTCTCCCAGTAACCAATCACACACGAGTCCTGGAACACATTGATTTACCTAGAGGAGGGCGGGGCCACCTGAGGCCAGAGGCCGTAACAGACGTTGTACAGAAAGGCCAATTTTGGCACACATCTGTCCTGAATTCGTGAAATGACAAATGACCACAGGTCCAAGTGTGTCAAAACAATGATTTTATTAAACACACGTGTGGAGGAAATACACCGTCACAATCCTCAGCATAAATCCCCCCAAAAAGCATACTTAAAATGTTTTTATATGTCATGTTTTTATATCTCATGTATCAAAGCAGATACATAACATGCATAAGTTACAGTAACCACAGCTTTTCTGCTGACAATCTTTGACGCACACTCAAAAAGACATTTTCTCCGTCTCCACGCCAGGTGCTTCCTGTAGATCTTCTTATTCTCACTTATCTCTGGAACATCAGAAGCACATCCTACAAAAAACTGTTGCTTATGCAGGCACAAAATGCAGTTACAAGAAAAATACGTCTTAACTCTAACCTAGAAATGTGTCTATATAATGTCTGTGTACGCAAGCGAGCTGTCACGACCTCACTGCATTCTGTCTCACCTCTTACCTCACCAGATAAAGCTTGTAACCTCCTACCAGACAGAAGGCCAACTCCTTTGTAAGCACATTTTCCCATAGGTGTAATAACATGATTGAAACTGTATGTTTAATAAATGGACTAAATATTTAATCAAATGCCACTGCTCAAAGCTTAATAACAGGATATAAAAATAAACACAATATAGAAATGATATAATCCCCACAATTCAAGTCAAAAACACATCAAACTTTAAGAGTTTTTTCCAAGGATGAGGAAGCAGACTCAGCCCCAAACAGCTGAATATATGGATGGTTCCCACAGCAACCACAGCAGTGTGCTCTCAGTATACTTAGTTGTATAAAGGAGTTCGTGGTGTGTTGCACTGAATAACTAAGCAGCTGAAACAGCCTCATGTATGTTGACACAGGGAAAGAATAGTGTGCTGTTCACAGCAGTCACAGCTCGCTGCCTTCAACAGTCTCTTCCTTCCTTGTTTGGATGTCACTGATATCATCTTCTGCTCTCCCACTGACCACCTGTTGGAGGTAGCATGCTAAGATGGCTAACAGCAGCATCAGTACATGTAGTCCTTAGTGATGGAAACTGGAACCATGAAGTCAGTGATGCTGGAATAAGCCTCTCCACAGTGACACTAATGGTCACTATCATGACTCTTTGATGATATTCTGTAAAACACTGACAGACAAAAGTGTTGGACAAATCTGAACAAGTCTACTTATTATACATGACTGTCCATAATTCTGATGGACACATGTTTTGGAGAAACGCCCTCCCCCTGATGATCCTCTAATCGCCTGAGCCAAGGTGGGAAACTGGGCGTGGGTCCCAATCAGCCAGAGTTTCGGGTGTGTTCATTGTGAAACCTGGTCCCACCTTATCATGCGAATTCCTGAGGTCAGATGGCCCAGGATATGAGTGGGCGTTAAGGCGTCTGGGAAGGGATCTCAAAACTGGATTATAGATGGCAGAGAGTTGGTGTCGTAAGCCCCGCCTCTGTTCAAAGATGGTCGCTCACAGTGGACATAGATGCTTCTTTCACTCCTCTTTCAAACCATCTGTCCTCTCTGTCCAAAATGTGAACATTGGCATCCTCGAAAGAGTGACCTTTGACCTTTAGATGCAGATGGACTGCTGAGTCTTGTCCTGTGGAGGTGGCTCTTCTATGTTGTGCCATGCGCTTGTGAAGTGGCTGTTTGGTCTCTCCAATGTAGAGGTCTGAGCATTCCTCGCTGCACTGTACAGCATACACCACATTGTTAAGTCTGTGTTTTGTTTCTATTTTCTCATATTTTATTTCTATTTTCTCATATTTTACTAAAAAAAATTAAAATAGTGTTATTTTTGCAAACTTTCTTGGTTTATATCATCATATAGGGACTCCTCAAAACAAGTTAAATATAAAAGATCTCCTTTTATCTACATTTGTCTTCTAGCCATAATTCTGTGTGTATTACAGTCATTTTCTAACACTCGGAAATTTGGAGCCCTGGGTGATTGTCTGATAATATTTACTGTGAATTAAAAAGGGGGCATATTTACATTTAACTAACTCTACAGCTTCAGAGTCTGTAAGAAGGAACAAATAGTAGTATAAAGGCTTCTTGCATGGCTTCTTCATATGTGATATTGTAGCTGATTTAAGGCTGTTCGTGTGGGAACGTTTCTCAGCCTTGACTCATTTCATAAGGAATGATCCTCACATAAGACCATAAAAATGGTTAGTTTCAAATAATGCCAGGCAAAAATCGCATTCACATCAAATAAAATCAACCCTGTTAACAGTTCCTCATGTTTGAGACTGTCCACACTTAAAAATATTGAAGTTTTGAAAAAAAAAAAAACATCACTTTGTAAATGTTCTTACTTTACAGAGTCAAATTATCTCTGTGGTCTAATGTTTAAATTGATACTGGTTTAACTTTCTGAGTCTGTGTGCGTGTGTGTGCAGTGTTGCCAACTTAGCGAGTTTTCAGACCCCTTAGCGTCTAAAAAAAGACGTGAAAGCGCGTATCGCTTTTACTCTCAACAAGCAGCGGGTGCTGTAACGCAGTCAGTTCTTCTTTTACTCTTATGCTGTTTTGTGGATCACAAGGTTTAAAACTACTTATAAACACACACACAAAGTAACTCCACCAGAGCGCCTATTTCGGGTCACTTTTGCCGGTCCAAGCCCAGGTAAAGGAGCAGGGTTGGAATTGTGACATTAAAAAAAACAATAATTGCTAAAAGAAATTAATTTGTAAAATAAATAAACTAAATAAACTCAATAAACTCTAAATGCATTTAGGACGTTTTTTACTCACTTTATGTCTTTATGTCTTTATGTCTCTGCCACGATGTTATTTCTCTCTCCAACAATGTAGGTTACAATTACATTAGCATTACCAATTATGCAAATTAAGCGATGACGTCATTTAGCGACTTCTAGCGACTTTTAGGACAACCAATAGCGATTTTCCTTACTGAGGAGTTGGCAACACTGTGTGTGTGTGTGTGTGTGTGTGTGTGTGTGTGTGTGTGTGTGTGTGTGTGTGTGTGTGTGTGTGTGTGTGTGTTTAGATGTTTTTGTCTGAGCTTCCATTCAGCAGCATGTTGGAATGACATGTACAAACATGTTTGAGCTGCAGGCAGCTGTGTGTGTCAGGTATCACTTAGGAAATGTGTGTATGTGTGAAGTAATTACAGCCACTGTGCAGCACAGTGTGCTACTGACTGTGTGTGTGTTACCATGACTGAACAGCATCTGCAGACACATGTAAGTCCTTAGATATACGTGCATGTTTGAGTATGTGTGTCTCTTCTTGTATTTAATAGTGATGTGCGGATCGATCCTGAAATATCGATTCCTCCGATACCAATCATTTATGTTCTAGAATCGATTCTCACATTAAAATATTGATAGTTTAGTAATTTAGAGTAAATTTGTAGTTTATCATTAACAGGAACACAGTGGAAAGAAACGATAACATTCGGATTGTCTACATTCAAAGGAACTACTTCCTCTTCCGCCTTTCATAGTCATGTGCGAAATACGGCTGTATGAATGTCTCGCAGCCCCTTGGCGCGCGCACTCACGACAATGGCTGAGCGTAATTGTGCGGATGTATTTTACCTCCACAAACAGCTGAGACGTGGTTTGGATACATGTGGCAAAAAAAGTGAGGTGTTGTGGCCGTACTTGCCAACCTTGAAAAAAAAAAGAAAAAAAAGAAAAAAAGAAAGAAAAAAAGAAGAAAAAAAAAGAAAAAAATTTTGTGTTTTGGAGTTTTGTCTTTCGGGTGAACCAGTTTCTGTCTGAGTGTGTTGCTGGGTCTGAAATGCACCGGGATGTCATGCTTGGAGAAAACTCTCCTGAGTTTCTCTGATACACCGGCTACATAGGGGATGACAATGTTGTTGCGTCTGTCCTTCTTATCCTCCTTCGCTGGTGTCTGATCTTCTTTTCTGTGCCTCTTTGCTGACTTTAAGAACGCCCATTTAGGATAGCCGCACGTTTTGAGTGCTTCCTTTACATGTGTGTGTTCCTTCTTTCTTCCTTCAGGCTTAGAGGGAACATGTTCTGCCCGGTGGTGTAGGGTCCTAATTACTCCAAGTTTGTGTTCCAGAGGGTGATGGGAGTCAAAGAGGAGGTACTGGTCCGTGTGTGTGGGCTTCCGGTAAACTTCGATGTTGAGGTTGCCGTTCTCTTCAATGTGCACAGCGCAGTCCAGGAAAGGCAAACAGTTGTCCTTTGTGTCTTCCCTGGTGAACTTGATGTTTTTATCCACAGCGTTAATGTGCGCAGTGAAGGATTCCACTTCTTGTGTCTTGATTTTGACCCAGGTGTCGTCCACATATCTGTACCAGTGGCTGGGTACTCTTCCTTTGAAAGAGCCAAGAGCCTTCCTTTCCACTTCCTCCATGTAAAGGTTGGCTACAATAGGTGACACGGGGGAGCCCATGGCACAGCCATGTTTTTGTCTGTAAAAGCCTTCGTTGTACTTGAAATATGTAGTGGTGAGGCAGAGGTCTAACAGGGTGCAAATCTGATCGGGTGTGAAGTTGGTCCTGTCCTCCAAGGAGCTGTCTTCTTGTAGTCGTTTTCTGACCGTCTCCACGGCCTCCGTGGTGGGTATGCAAGTGAAGAGAGAGACTACATCAAAGGACACCATGGTTTCATCTGGATCCAGGGGAAGTTTCTGGACCTTGTGGGTGAAGTCGGTGGAGTTCTTGATGTGGTGTGGGGTGTTCCCCACAAGAGGAGCAAGGATGGTAGCAAGGTGTTTAGCAATGTTATAAGTGGCTGAGTTTATGCTACTGACTATGGGTCTGAGTGGGACAGCTTCCTTGTGGATTTTAGGAAGTCCGTAGATGCAGGGTATGGCATCCCCTGGGTAAAGGCGGTGATATGTAAGGCGGTCAATGATTTTGTCCTTTTCAAAGTCTTGAAGGCAAGCTATAACTTTCTTTTTGTAGCTGCTTGTGGGGTCTCGCTTTAAGGCTTCGTAGGTATTGTTGTCACTGAGGAGAGTAGTGATCTTTGTATGGTAATCTGTAGTGTTTAGGACCACGGTGCATCTTCCCTTATCAGCTGGTAATATAGTAATGTTGTGGTCTCTTCTCAGGGAAGCGACGGCCTTCTTTTCCTGTATTGTGAGGTTGGACGGAGGGACTTTGGCACTGGAGAGGGTGGCTGAGACTTTCATCCTGATTTGCTCTGCTTCTGTCTGTGATAATTTATTAATCCGTATGGCGGTTTCTGTGGCTGTGATGAGGTCCACTATGGGCAACTGTTGTGGAGAGATGGCAAAATTGAGTCCTTGAGATGCATTATGTTGGTTTTTAGGTTTTCTGGGAGTTTGTGTCATCAGGCTTGTTCTACACACTGTCAATCAAAGCTACAAGCTGGCATGGCGTTAGCTTTGATTTGGAATCACTTTTAAAAATTTCCATGAAAAGACTAAATTTGTTTTCTTTCTTTATACAAAGTTCATCCCATTTTCACAGGCTCATTCTGACCAATCAGAAGCCTCCATTTCATGCACATTGTAGCAACTTCCACAGTCGCTAGAGGCCGAGGATGGAGCCTGCCTATTTGCATTCACATCATTCCATTCCTTATGGAATTCCTTATGTCACGTCACATGACTCATACATTTTGATTAGCACCCAAAGAACTAAAGAAAGGCTAAAAGGACGTTCAGCCAATCAAATCCCTCCTAGGAACAGGAAGTCTAGAGAGGAAATGGAGCAGAGAAGGAGAATCACCAGTTTAAATGTCTGAATTTTAAACTGGTGACCCTCTAAAGAGGCTTTTATTGACTCTTTCTGTTTTCATTACAGGTTTTTTCACCATTTAAACGTTTTAATATCAGATTGAGAAATAACTTTTTAGTTATTTCTACATTTGACACAAATAATGACTTTCTGACTTGACTTTGGACTAATCTAACAACTCAGCCTGGCTATGTTGGACTTGTTGTGGAAGCAGCTCCCAGTTTGAGTTCAGGAGACAGACACCCTCTCTACTTTGAAGATCAGCTTCAAACTTTCCTTTTTGATAAAGCTTATAGTTCGAGCTGGATCAGGTGACCCTGAACCATCCCCTAGTTATGCTGCTATAGGCTCAGGCTGTTGATGGACTTCCCATGATGCTCTGCTTTCTTCTCTGTCCTTAACTTTTGTCTTCTCTCTCCTTAGTTTGTGTTTTGTTCTTGTCTCTCTGAGCTCATCTCTTCTCTTTCCCCTCACCCTGCAACCAGTCATGGTAGATGCTCCTCCTGGAGCCTGTTTTCACTGGGAGGATCTTTGTGTCAAAGGGAGTTCTTCCTTCCCACCATCACCAAGTGCTGCTCACAGTGGATTGTCTGATGGTTGGGGCTTTCGCTCTATATTGTAGGCTGTTACCTTATACTGCTAAACAGCTTGAGATGACTGCTGGCGTCTGTTGGGAATTGTCACTTATACATAAAGTTACATTGAATGGATGTAAATTGATAGATGTTATTGTGACAAAGAGAAAATGATTGTTGACAGATGGATTGTTGTTTTGTGTGTCTGCAGTCTGTCAGGCTGTCTGATCACAGAGGAAGGCTGTACTTCTCTGGCCTCAGCTCTGAGCTCCAACCCCTCCCATCTGAGAGAGCTGGACCTGCGCTATAATCATCCAGAAGCCTCAGGGATTAAGCTGCTGTCGGCTGGACTAAAGGATCCAAGATGGAGACTGGACACTCTCAGGTATGGAGAGAATGTCTAATAGAGGAGGAAGAGATGGAAACATTTCCTGTGTCCTTCACTCACTTCCTGTTTGTTTCCTGCGGCCTCCAACCTACTTAGCAGTAGCTGGCAATTCCTATTCACCTAAAATTTGCATTAGCCACTAATGGCATTCTACTAAGCATTAATCCCTCACTAATATAACGCTAATTCACATCAAATTAGCTTTAGCTGCTAGCATCAGCCAACTTAGAACTAGCTGCAAACATTGTTAAAAGGGAAGTGAAAAGTTTTAGCATTATCGGGTAATGCTAACTCGCATCAAATTAGCATTAGCTAATAAAAGCAGCCTTCTTAGCATTAGCCGCTCACATTGTTATAATGCAAGGGGAAAGAGTTAGCATTAACGGATGATGCTAAGTCACGTCAAATTAGCTTTAACTAGTAATGGAAGCCTACGTAGCATAAGTCCTCACATCGTTATAATGCAAAGGAAAATAGTTAGCATTATTTGATAATGCTAATTCACATCAAATTAGCAATAGTTATTAACAGTAACACACATCACATTGTTAAAATTGAAGGAAAAATAGTATAAGCATTAGCTACTCATATTTTTAAAATATAAGAAAAACATTGTTAGCATTAGCGGATAAATTAGCATTAGCTAATAACGGCACCCTATTTAGCATTAGCCGCTCACATTGTTAGAAATTAAGACAATATGGTATTAGCATTAGTTGCCAGTGCTTATTCACCTAAAATTAGCATAGCCACTAATGGTAGCCTATTTAACATTAACTCTTCACATCACAGGGAAAAAGTTAAAATTGAATGAAAAATACTGTTCACATTAGCTACTCATATTGTTAAAAAGTACGAAAAAACATTGTTAGCATAAGCGGATAATGCTAATTCACCTCAAATTAGTATTAGCTAATAACGGCAAACTACTTAGCATTAGCTGGTCACATTGTTATAAAGCAAGAAAATATGGTATTAGGATTAGCTGCCAATTCCTATTCACCTAAAATTTGTGTTAGCCACTAATGACAGTCTACTTAGCATTAAATCCCGACTAATATAATGCTAATTCACATCAAATTAGCATTAGCTGCAAGCATCAGCCTACCTAGCACTAGCTGCTCACATTGCTATAAAGCAAAGGAAAACAATATGAGTATTAGGTTCTAATGCATATTTGCCTTAAATCAGATGTAGGTGCTAATGGCGGTCTACTTAGCATTAGCAGCACAGATTGTTGTAATGCTAGGGAAAAGAGTGTTAGCATTAGCCGTGCACATTTTTTAAAGTTAAGGGAAATAGTGTTAGCATTAGCTACTCACATTGTTAAAAAGTAAATGTTAACATTAGTGCATAATGCATTAGCAGATAATGTTGACCCTGGCCCATTGGAAAAGTTCAGAACTAAAGATTTAGGAGTGTTTCTTGATAGCTCTTTCTCATTTGAGAAACAAATAAATTCGGTTATTAAAACCAGCTGTAAGGTTTATATTGTTGATTGTCATTTATGCTTAGAAATATTTACTGATATGGTAAATGGACTGGTTCTTATATAGCGCTTTTCCACTCTTCTGAGCACTCAAAGCGCTTTACACAACTTGTGCATTCACCCATTCACACCCATTCGTACAAGCACAACTGATATTCACACACATTCATACTCCGATGAATGCATCGGAGAGCAATTTCGGGCTAGTATCTTGCCCAAGGATATTCGGCATGCAGACTAGGGGAAGCCGGGAATCGAACCACCAACCTTCCGATCAGTAGATGACCTGCTCTACCACCTGAGCCACAGCCACCGTTTGCTTAGAGTTTTATAATTGATTGCATAATGATAGAGGTTTGATCCTTAGTAGTCTGTAAAGACTGTGTGTGACTTCCAGAGTGCTCTGGCATGCACACACCACTTGTGGTCATGAGAGAGGTCGTACCCTCTCTTACTGATTTATGGTGTAGGAGGACACCTACTCTGTGTCTGCTTAAGTATAAGAGCCCTTTGTTAGGGGGACCGCTGGACTCTTAGCACCAGCTTTGGGGTCACAGGGTCACATCTGGAACACACACCTACACTATGCACAGACTGGTACTCTTTGTTCATACCTGTGTAAGACGTCATAATGAACTTGTGCATATTCATGTAAGCTCAATAAAGAGCAGTGTTACGAGGGAGCAGACGAGAGCGACTGAGGTCAAGTGAAGGAACGGCGCTGTCACAGTTCTCTCCCTCATCAATTGTCTGCTTCCAGCGGTGGGTCTGTGCTAGACGACCCATCACCAGCTTTTTCCACTGGTTACCAGTACGTGGTAGAATCCACTTCCAGATCTGGTTGTCTTTAAATCTGTGAATGGATTGGCTCCATCTTATCTCTCTTTAACAAAAGAATCCAAGTGGAGCCCTCAGGTCTGCAGATAAGCAGCTTCTGACCAGAACTAGACGTAAAAACAGAGGTGAGCTTTATCGATGGCTGCAGCCAAACTCTGGAACAGTCGCCCTTCACATCAGGTCGTCACCAACACTGGACATTTTTAAAAGCCGGTTGGAAACACATTTGTACTCTGTAGCTTTCAATCCTGACCAGTCTTTATAGTCATTACTGTGTATGTTTCCTATTTTCTCTCTACTCTGTGCAGCACTTTGGCTCAAGCTGTTTTTAAATGTGCTGATAAATAAATGTAGATTTCTTTGAATAAAACAGTGGAGCCGAGCTTTGAGCTCAGTGTGTAACAGTGTGTGTGTGAGAGCCATGTAATGTCCATGTGTGCATGCTGACTGTGCTGCTCTGACCCCCCTCCTCCTTTCAGGGTGGAGCCTGCTGGAGTCCGATGGTTGAGACCAGGTCTGAGGAAGTGTAAGTGTGTTTTTAATGGGATTCATGAAAACAAAGCAGCACACATTCAACCATCTTCATCATGTCAGGAGTCATCATCAAAGTGTCAATCAATGAACAGATGATGGATCAATAACTGCAGCTGGATTGTGTTTGTTCTCTCCATCAGATTCCTGTCAACTCACAATCGACACAAACACAGTGCACACAAACCTCCAACTGTCTGACAACAACAGGAAGGTGACACATGTGGAGGAGGTTCAGTCATATCCTGATCATCCAGACAGATTTGATGTTTGGCCTCAGCTGCTGTGTAGAAATGGTCTGACTGGTCGCTGTTACTGGGAGGTCGAGTGGAGAGGAAGCGTTCATATATCAGTGAGTTACAGAAGCATCAGAAGGAAAGGAGTCAGTGACTGTGTGTTTGGATACAATGATCAGTCCTGGAGTCTGGAGTGCTCTCATGATGGTCCTCAGTCTGTCAGGCACAATAAAATAAAAACATCCATCTCCTCCTCCTCCTCCTCCTCCTCCTCTGTCTCTAACAGAGCAGCAGTGTATGTGGACTGTCCTGCTGGCACTCTGTCCTTCTACAGAGTCTCCTCTGACACTCTGATCCACCTCCACACCTTCAACACCACATTCACTCAAACTCTTTATCCTGGGTTTATGGTCTCCTGCTTCCTCAGTGTCCCTGTGCTGAGTGGAGTGTAAAGAGTGTCTCCTGTTACAGAAACACTCTGACTGTTGAACAGATAGTTCAGTCTGTACATGTCTGTCTCTTTCACTCACAAACACGTTTTCACATTCATGGATTCAATCAGTTGATGTTTGAAACTCTTCTAAATGATTCCTTGTAAACTTCTTCAGTCACAAACAAACAGGAAGTGATGTCACATGTGTTCCTGTCCACACAGCAGAATGAGTCTATTGCTGACAGTGATGTACAAACAGAGTGAGCATTTCTGAGGCCCAAAATAAACTGAGTAGTTCACTGAATGAACAATGGACTGTGAGCTCAGTTCCTTCATCATTAGTATGGATTATATATGTATATGTATTATATTAGTATCATATATATCAGGTGCTGCTGCTTTCAGTCATTGTGCAAATGTGCTGTTTGTAAGCTTGTAAAGCTGCAGTCAGCTGAGACTGAAGAAGTCACCTGATCAGTGAGCAAACGTTTCTGAAAACGTCCAGATGAACAGAATCAACCTTTTGGGATCAGCCAGCAATGCAGCATCATTGTTGTTCAGCTTCAGAGGTTTGCAGGAATGAACTGATGACCAGAAACAGCTGCAAAGTCCAAGAAAATACCAGCTGGAGTTCAGCTGCATTTGAAGAAGTCAAAGAAAAGTAAGGATGGCAAAGGGCGACGTTTTCTTCCAAAGAGCTGCAAACATGGTCGACGCCTCATTAGAAGAATCATCTGGACGTTTGTGAGGAACTCTAACCAAGAAAGCAACGTCACACAGATCCAACAGACAGTTTCCATGACTGCAAGTGTTGAGTGGAAAAATGCTACATTGCATTATTGCATCCTCTCACCACAGGAGGCGCTGTTGGCACCACTGATTGCTGATCAGCTGTTCTCTGATGATCTGATTGATACTGTGAATAACGGGACTCACTGAACTCTGTGACACAGTGAAGATTACAGAGTTTAACTTCAACATCTGACTGACGTCACACAGACAGAAGGATGAACCAGTGAGGCACAGAACACAGTTACTGGAGATACTGGATCAGCTCCATGTGAACCTCTGATGGAGAAGCTGCTGAGCCAGAGAAACATCAGGACATGACAGCAGCTGCACTTATCTAACAACATGTAGCAGAGCTGATCTATGTTAGAGGATCTATCACAGCAGCTGAAGCCAAAGTCCAACACTGGATACCAGCTGAGCCTGTGCTGAGTGTAGTGTTACAGGAAAAGGGCAGAAACACTGGTAGCTCCCAGTGATGCTGACTGGGGCACAGAGCTGAATGATGCAGCATCAGGACACTGTTTCAGTCTGACTGACAGAGAAACCTGTAGCTGTATCTACATGTGAGGCAGAGGCCACACAAGCAGCTTTCTATGTTTCACAGTGACTGAGATCTTCAGTGGGGGTGGACATGCTCCTGTACAGACCTCTGAGGAGAACCAAGGTGCAGTCAAAGAGTCCAGTCTGTCCTCACAGATGTGAACATGTGCTTTCATCAGGTCTGCTGTCAGCTAGCAGGCTCACATCAGAATCACTGTTCCTGAAAAACACAGTCTGTGTGACATCATCAGTCAGCTGATGGTCCCAGATCTGAATGGTTTCTGTCTCTACTGAGGAAGTCAGAGAATATCACTGAGGTGTGGATCAGGTCTGAGTGAGCTGTGGAGGGACAGCTTTAAACAGTCCACAGGTCTCACGTCCTGCTCAGTCTGGTAGCAGATACCTCGTATTGTTCCAGATGTGCTGACATCAGCAGCAGCACAGCTGTGTGATACCATGAATCTCAGTTATTGATCCAACACACAGTAAATACAAAGATCAGGATTTCTGAGAGTAATCATTATGAGTCTGAACACATGATCACTGAATGTTAGTCTCCACAATAATAAGCTAACACAAGCAAACACAGCTTTCAGCTCTTATTTTGAAACTGGCTTATTTAGAGAGCTGTGATGTGAGCGTGCCTGGCTCTGAGGCACTTGGGTCAGCCTCTGTTGTTTAGAAGTGTTACAGACTGTGAATGACACAGACCTGTCAGTTTCCATGTTTGTCTGTAACACAGCTCAGGGGCTCCATGCTGAACGCATCCATCCAGTGTTATTGATCCAGGACTGATACCAGCATTGGGATCAATACTACAACACACAATCACATGTGTCCACGTGATGTGTTTGACCAGCTTTATTCATTAATGATCAATCAGCTTATTTACTGCATCTGAGTCCAGCTTCATTTAAATGATCCAACCATGAAAATGACATCAGTCCTACAGAAGCACTTCATGCTAACAGGAAGTCATTGATTAAGGTGGAATAACACAGAGACACAACCACTCACAGCTAACCTGACCCCACTAACTGCATGTGTTTGGACTGTGGGAGGAAGCCGGAGTACCTCAGAGGACGCACACAAACACGGGAGAACATGAAGCTCTGAAACAAAGATGGTGGATTTGACCTCAGGACCAGGTGCGTAATTTCCAGGGGGGTTACGGGGGTCATGACCCCCCAATAATCAGATCCAGCCAATATAATTAAGTAATTGGTTACCTTGGGAGAGTTTAAGTCTGTCTTAAAGGAACGAGAGAACAGCTCTTTTACTCAGTGTGATTGTTTTTAATGTACTCTTTTTGTATTTGATCTGTTATTGTATATTTTACACATGTTTGTATGGGATATTGTATTTGTTTTAAATGTTATATACCTATGTGGTATGTGACTTTTGTTGCTATGATGCCAGGTCTCTCTTGGAAATGAGATTTTTAATCTCAATGAGATTTTTTACCTGGATAAATAAAGGATTAATAATAATTTCATCGTTCCAGTTTATAAAATTATGAATTATCTTGCATTAATAGCTTTTTGATTTTCTTTAATCGTTTCAATTATTATCAGCAAAATAGTTCCATGTTTAATCATCCAGTAATGTAACCCCGCCTCCTCCACCGCGTACTTGGTATTACCCAACCGGCTTTCTCTACCAAACCTTCACTGTTTGCTGTGTTTGTTAGCACAGTCGCTGGTGCCAGAGACTGCCAGTGACTTCAGTCTGAGGTTTGAAGTTTCCATGTCTGTGTGATGTGTGGTGTGAAGGCTGCTGGTTAAACTGGGACTCACTGTTGAAAGCACTGAGTGCTCATAGAGAGATGCTCCATGAGTCCCAGTACAGACTACAAACATGGTGGAAACTTAGCTTTGATATCCACACACTCTGCACGTCTGTGAGTAACTGTGATGAAGATGTGCAGAGATCTGTGTCCAAACAGGAGAAAGACTGTAAAGACTCTGTGCTTCTAACAGCCTCTGTTAACATATGTGAGGCTGTTTGTTGTTGTTGCCATGGAGCTTTGCACTGTTTGGGTCAGCAGGTCATGTGATCAGGTTTGTTCTGCTGGACGATGGTTCAGTGTCGGGTTTGTTTGCATTCATCAATAAATATCTAAATAAATCAAAGACTCCATGTTTGTTCTTTCATCATGTGACCTCTGCTCATCCATCTCTGTGAGTATCAGGATACATTTGGTTCATAATACACAGAAAAATCAGAGTTATTACCTGTAATAAATGTGACAGATTCCTGCAGTGATAACCAGGCAGGGCTGAAACACATCCAAGCTGTCACCGCGGTAACAGCACCGTCCATCCACAGGTGAGGGGAGGAGCAAAAAGAGGGACTTTCACCATTTTATACTAAAAACACTCAACTAATGTTTCTAACATGAAACAAATAAGCCCACATTAATGTGAGCGTTTATTAAATAATAATCATGATGATTTCCTCCTGATCTCATTTCCACAGCAGAGAAAACTGTGGTGTATATTGAGGTGGAGGGTGTGGTCTGTGGCTCAGGTGTAGAGTGAGGGTGGGGTGCACCACAGCAGCATGCTGGGACTGCTGAGGGTGGAGGAGGGAGTGATGATGACATCATGAGCAGCGCAAATAATTAATCACCAACACAGTTGTGTTTGTTTCTAGTATAGTTATAAATAAGCTGATCAAATATCTGCTGACTGATTAGATCCAGTATCTATTACAGATGAACTGGATATCACAGCATGTTGTTAACCCGTCATATCAAACTAAACAGTGTTGCTGGTGTAAATATCCTCCAATAAAATCAGATGAGGGCTTCTGTTGCCAGGTAACGATGATGTCACCCTGGATCTTCTGGAGTCTGATGTATTTCAACTGATTCATTTATTCCACCTTAACAGTTCATTCCTCAAATCAAACAGGATATTTGACCCTTAAAAAATGTACCAACAAATAATTTTGCAATAAAACATTTATTTCTCAGCTTTTACAAGTGAAATCAAACAAGTTTATTTAAAAGTGAAACCAGAGTGGAAGCTGCTCATATAGAGTCCAACCCAGGCAGCATCATCAAAGTGTCGGCTCTCTGAACACGGTGCAAGATCGCCATCTGCAGGACTAAACTAGTTTTTCTCCTCGTCAACCTCAAGATGACGTCATCGTACAGCAAAACATGCAGATCAGGTGACATGACTGTCTGAGAGGCGGAGTTAAACTGTGGCAGGTAAGCATGTGGAGGAGGAGCAACAACATGATGCTGGAACATCATCATTGCATTATCCAGTTTCCTCTCTAACTGGATGCTGCTGTGAACAAGAACAGCTGTGGAACCAGGGTCCTGAGTGTCATCTATGGATGAATGCAGGTCAGTGAGTACAAGGGCAAGGAGACGTCACAGACATGTTGAAATTGTGGTGTGAAGACGGTGGACTGTGGTGGCCACTGCAGACTGTTGGGCTCTGTCACAATCTTCTTCAGTCTCTGTTACAGACGTGGGTTTGCTTGGACAGCCTGATAGCGACTCCCTGTCTGTCTGGAACAAAGCGTTTACATTCAAAAAGACATTTACACAAAACACCAACATCACATGATATTATTTATTATTATCATTTATTCATATTTATTTTTCAATGAAGATGACGACCAACTGCAGCTTGAATCATTGAGACACATTAAATAAACTTTGCTCGATGACAATAAGCAGAGTTAAATCAGTCCAATAAGTGTGGAGCCCTTCCTTCAGAACGTGTCTGCGTAGGTTCTCAGTCATCCAGGTCATGTTTGTCCAAGCAGCAACCACAACCTCCCTGCACAACATTTTGCAAAGTCAAATTTGCTTATTGTCCCATCAACAGCTTACACACAGAATCTTCTTTCCAGGAGTACAAATATCTTTACTGTGAGGAAGTGACGCAGAAAATACAACGTTTCCCTCTCTGTGACAATGAAGAAGTGCTTGAGATTAAGTAGAGCGATCCTTCTTCCTTCTTCATTTCCTGCTCGCATCATCATCTGACCTCTGACTTCCTTGTCAAGGTCTCTCAGCATTGACTGGAACATCAAATCAGACTCACACCATCTTCTTGTAATGTGGGCATGTCTGTCAGTTGTTTGAAGAGCATCTCTGGCCTAAACACAATAGGAAGAACAACACCGCCCCAAAACAAACACTTCCAGATTAGATGAAGGGCACCATGATTGGAAATGGTAACATTAACACGTTAACTTCCTGTGTTTGGTCTGCAGTGGATGACTCGAGATTCAGGGATCTACATTTAAAAACACACATGTAAAACTGACAGCAAGGTTTTACCATCATATAGTCGACATAACTAAGCACAGCTGTTAACCTGTATGTTTGCTAACATTTGAACTCTTACTGTTGGAAATTCTATCAACAAAACACTAAATATAGTTGAATTCAATCCTACCTGAGCTGGTTGAACCAGTTTTAAATTCAAATTTTATTTATCACACACACAAAACCATACACAGTATGACAGGAGGTGAAATGCTTGTAGCTGTGCAATGCCCGACCAGTTTCATGACATACTTCCTCTTCCATCTGGGAACATAGTCTAAAGACAGGAAGCAGCTACTGTCAGCTTCCTGAATACCCAATAAGAAACAAATCAGGCCAAATCAACAAACCTTTGGGTCTTGTTTTCAAAAGTGCATGTTTGGCAGCTTCTGTCTCTCTTTCCATCCACTGTTGGATGTCTTGTTCTGAAATAGTCACTTGGACAAACATGGGGAGAAAAGATTCACTTGCGACTACAAGCATACGGTCCATTAAAGTCGGGTTACTCGGGGACTCTTTCAGGACGGCAGAAATCTCCTCCTCAGCAGACTGGTGACCTTCTCCTCTTTGTCCCATCTCTGAAGGAGCTGCACTTCTATCAGTAGGAACTGTCAGCTCTCTCAGTTTGAATCGAAATGAGTCATTTTAACTACTAATACAGAAATATGTAGATCTAGATCCAATGACTTCCTCCTCCCATAATGCAATAGTGCATCAGTCAGAAGGTCCAGTCGATGTGATGGAGTCATCTGTTTGTGACTCGTGCAGATCTTCTGAGGAAGGAGCAGAACCTCTCCATGCCTTCTCCATCGTTCAGCCCAAACCCAGGAAGCCTTCGTGTGCTCTACATGATTTCTGATTAACACATATTTGCTGTTTACTGTACAAGAGTGTATCAAAGTATGGACTGAATAGTGTGTGCATGTGCTTAGGATGACATGTGTGTCAGTTGGTGTACATTCACCAGTTTATGTCCATAAACATGGACAGCCAGGGAAACACCTGGAGGTGTTCCTCCTGCATTTGTCTGATAAACACCAAACACAGTTTTATAAACAGGAAATGTTGTTCTTGTGTCATATAGTAAAAGAAGATACTCACATGTATATGTGAGGACAGCACACAGTGTCGTATATGAAATTCAGCTTGATGTTCTTGTCCTGGTATCTTTTCACCAGCTCACTGATGACACTGGATCTGCTCGCCTGTTTAAAACAGATCATCTCAATGGTTTCGAGTCGATAAGAGAAATAATATTTTGGGAAACATTTGGTGACATTGTTGACTGTAGGTTAGTGACTTAAGCATTGATTAACAACTCAGTGTTCTCCATGAATCATGTTCAAAAACATCAAGGGAATTTCATGACGACAGGAGGCTCCAAATACACCAGTTACACCAGTTACATCTAGTTTTTTCTGCTGGTTTTGTGACTGAAGTAAATTTCCAGCTTCAGAGTTGCTGCAGTCCTAATTACAAAAGGAAATAGTAGTCCTCAATCAACCATAATAACTTTAACATGACAGAAATTATCTTTAAAATAAAAAAAAATAGGTGTGTGTGTGGGGGGGGGGGGGGGGGGGGCAACACTCAACATCTGCACATTCAAAAACATCTGTTTCCATCACAAATACTTCAAATGTTGTTTCTTATATAACCAGTCCATTTAAAACTATGACTTATTTAGGAGAGCGCCTCACTACACTCAAAAAAATGAATGAGGTGGATTGTTCAGTGTATATTAATTATTTATTTTCATTTTACTTAAAATATATGTTTTTGTTAAGTTAACATATGTTTTTCTAATCAAGTCTACGTAATTGTGTCTATTATTCAACGTACATAATACTAATGTGTTACTTGATCGCATAACATTTAAGTTAAGTCAATTAGGATCGATATACCTTGTATATCCACAAGGTGGCAGTAATGCAAAAACAGTTGTAATGAAACCGCGCAGAACAAGAAGGTTTCACGGCTTGTGCCTGCTCATGCGCAAGACTTCAAATTTAACTGAAAAAGGCTGTTTTGGCGCCAAGCTGCTGTTTCTTTGAGAGGTAAGACCACTTTTTTTCTTTGACTATGTTGTGTAGTATCTATATGTCCAGCATGGTTATATTTTGCGTTTGTCTTACAAGACATGTTATATCGTTTGCGTGTGCTTGTTTTACATTAGTTTTACTGGGTCCTGGACATGCTTATTTTGTGGACTGTGTAAGAAACATTTTTATTGTTTTTTGTTTTATTAAGGGATTAGCTACAGGGGTTCATGGGGTTATTCTTTCAAGGGGTTATTTTTCCATTTGGTTTCTTGGGATTCCTTTTCTGTAATCCGAGAGTCGGAAATATCGAATAGGATAGCAAGGATAGCATAAAGTGACATTTAAAATCCAAAAAGTCAAGGGCGAAAGCCACTGTGACACCATTGTTCTGCTCTATCAGTAATCTGTATTATGTAAAAATGGTCTGTAAATACAGCATGTTTCCTAGCGGAGTTATACATATCAACATAGTTATAAATTACAGTTTGTGAAAGCACACACTTAATTTTTTTAATAAAATTATTCAAGACATATGAGTGGACAGACAATGGAGGTCGACAGACCTGGTGATAATTGCTTCTATAGAAAGTTAGCACATGGCAGTGTCAATCTCTTGCTTTTCTTCTGAGTAGTATTTTATTTAGTTGTAATTCAAACAATAATTTGCTTCTTGAAATTAAGGAATTAATTTTTTTTTTCTTTATAAATCTCAGATCCTGCCTTTACCTGCTCCCTCCTATACTGATGTGGTGTATGTGGTATTGCTGAGCTTGTATGTGGTATGTGAACTGTTATACTTTTAAAAACAAAACTGTTTTATAAGTTAAGTTTTCTTTTGTGACCCATCCCATGCCCCTGTTATTTCTTCTCCACATCTGAACCATGGTAAAGGTTGCAGTTCAAGGGCCTGAGGCATGAAATTCTTTTCAGATCAGCTGTGATCAATATTTTTTGGAACTTGATAAATAACAATAAAAGCTGTAATGGCTCCATTAGCATTTTGTGTAAATGTTTGTGTTAAAATTATAGCTTTAATGAGGTCTTACTACATTAGTTTTAGTTTGTATATGTGTACATATAGTATGTATATTTACAGTACAGTATGTTGTGTTTGTTGACATATTTTCAGGTGGAAGCAGAATATGTGAGGATTACTACTGCTGCACATGTTCCAAGGCTTTTTACACAACTTGACCAATACACTGACCAGCTCATAAAAGTCTTCAAGAAAAAAGGAGGCGTTGCAGGGAAGAAAATTAGACAAACTTTGGCCCCAGCCACACAGGTGCGTTATTCTGTTGGTAGCAAAATATTATGGCTAATAAGATCATTTTCAAATTTAAACAGCTAGTGTATGGTAGCTGCACAGTGCACTTACATTTATATTAAGCAAGACAAAGTTTGGTACTCAAAACGTTGGAAAATTTAAATTACCTAAACATATGTAAAATCTGATCCCTTGATTTAGGTTAAACCAGAAGTGAATGTTTTTATGTTATGTTTTGAATGCAAAAAAGATGATGTATTAGTTTGTCTTTACCTCCATTATGGACATATATAATGTGGTGGAAACCCTGCCCAACAGGTTAACTATTCATGTCCATGTGATGATTAGTTGGTCTTGTGTACATGTCTATCTGTGCAGTGGATATGTCATTCATTTTGCGTATAATGTGAGTTTCTGTCATCCTAAAGTATATCTGTTTTCTCTTCCTGTATCTCTGCCACTCTCTACAGAAGGAAACCATTGAAAAGGGGAGGGAGTGTGTCCTCAGGGCACTACCTTTTTACCTGAATGAAGACCCAAGCATCCTCTTCAAAGAATAATTGGTTGGTAATTTTAGTTTAGTTTTTTATCTGTATTAAACCAAATTTTGAATAACTAATGTTGTTGCATGTTGTAATGTTGTTGTTGTTGTAATTTGCATGGAACCTGTTTAAATGTTTTGGGAAATCTTCTTGTATACCCAAACTATTTATATTTATCGTTGAATCTGTAGTCTAAAATAGTGGCGCACTGGGGTGCATGTTCCTAATATTGTGTTTACGTCATTAAAGGGTAGCTTTGGCCCTTTTTCTTTCTTTTTTTAAAACTGGATGCCATTTTTCTATGTTTTTGTGTCTAAGCTACAGCTGTTCAGAGGGAGCTGGAACAAATTACCCTTGCTATCTTTACCATCGAAAGAGCTGATGCCAGCACTCCTCCAGCCGATGTGGGTATAACCATCTAGTGTGTCCTGCATGACCTGGAAGACCTGGCCTCTGCATGTGCACTCTTAATGGGTAGGATATATGCACTGAATCTCAGTTAACCTCAAGACTGAAAGCTAAGAGACAATCAAAAGTATTGAGATTTAAAGGATTTAATTGAGAGATGATACTGCACCAGAAATGTTGAAGGGTGGTGTGTATATTAGCGTTCAAGGCATATTGTTATGAGGTGGAAATATGTTCATATTCAGTTTGTGTTACATTGTGTGCATTGTAAAGGTAATTGCAATACATACTAAAAATAAGGGTAAGTTAGGAGGTTGATCTGATATCCCCGTGTTGGTGTTGTTCCCAGATCATCATACTAAATGTTGTTCCAGGATCAACATTGCAAGTGACCAATCAGAATGTTGTGACGTCATACTTTTGCGACTTCGGGAAAAACCGGCGTAAAACAAAAAACTGTACTTAAGCTGCGTGAAACCGCCTCTGTCCGCCGATCAACTGACCCTGACCCTAACCGTAACCCTTTAATAAACAGTAAGCAGAATTGATATTGTCCTTGCAACATTGGAATTTCATAAATGCACGAATGGCTTGGAATAGAATAACGTCACAACAATGTGATTGGTCACTTGCAATGTTGAACCTGGAACAACATTTTCATGATGGTCTGGGAACAACACCAACACGAGGATATCAGATCATCCAAGTTGGGAATGCAGGATGAATGTATATTTTGTGGACTTTTAAAGACGAACAATTGTTTCCATGTTAAAATGTTTCCATCTGAAGTTTTTTGCCCAAACACTGGTAAAATAAATGTTGACAGTGGCGAGTGTTAAATGGTTACTGCTGTGCTGTTGCAAAAAAACTGAACGCTGACAAACTGTTTTATTGTTAGACCATAATGTTGGCATGTTTTGTTAAAGTTTTATTTGGGATGGTGATGTAATTTTCTTTAATTGCTAATATCAGTGGACTATTTATTATTATTATTATTGTTGTTGTTGTTGTTGTTGTTGTTACATTTTTTTTTTTTTTTTTTAAATTGTGGCTGTTGAGGTGGACACTTCACTTTGCATTGTTAAAGGAAAGCACTTCATTGGCATTGTGTTACTGGACTGACCCTAAGCAATCATTGCAAATAGCAACTTTGCTATCCATTTTAGACACTAAAAGAAAAAAAACACTCACAGACCTTACTAGCATCACATGTGCATAACTCAAGTGTCATCTTATCAATGTGTTATGTGATCTTCAATGCGTTTTTTTTTCTCTTCTATTTCTGGTAGATACAGACATTTAATTTAAAGTCTTGATGTTGCATCTGTCTACATACTGTTAATTACTAACCCTAATGAGCTGTTGTGTTTTATTTTGGACTGGGTTTACACAAATGCTCACTGAATGTGTTGGCAATAAAATAAATTTTAAAAAATAAGTTGGATGTACTTAATTCATTTGTGTGGAACCTGTTGACAAAATAGATTTATGTAAAACTAATTAATAAAGCACAAGGTGGCTGAAAATATAATATTTGAATTAATCTAACTTAAATTTAACATTTTACTGCCACAAATAAGAAATGTGTTGAAGTAACTAATCTAAACTATCTAACCTGAAAATATATCATCTATGTTCATACAACATAACTTGATTTAGTTAGTCTTAAATATGTCTTGTTAATCTTAAGTAGTTTTTTTAAATTAGATGAACTAAAGATTTTTGCTTTAAACTAACATAATTCAATTTCGTGGAACCTGTTGACAAAATAATTTTAATTAAAGTCAACGTTTCATTTTTTTGAGTGTAGTGATGGAGCAGTGACATGAAGTTTCCTTCAACATTTCCTCAGCTCAGCTGGTTTGGAGCTCTCAGGATGAGACAGCAGACATTCCTCTACATCTTTGTCTCTTACAAACATGATGTTTCCATCCAAGCGCTCAGTAATACTTCTTCTTTTTCTTACAAGGCCAAAGTCGGCATCCATGCTCACAATCATTGTGCCATCAGTCTGAAACCAAACATCAACACTGGTTCATCCATTTCTGTCTGATGGAACCAAATCTCATGACAGGATGATTAACTTGGTTGGTAGATCATTAGATAACACCTGACAGACTGAACCCACTCCAGTGGACATAAGAGTAGAAAATATGATCTAGTGTCAACATTGAAGGACTTTTCAGCCTGAAACATGTTTATATCCAGAAATGTGTCAAATGCTGTTAAACTGCATGATCTGCATTGTGTTGCACTGAGCAATGACACGCTGATGTCCAAACAGAATAGTTTGGCATTAAGTCATAAATCTCTAAGAACAAACCTGTGTTCACGAACATGTTTATCTCTCTTGTGTTTACTGCGTGGGTCTGTGGTCCTCTGGTAAATGTAGCTGTAAATGTTGTTTTCCTAATATACACGAGTACTGCTGCGTTCATGCATCGATGTTCTCCATGTTCTTTGCAAATAATGCAAATGTTTGTGGATGGTGCTGAGCATTTCTATGACATCTTTCAGTGAATCCCACAGGCTGAGCTCTTCTCTCTTTGCCTAACTGCTTGCTGTCTCTGAACCAAAAGAGCTCCAAGTCACATTATCCATGTTCTCAGCCAGTGGTGTGACTGGTGTGGGGACAGGTGAACCAGTCTGACTGAAGCTGGGAGGTGACGACTTCATTCATTTAATAACAGCCCCTCTCGCTCAGTTTTTTCATTCGCTCTTGCTCAGATCTCTGCGAACCTGCTCGCAGTGTGTCGCTCAGTGTGGTTGATCATCTTCATCTTAACTTCCTGCTTCTATCATGGTTAAAGCTGATGAATCCTGTGGACATCAAACACTGATGGTGTTACTGGAGCTGAGTGAAGTTTGATGGCTTTATTATCCACACTGTGACACATGGCAGCTGTCAGAGCAGAACACAGGAAGTCAGCAGGTGTGTTTGAATTCAGCCTCTGCTTCCTCTGAAGGTCCATGACATCACAGCGAGGCCACGAAGGCCGTCCAGACTCCCAGGCTCCCACAAACCTGTCCTTCTTCTCCCTGGATTTGAAGGACAGGTAGGCCCACCCTATCCCAGGATGCATTGCAGCATAGTGGTGGAACACATATTACGGTCCAGAGATGGAGCAGCGCTCTCTCTGAGTCTTTGAGGCTGTTTCTGTTTGAATCTGGCTTCAGTCTAAGGCTATGGCTCAAAGAGGATTTCTTTCTTTTACTGTGCTGCAATTGTTTACTGGATTATTTGTGCCATTAATTAGTGTCAACTAATTTTTATTCAATCTCCGTACAGGATATGCTTGTGAAGATGGAATATGGGGGAGAGCAGAAGTGCGTTGAAGTTCCACAAAGTGATGAATGAAGGACATGCATATTGTATTGAAGAAATAAGTGATGAGATGCTGTTATTTGCATTTACCATGTCAGACCTTTTGATAAACAAAATTCTAATGAAAGTGAGAACATGTATACTGTTACATCTTTCAGAAAATGTTTTGAAATTGTGGTGCACAGTTCAGAATAAATGTTTTTCAAAAACCATTGCATCTTTTAGTAAATGTTTATTTCCAAAAGAAATTTCTAGAAGTTCAGAACAGGAAAATTCCTGCTTTTTAGAATGAATTAGAAGATAACTCTTACGTAGTTAAACTAAAATACTCTTTGAGAGTTAATATATAAACTCTTAACACCAAGTGTTAAATTATCAACTCCAGACAGATTTGGTGTTTAACACTAAATCAGAGTTAACGTACCAACTCTCCAAAAAGAGTTAAATTAACACTCTCTGGTGTGGACCCATATAGACACTTTAATAGTGTTGAAATCAAATCCGACAGTGTTAATTTGGACATGCTGGATTTGCTGTGTACATTTGATATTTCATGAAATTTTATTGTTTTAGCTTTGGGGTGGCCAGTCTGGTTGGGGGGGGGGGTGGCCTGGGGCACGCCACTGTTTGTGTGGCATTAGATTTGATGCAGAACAGCTGATTGTTCTGTAAATAGTTTGAGATGTTTATTTAAAAACACCTTGGCTGTATTTTTAGGTAAAAGCTGCAAAAAACTTTGTTGTTTGCATAACCCAGTTACTTTTTTGAAGAAGTAACTATATAATTAACTGCCCAACATTGGTCATTATATCCTGTATTATGCAGACAGAGTTACAGACTCTCTCCCAGACCACAGACTCATAATACAAGTCAGAGCTTTATTAAGAAAAAAAATTTTTTTTCCCTTCTAATAGTGTTAACATGCTACAGGTCATGAACAAGATTTTATTTTTCATTGTAAGTGGGCTAAAGCAGTTAATTAAAAGTAGTCTAACATAAATGTAAATGCTGTAATTTGATTACTTTAATAAACATGTAACTTGGATGGATTGGATGCTGGCGTGACCACAGTGCACACGTCTGCTTTTGCTCACAGTGGTCCAAGGGCCGCTCAGTTTGTGTGTTTGCTCAGACATGTGAAACATTAGAGGGAACATCAGCGTTGGTCAAGTTACTTGAAAAAAGTAATCAGTAACTAATTACTGATTACTTCCCCCAAAAAGTAATCCCGTTACTTTACTGATTACTTATTTTCAAAAGTAATTAATTACTTATTTACTTTTTAAAAACACGATTTACAATCTGAAGAGGTGATAAAGCGATAGATCTTTCAGCCCAATTCTACTTTTTCTACATAATCCATCATACAAAATGTAATCAAATGGAAAAGTCTCTTTTTTCCAATCCTCCTCCAATCCTCCCCTGATTGGGGAGGGTTGGAGCCCTTCTCTATAAAGGGGAGAGGAAACAGGAAGTGGGGGTTGTTGTTTTTTTAGTAGGACACTGGTGCAGCAGGGAAGCCTCGAAGATCCAGGATGAAGTGTGCACATTTTAACGGTAAAGATTTTTAACCTGGCTTTGCTTTTAAAATAATCTGAGGATGTTGGAGGGAGTGCTGGGAGGCAGAAAAAACCACTGGACTGGAGACTCTCTGTGCCCCTGAAAAGGAAACTGGACCAGTTTTGGGGAAGTTCCAGCTCCCAGGATGTGATGTGGAGACCCAGCCTCGAACAAAGTCAGGCCTGAAAAGGTGGGTGGCAAGCCTTTTTGAGGAAGCTGCAGGATTGATACGTTTTGGCTGCTTGTTCTTCCAAGTGACCACCTTTCCCCTGTTTGTAACCAGGCTAACAACCCTGACCGCGGTGGCCTTGGATTCCTGGCCAGAGTTGTCTTCAGCCAGTAGTTTGACCCGGAGAAAGAACAAATAAATCTTGTGCACCCCATTGCAGTGCGTGTGGTGGTTCGTTACTGGTCGATATTAGAGCTACTTTCGATTGCACTATGTGTGTACTGTATCACATAACCTCTCTTCTACAAAAATATTTACATCGTATAGAACGGAAAATAAAAAAGCCTGGAATTATTTGCTCTCTACATATATGTGCATCAAATGACTACATTAAAATAATTACATTACACAATTTGATCTCCTGATCTTGATATTCCTGAGTCCACACTTGTTTATAACATGCACATTTAGTTTAAAGGATCTCATCTGTATCACAGACGTGTGTGGACGCGGAGCGTTTTAAAATCTACCTGTGCTACTGTGGATGTAGTTTAAAGCTATTCCAGCGTGCAGCAAAGCGAGTGAAATATGCAACTTCATCTTATTCTGCACATCTTTTCTGCGAGACCTGTTGCAGTATTGATGGTCTTGTTGTGAAGGGTCCTCCCACTGTGTGTGGACTGAGTGCAGATGTGGCTCAGGGGTTGTGTGGAGATGCTGGACTGGTCTAAGATGACGAAGCTTCCACTGCACATTCTGAATAACACAAATATATCATCAGATGTACACTCAAATAAAATGTTAGCATAAGAGAAAGTGTAAAGTGTCACTTGGCTTATTACATATTTAAGGAACATTTCTTATTCCACTCTGTCACACACCTGCAAATTCAGAAACCTCAGCATCGAATGTTCCCCCCAAAATTTGTCAGTTTTAAATTGTTGTGATTAGTTTTTAGTTTTCATTCTAAAACGAAAACAATTACAAATTTTGGTGCGTTTGCAAAGGTTGCATTAATGTTTTTACTTTACATCAAGACTAAATAAAGCTCTGTGGGCTTTTTATCGATACAATAAAAGGAGGAAACAAACTCTCTTCGGAGGGTATTTGAGTCTTAAACTTGAATCGTTTCTCGCAGCAGCAGGAATCAGAGTCTGAAAGCTGCCAGCTAGTTTCCAACACAATGAGGCCACTGTAACGGGAGACACTGAACAGACGGCCCTGGTGTTTCACTGGGATGCTCTCTGCACATTGCAGTGTGTTTCTTAAACTCACTTCATATCAAGCTCATTGGGTGTGTTGCAGGTTATTGTTAAATTTTCCATAGCAGGAAATAAACTGGTCCCTTAATGGTTTCAACGTGAAATATTCAAACACAAATATCTGGTCCACTGTTTGTGTGACTGAAGTTCCTCTGTGTGCATGTGGAGACATGTGATGTTAAATCAGAACATGAACAGGTTACAGGTGACATGAAGAACATTTGTCAGCCTCATCAGCTTCCTCTCTCTCAGCCCTGCAGGATTTTTAGCCTCCCATCTGCCCTCTGCATCACTTCTTCGTTGTGTGGTTTCCTGCTGATCTGAGGACAGCTTATTGTAACTGAGTTTCGGCTCTGCAGGCTCTCCTGGTTCCTCAGACTGCGACAGACGTCAGGGATTAAACACGATCATATTTAACATCAGTTCAACAGGGAATCATGGCTGAGTTCATCACACACGTCTTTAAAACACTTCTGTTGGATCCATGAAGGGCTGTGAGGTCACTAACAAACACATCTGTGGTTTCTCCACACTGACCTCACACCTCCCAGCTCCTGATTGGCCACTTCAGTCACATGTCAGAGTAAAGGCCCTGTCTCTCAGCCCTGTGTCTCCATCTAGCTGTTTATTATAAATAAAATGTGTTTATGTGGCACTTATCACAGATAAAAATCACAAAGTGCTTCACAGTAATACCACAAAAGCTTGGAATGTTCTGATCAGTGTTTTTCTGGATTTTAAGGATTTGATAACAAATAAAGGAGTTTTAACCTGGAACTTTGACTTACGTTTTAAACGCGTCAACATTATTCCCCTATTCAGCTGCTCGGCGACTCAAAGGCTTGACAGTCGCCAATATTTGTCAGCAAAAATGTGCGACGGCAATGGAGCGTCCCGCAATCAGCGCTGAATAAACGCCGATGCGAGCCCACACACCACCGCCACTACACCCGTAAAATCGGCTAGCCTGACAGATAAGGAGACGACGGTGGTATGTAAACTGTGTTTTTGTGCTGGTGTTGTTTGTTTGAACGCAGTTTGGATTCTGACCACATGAAGATGTTGTTGTGACACGCCCACCGCTACGTTTGGTTTGGTGTGTGTGTGCTGTGTGTGTTGCCTTTGTTTTGGATTTTGGCATGCTGCTTATGTTGAATGCTTAAAATGAGTGGATCACAGGCTGCATCTGTTGGTGGAAAAACTGAAAAGGATAAAAGATTAATTTCCCTCACTGAGAAAGCTCTTGCAAACAAAATCGAAACCATCCAAACAGATCGGAAAAGGCATGTAAACAAAATGAAAAGTGTTGTTATGTCTCTTAAAGAGCTAATGAAAGATGATAAAAATCATTCACAAGTTAAATCAGTTTGAGTTAACACACCTGTTTAAGGATGCCAGTGCATTGCATGAATCTCTGCTTTCTCTAATCTCATTTGATGAGATTAAAACCCTTTCTGATTCTGATTCTGATTTGATGAGAAAGAAACAAAATACATGGTTCTCAAGCATCTCTAAATACAATAAAGGGTTTATGGAGGATGTTAACATATGGCTTTCTGAAACTGATAAACGTTCGGAGAGGCCATCACCTCACAAAGCAGAGCCACAGGAAACTTCCCTGGGAGGAGAAGTGGAGGTGCGAGAGCACACTGGAAAAGAACCTCAGTCACCTCTTAATCCTCAGAATGATGTTAATGATGACGTGTTGCCATCCGACAGTGTGTCAAATCAAGGCAGTAGGTCAAGATTATAACAACCATTCAAAAGCATTTAAGATTATTGATTTAACTCAACAGTTTAAAGTGGTTATAACTGCACCTGTAATAAAGGCTAATTGGGTACCAATATGTTTAAACATCTGAATGCAATATCAATATTAATTATTAATGCAATGATGATGATGATTATTAACAATAGCAGAAAAATATTTCTCTAATCCCCACATCAGTCAGACAACTACAGCTCATTCAGAACTCTACTGCTCGAGTCCTCACTAAGACCAAAAAAGTGGACCACATCAGTCCAGCTCTGAGGTCCTTACACTGGCTGCCTGTCCGTCAGAGGATAGACTTTAAAGTTCTGATGCTGGTCTATAAAGCTCTGAATGGTTTAGGACCAAAATACATCAGTGACCTCCTGACCCAGTATGAACCTTCCAGATCCCTCAGGTCATCTGGATCCGGTCTTTTATCAGTTCCCAGAGTCAGAACCAGACACGGAGAAGCTGCATTCAGCTTTTATGCTCCTTATATCTGGAACAAACTCCCAGAAAGCCTCAGATCAGCTGAAACACTCAGTTTATTTAAATCCAGGTTGAAGACTCACCTGTTCTCAGCTGCATTTGAATAAAGCACCAAATCTGCACTGTAACAGAACTACTGATTGTATCTACTGTTCCTTTTTTTTCCATTTTAAATCATGCTTTTTATTTCTTTTTATTTTTTAATGTCTCTGTAAAGCACTTTGAATCACCTTGTTGTTGAATTGTGCTATATAGATAAACTTGCCTTGCCCTGTCTACTTTCAGTAGAAAATCGTATGTGCTGTGTTCAATGCTGTGGAAAAACGGGAAATAGAAAATCGTGATTGGTCAGAATTAGCCTGTGATAACTTAATAAAGGTGGGCTTTTACTTTAGTTTATTTAAATATTTAGTTTTGAATTTATCTGCATTGAAACTGAACATAATTTTTCTCACAGGCAGTGTTTTTTTAAGGTAGTCGTTGGAGAGGGAGGTTGGCTCTGGCCCCTCAGGCCCACCCACAAACGCCTCTCTGGGTGGTTCCTTCCCTCTTCCTGAATTTCCTGGAGTGGGAGTGGGAGTAAGTGGAGCTTGTTGTTGGTGTCTCTTTGTGAAGAAACTGTAAGTTTGCTTTGTTTCCTCCTTTAACAGTTTGTCATTAGCAACTTTACTGTTTGTTCAGCTCGTGTTTGATTTCTTCACACAACAAACTGTGTTTGTATTTCCGGTCTCTCCATTAAAGTCAGTGTGTAATGTTTTCCTGGCTAACATCAGCTGTGTGCAGCTTAGTTCCAGCGGTATTAACAGCCCTAATGCCGCATAACTGCCGTCATCAAGCAAAAAGTAATGTCTTCGTGTTCTTCTATACATTTGTATCGCTACGTAAAGTGCCATAAAACTCGGTACGCTTGAGCTGCCCGCCATTTTTTCGAAAAAAAAAAAAAAATCCCCGGCCCGCTATGAATCCCGTGATAGGATGTGCCAAGAAGTATACACTCCACCCATGCTTCAAATCCGGGTGCAAGGGGAACGCGTTTGAAGCAGCGTTAACTGTTACGTAGTTAGCTTAGCTATCAGAGCAGCTAGCAGTCAGAGTATGAACTCTGTAAGCAGTCAGCTCGGTCCTGGACATTGTTACTGACATAAAGCTGCTCTCTGCAGCCATGTTTGACCCGCTGCTTTGTAGGACTACAGTAATGGAGGATTTGGAGGCTGAACTCGATTCTGTGACACTTTTTGTAGTGAACTGATGAAAGCTGTGTCTCAGATGGATGTTAGTCCAACACATCAGACACGACCTCTGCAGCTCTCATGTGCACATGAATGATTTGTGTTTCCCCTGCAGGTAGAAAGTGTGTGTGAGCTGAGCAGCATGGATCAGTGTGAGGACAGAGAGGAGGGAGCCCCTCCCTCTAAAAGAGCCAGAGAGAGCCAGACCAAAGCTCAGAGGTGAGATGACCATCTCTAACTGTCCATGACTCTTCTCCATGTCACAGCTCAGCACTCACATCACTGCTCCATCATTATTCACAGGAACCAGCCTGGACCTCCACCCAGCTCTGGGTCCTTACAGAGTGACGTGTTGATGGATGTCATTAATATATTTGAACAAATAGTTATCTGACAAAATTACATTAAGTTCTTTATGAAAATGTATAAAATTTTATCCGTTTTTACAGTTCATATGTGAGGATATGGAGAAGTGCGAGGGCCACATTAACAACAAATTGTGATTGATCATTTTGAGATTGAAGTCAAAATGTGGAAATTACATTTTTTTAGTTTGAGACAAACTGCCATGGCTCCTATCTGGTCGTTAAGTGATGACGTGACGAATCCTACTTCCGGGTCTAAAGTAGTCTGCGTTTAATATGGCTTTTGTGTTGTTAACATGTTTAATGTTTTGTATTTTCTTCTATTTAATCTCAAAAAGCTCCTAAAACAGTCAGTGATCACTGTTGACCTCCCTCGGCTTTTATTACCACTAATCATTTATTTAAGCTCAGTTTTTAAAACCTTAGGATGTAACTACAGCCCAGCCCATGCAGCAGTATATGAACAACTAACCTCGTATTGTGGATGGATTATCTCAGTTGTTCTCCTGGCTGAAGTTTGGTCCTTTTACAGCATCCTGCCATGCGATTACATTTGTTCCTGACCACCGAGAACACTCACGTTAACTTTTATCCAGTGGAAAAAAAGTTAGCTTGTTTATATTATGCTAACATAGCTGTGTCGCTAGCGGTCACGTAGCACATCATTATATACCAGCTAGCCAAACTTCAGTAACCCTACAAACGTCACTGCTGTTTAGTTTTCTGTCTTCATTTATGTTGGAAGTGATAGCAGAGTTGTACGTTTTAATTTGTTTCCAAAACCCCGCAGTCAGGACATGCTATATTGTATTTAGATAGAAGCTAGCGAGCTAACTCCCTGCTAACTTCTAACTCTGTTAAATGTCATAAATTCCGTTTTCATGGATGCCTGGATGTTAAACTCAATTGTTACACCTGGTAGAGCAGAACGCTGATCATTTTATTAAAGATGAAAGACTTTAGACAGTTTTTCAACTCTCAGTAATGCCACAGTGATCGTTTGATATATGGACCTGCAGCGGAGTTTAGACCCAGACACGGCTAGTGACGTCAGACTGAACAACCGGATAGTCTATAAAATGATTTTGTGTAGATGAGTTGGTGAAATCATTCTTCAAACTTGCAAACTTGAAATGTATATATGTATTACTCGATGGCTGATTAATTTGTTTCACTTATCTACACATTTAGTTGTAGAGGTTATATGAGCTGTGGTAGTTGTTTGGTTTGTAACAAATGTAATCTCCACATATTGACTTTTTTTCTCAAAGTGGGCACTATTTATTTATTTTTTATTTTTTTCATCATACAGTGAAGCTTTATGATGAGGCTTTATTGAAAATTTGAGTTTTTATTTTTAGGATCCATCAGAGGCTCAACCCTGAATCTGAACTCAGCTGTGTGTCCTTAAAAAGTCACTGGTCAGCAGATCGTCCCATTAATTTTAAAGTCCAGCAGGCGTCTGCTGCAGAGAGGTGAGCTGTTAGTAACATGAACTCTTTGATATCAGTTTGGTGTCTGATTTAAATGAACTGTTTGATATTGTTTCCTGGTCTGACCTGCTTGGTCAAAGTTCAGCAATCAGAATACAAGGGCAGCTCTGTGAATTAGTCTAAATATTAGACACAGTGAAGAAAGCATTCAACTTTTATTTAATTTTCAAAGAATATAAAATTAATTCCTTTTTTGGTTAACAGCTGCTAGTCTGTCCAGCAGCTTCTAAAGACTAAAAAGTGTCTTTAATGTTTCATTTCATGCTGATCTTGCTCTTTGTCCACAGGATCCATGAAAGATTACACTCACCTGAACCTGATCTCAGTGGTATGTCCTTTAAGAGTCATCGGTCTATGGATCCACCATTAAACTTTAAAAAATGGGGGATTTCAAAGACAAAGTGAGTGAACATCGGTATAATTTATAATTAGATTAGGCACTTCCAAACATCTAGCAGATGACTTTGGTGTGTTTGTCACTTCCCGTTCCCCCCCTGTCCTCAATTTCTGAGTCATTTGAGGAGTTTCAGTATCTCCAGTATTTGTTCAACACAGCAGAAAAGGCAGATTGCACATTCTTTTATGTTAAAATTGTTATAAAGAAACAGAATTTTATTCTTCATGTTTATTGGTCTGTAACAGTAAAATAAGTAAACTGGAGTCTGCTGAACATGATCCCAACTCCGTGTCTGTGAAGAGTAATCAGTCCATGGAGCAGCCACTAGAAATGGAAAGTGCATCAGGCTTAAGACCAAGGAAACGAAGGAGGTGAGTCCTTGAACATCCATCAGACTGGAAGAAGTATATTCTCATTGAGTGGTTGTTCTCGGGTTTAAACAGATCTTCATATATATATATATATAGTGCAAAATTATGAAGAATAATTAGAAGTGTTCGTGGGATGAGTTACTTCTTCGGCTGTCAATCGATTAAGATGTTTAATTGGATACTTATGAATAGTTAACTCGTGATTAATCACAGCAACCCAAGCTTCTTCGTTTTTCTTTTTTCCTGACAAAACATGTACATGGAAACACCACTAAAGAGAAATGAAAAAAAAAAACAACAACATACAGTAGTTGGGCTTCCCCCATTCCTTTTTGTTAATCAGACAAGCATTTCGACATTTTCAGATGACAGGGCAGCTCACTTTTTCTGAACAACATGCCCAGACAGTGATACAGATGGGCCAGGTGTTACTTGTGTACCAGGTAGGCCATCTCACTGTCTTCATGTTTGGAACTGGCTCTACAATGTATCACTTATTTCTCAATATACAAGCCTCTTCTTTGTCAGATGAAGACTCAGAGGCAAGCATGAGAGATGATCTTTTCTTAGATGGTTAATATGTTGCTGGTTGTTCAGGCTGTGGATGTCTCCTTGAATGTACCCATTGAAGCTGGGTCATCCTCAGAGACCTCCAGCACTCCTGACAAATCACACAAAACTGGCAACACCACAGAGCAAGAAAAAAAAAAAAACTTTCCCCCTCCTAGACGTTATGCACTGCCACTCAAAAGTTTGTTCACACCTTCTAATTTAATGGTTTTTCCTTTATTTTCATGACTATTTACATTGTAGATTCTCAGTGAAGGCATTCAACAATGAATGAACACATACGGAATTATGTAGTAAACAAAAAGGGTGAAATAACTCAAAACATGTTTTATATTTTAGATTCTTCAAAGTAGCCACCCTTTGCTTTGATTATCGCTCTGTACACTCTTGGCATGATCTCAATGATCTTCTTGAGGTAGTCACCTGAAATGGTTTTCCAACAGTCAAGAAGGAATTCCCAGAGAGGCTGAGCACCTGAGCTTCAGCCACCACATGGCTGTAGCACAGAAGGTAGAGCAGGTCATCTACTGATCAGAAGATTTGTTTGTTCGATACCTGGCTTCCCCTATTCTGCATGGGAAAGATACTAACCCCACGTTGCTTTCCAATGCATCCATCGGATTATGAATGTGTGTGAATGGTAGTTAGAAGCACTTAACCCTTTAAAACCAGTCGGAGCGGGCACACTCCGTTTTTTGTGTAACTAATTTTAAATCACTGTAGAACTGCAACCATCATTGTATTACCTTCAGGGCCTTATAAGCCTGTACTGGTGTTTTTAAAAGTTATTTTTGACTTTATGCTTCTGTATCGTTTCTGGGATGCTTAGAACTCAAATTGCACTGCTGGAAATAGTTTATTTTGATGCACATGCTGTTTTCAGAATCAGAAAGGGTTTTATTGCCAAATGTTGAGCAGGTTTACAACATTAGGAAATTGCTGCGGTGCTTCAGTGCAAACATACTGTCATAAATTACGCTTAAATAGACATGAAAATAAGAATAAGAATTAAAAGTGCTTGTTACGGTTCGGTGTTGGCAGTGTATTGTTTTAGGCGTTTTGGCGTGACTGTTATGTGTTTCCTGTTTTACTTTGAAAGTCTGTGTTATCTTACTGTGTTCAGTTTACGTTTCCCTGTTCTCGTCAGTTCTGCGTTGCCCCAGCTGTGTTTCCCTCTTGTTGTCCATTTTCCTGATTGCTCCCCCTAGGTATTTAAACCCTGTGTTTCAGTGTGTCAAGGTCGCGATCTTCCCCCCCGTTGTAAATAGTTTGACGTTTTGTGTTTTGATGTAAATAAATATCGTATTTTGCTTTGAAGAAATAGTTGTCGATACTTTCGTTTTGGGATTATTTTTGTGGAAGCCCGTAGTAGTCTTTTTTTTATGAGTTCGCCCTCCTTAAGAGCAGTGAGCTTGGGGGCCCTTTTTTTCCCCCTTATTTCTATTTTTCCTGTGTTGCACGCCGGTTGCCTAGGCCGGGGTGTAACAGTGCTACGTAGAAAGATATATACATGAGTGCAGGTGGTGATCAGTGCCAAACATGGAATGATGCAGTGAACACAGCGTAGGGTCATGTGTTAGTGGTGGGAACAGTCATACGGTTATTGTTCATGTGTCCAACAGCAGAGGGGAAGAAACTGTTCTTATGGCGAGAGGTTCTGGTGCGAATGGACCGGAGCCTCCTGCCTGAGGGGAGCAGGTCAAACAGACTGTGTCCAGGGTGAGAAGGGTCAGCTGAGATCCGAGCTGCACGCCGCAGTGTCCTGGAGGTGTACAGGTCCTGCAGAGATGGGAGTCTGCAGCCAATCACCTTCTCAGCAGAGCGCACAACACGCTGCAGTCTCTGTTTGTCCCTGATAGTGGCTCCAGCGTACCACACGGTGATGGAGGAGGTGAGGATGGACTCGATGATTGCAGTGTAGAATTGCATCATCGTCCGTGTTGGCAGGTTGAATTTCTTCAGCTGCCTCAGGAAGTACATCCTCTGCTGGGCTTTCTTAATGACGGAGGTGATGGTGGGCTCCCACTTCAGGTCCTGGGCGATGGTGGTACCCAGGAAGCGGAATGAGTCCACAGAGGTGATGGGGGTGTCAGTCAGGATGATGGGGGGGAGTGCGGCTGTGTGCTTCCTGAAGTCCACAATAATCTCCACTGTCTTCTGGGCATTCAGCACCAGGTTGTTGTGGCTGCACCAGGACACCAGACGTTCAACCTCCCTCCTGTAGGCAGACTCATCCCCGTCCGAGATGAGTCCAATAACGGTGGTGTCATCTGCAAACTTGATTAGCTTGACAGACTGGTGGGTGGAGGTGCAGCAGTTGGTGTACAGGGAGAAGAGCAGAGGAGAAAGAACACAGGAGGAGGCAACGTCTCTGTTCATGCTTCTCATCAGGGCCAGCTCGTCCATCTTTTTTGCAAATTTGCATTATAATTATTTTCGGTTTTCCTGCAGTATATAAAAATTGGTGTATTTCAAAAATAAAACTATGAAGACACAAAATAAATTTCCTGTGGTGGGAAACTATTTTGTGCAACTTTTTTGTATTTACTGTTTTGAGGGATAAGCCTCTTAAATTACTCTAACTAGAAATATATCTAAAGAACGAAAAAAAAACCCCAAAAACTATTTTAAATTTTTTGTAGTTTATTGCACTTTTTTGCAGTTTATGTAGTTACTATGGATTCAATGCATACATATATTAAAATTTGGGCTATAACAGTTTTATTGATGTATTGCAACTTGAATTGCTTCCACAAATGGCACTACAGCATGTAAAAATATAAAGGGTAAGCTCTGGCAGACTTGGTTCTATGGTAGGCCTTAAAGGGTTAAAGCATAGAAGACAGTGCTTGTGTGAATGTGGCATGTGGTATAGAGTGCTTTGAGTACTCCAGGAGAAGTAGAAAAGCGCTTTATAAGAATCAGTCCATTCAGTCAATTTTGCTTTTGCTGTGTGGACCATCTCATCCCAAACCATCTTCATTGGGTTTTAGGTCAGGTGTCTGTGGAGTTCATGTCATCTGGCACAGCACTCCATCATTCTCTTGTCATTGTCCTGTTAAAAAATAAATGATGGTCTAACTAAACGTAAACTGGATTAGATGGCATGTTGCTGCAGGATGCTGTGGTAGCCACGCTGGTTCAGTGTGCCTTAAATCTTGAATAAATCCCTAACATTGTCACCAGCAAAGCATCCCCACACCATCACACGTTCTTCTTCATGCTTCACAGTGGGAACCATGCATGTAGAGAACATCCGTTCACCTTTTCTGCATGTTTCTGTAGTGCAGTCACATGATCTAGATCTTCTGAGATCTATTAGACTAGATCTAGTACTTCACATAGTCGTCGTTGTGTGTTTGTATACAGTGGGGCAAAAAAGTATTTAGTCAGCCACCGATTGTGCAAGTTCCCCCACTTAAAATGATGACAGAGGTCAGTAATTTGCACCAGAGGTACACTTCAACTGTGAGAGACAGAATGTGAAAAAAAAATCCATGAATTCACATGGTAGGATTTGTAAAGAATTTATTCGTAAATTAGGGTGGAAAATAAGTATTTGGTCACCTCAAACATGGAAACTCTCTGGCTCTCACAGACCTGTAACGTCTTCTGTAAGACGCTTTTCTGTCCCCCACTCGTTACCTGTATGAATGGCACCTGTTTGAACTCATCATCTGTATAAAAGACACCTGTCCACAGCCTCAAACAGTCAGACTCCAAACTCCGCCATGGCCAAGACCAAAGAGCTTTCGAAGGACACCAGGAAAAGTATTGTAGACCTGCACCAGACTGGGAAGAGTGAATCTACAATAGGCAAGCAGCTTGATGTGAAAAAAATCAACTGTGGGAGCAATCATCAGAAAATGGAAGACATACAAGACCACTGATAATCTCCCTCAATCTGGGGCTCCACGCAAGATCTCATCCCGTGGGGTCAAAATGATCATGAGAACGGTGAGCAAAGATCCCAGAACCACACGGGGGGACCTGGTGAATGACCTGCAGAGAGCTGGGACCAAAGTAACAAAGGTCACCATCAGTAACACACTACAATGGCAGGGAATCAAATCCCGCAGTGCCAGACGTGTTCCGCTGCTGAAGCCAGTGCATGTCCAGGCCCGTCTGAAGTTTGCCAGAGAGCACATGGATGATACAGCAGAGGATTGGGAGAATGTCATGTGGTCAGATGAAACCAAAGTAGAACTTTTTGGTATAAACTCAACTCGTCGTGTTTGGAGGAAGAAGAATACTGAGTTGCATCCCAAGAACACCATACCTACTGTGAAGCATGGGGGTGGAAACATCATGCTATGGGGCTGTTTTTCTGCCAAGGGGACAGGACGACTGATCCGTGTTAAGGACAGAATGAATGGGGCCATGTATCGTGAGATTTTGAGCCAAAACCTCCTTCCATCAGTGAGAACTTTGAAGATGAAACGAGGCTAGGTCTTCCAACATGACAATGATCCAAAACACACCGCCCGGGCAACAAAGGAGTGGCTCCGTAAGAAGCATTTGAAAGTCCTGGAGTGGCCTAGCCAGTCTCCAGACCTCAACCCCATAGAAAATCTGTGGCGGGAGTTGAAAGTCCGTGTTGCTTGGCGACAGCCCCAAAACATCACTGCTCTCGAGAAGATCTGCATGGAGGAATGGGCCAAAATACCAGCTACTGTGTGTGCAAACCTGGTAAAGACCTATAGTAAACGTTTGACCTCTGTTATTGCCAACAAAGGTTATGTTACAAGGAATTGAGTTGTATTTTTGTTATTGACCAAATACTTATTTTCCACCCTGATTTACGAATAAATTCTTTACAAATCCTACCATGTGGATTCATGGATTTTTTTTTTTTTTTCACATTCTGTCTCTCACAGTTGAAGTGTACCTCTGGTGCAAATTACTGACCTCTGTCATCATTTTAGGTGGGGGAACTTGCACAATCTGTGGCTGACTAAATACTTTTTTGCCCCACTGTATGTATGTAGCTTTGTCCAGCCACTGGTAGGATTTCTGGATGTCAGCCACCTCCTCTATCTGCCGGTGGTACATTCCGTGCAGGGGCCTGTCCTTCCAATTCAATTTTATTTATATAGCGCCAAATCACAACAAAAGTCGCCTCAAGGCGCTTCATAGATACAGAGGAAAAACCCAACAATCATATGACCCCCTATGAGCAAGCACTTTGGCGACAGTGGGAAGGAAAAACTCCCTTTTAATAGGAAGAAACCTCCGGCAGAACCAGACTCAGGGAGGGGCGGGGCCATCTGCTGTGACCGGTTGGGGTGAGAGAAGGAAGACAGGATAAAGACATGCTGTGGAAGAGAGACAGAGGTTAATAACAGATATGATTCAAAGCAGAGAGGTCTATTAATACATAGTGAGTGAGAAAGGTGACTGGAAAGGAAAAACTCAATGCATCATGGGAATCCCCCGGCAGCCTACATCTATTGCAGCATAACTAAGGGAGGATTCAGGGTCACCTGGTCCAGCCCTAACTATATGCTTTAGCAAAAAGGAAAGTTTGAAGCCTAATCTTGAAAGTAGAGATAGTGTCTGTCTCCCGAATCCAAACTGGAAGCTAGTTCCACAGAAGAGGGGCCTGAAAACTGAAGGCTCTGCCTCCCATTCTACTTTTAAATACTCTAGGAACAACAAGTAGGCCTGCAGAGCGAGAGCGAAGTGCTCTAATAGGGTGATATGGTACTACAAGGTCATTAAGATAAGATGGGGCCTGATTATTTAAGACCTTGTATGTGAGGAGCAGGATTTTGAATTCAATTCTGGATTTAACAGGAAGCCAATGAAGGGAAGCCAAAACAGGAGAAATATGCTCTCTCTTTCTAGTCCCTGTCAGGACTCTTGCTGCAGCATTTTGGATTAGCTGAAGGCTTTTCAGCGAGTTTTTTGAACATCCTGATAATAATGAATTACAGTCGTCCAGCCTGGAAGTAATAAATCCATGAACTAGTTTTTCAGCGTCACTCTGAGTTTAGGATATTTCTAATTTTAGAGATGTTGCGCAAATGGAAGAAAGCAGTCTTACATATTTGTTTAATATGAGCGTTGAAGGACATGTCCTGGTCAAACATGACTCCAAGGTTCCTCACAGCGTTACTGGAGGCCAAGGTAATGCCATCCAGAGTAAGAATCTGGTTAGATACCATATTTCTAAGATTTTCAGGGCCGAGTACAATAACCTCAGTTTGATCTGAATTAAGAAGCAGAAAGTTAGCGGCCATCCAGGTCTTTATGTCTTTAAGACATTCCTGCAGTTTAACTAATTGGTGTGTGTTATCTGGCTTCATGGACAGATAGAGCTGGGTGTCATCTGCATAGCAGTGAAAATGTATGCTATGTCTTCTAATGATACTGCCTAAGGGAAGCATGTATAATGTAAACAGAATTGGTCCTAGCACTGAACCCTGTGGAACTCCATAATTAACCTCAGTGTGTGAAGAGGACTCTCCATTTACATGCACAAATTGGAGTCTATTAGATAGACATGATACAAACCACTGCAGTGCAGTACCTGTAATACCTACAGCATGTTCTAATCGCTCTAATAGGATATTATGGTCGACAGTATCGAACGCTGCACTAAGGTCTAGCACAGGGATGGCCAACCCGCGGCTCTCGAGCCGCATGCGGCTCTTTGCCTGGTTTCATGCGGCTCTTACGTTCATATCAAAGTTTGCGTTTGTGTTTTTTTTTTTTTTTTTATGTTGTTGTTTTAAAATGTGCGCGTTCGCTTCGCTTGAGTTCAATACGGTATTTTCATCAAATGCGCATGTGTGTGAGATGAAAATACCACAAAGTTTCCCAGTAGGAGCAAGTTCGCCCTTAAAATGGCAGGAAAAAAATGCACAGCAAAAAGAAAATATGAAGATGAACACAGGACATTTTTAACAGAGTAGGAGAGTTTATATTTTTTTTGTTGAACGCAATGGTAAGCCATTCTGCCTTATATGTCAGACGTCATTAGCGCATCTCAAAGCTTCAAATCTTCAGCGCCACTTCAGCTCACTCCATGCTAACATCGACCAGGAATTTCCAAAGGGACTGAACTTCGCAAGCACGAGTTGGCCACTTTGAAAAGTCAGGCAGAAAAGCAGATACAGTTTTTCCAAAAATTTACGAAGCGGTCAGAGACCACAACGCTCGCATCCTATCAGCTGGCTTGGAACATTGCACGGGCTAAAAAGCCATACAATGAAGGGGAGTTCGTTAAAAAATGCCTCAGTGACGTTGTTGAAATCTTGTCTCCTGAAAACGACAAATTAAAACGCATGGTATCAGACGTCCAACTGTCCCGCCACACTGTTGAACACAGAATATCAGACATTAACACGGCTATTGAATCACAGTTGCACTCTGACCTTCAAGCATGTGAGTATTTTAGTGTCGCATTGGATGAGAGTTGTGATATACAAGACAAGCCTCAGTTGGCAATATTTGCACGGTCTGTGTCAAACGATTGTGTGATCAAAGAAGAACTCCTGGATATTGTGCCATTAAAAGACAGAACCCGTGGCATAGATGTGAAAGAAACCATGATGGCTGCATTTGAAAAAGCAAATCTGCCCATAACGAAATTAACTGCAATAGCCACTGATGGAGCACCAGCCATGATGGGATCTGTGAACGGGCTTGTGGGGCTGTGCAAAGCTGACCGAACTATTCCTGACTTTTGGAATTTCCACTGCATCATCCACATGGAGCAACTCGTGTCTAAATCATTGAATTTAGATAACGTCATGAAGCCTGTGATGGAAATCGTCAACTATATCCGCACACATGTGCTTAACCACAGGCAATTCAAGAATCTCATCGCTGAGCTGGACCAAGGGCTTCCAGGTGACCTGCCGCTGCACTGCACTGTGAGGTGGCTGTCAAAAGGCCAGGTACTCTCTCGCTTCTTTGAGCTTTTGGATGCCCTTAAACTGTTTATGGAAAAGAAGGACAAGGACTATCCCGAGCTCTCGGACCTCAAGTGGATTATGGATCTGGCCTTTTTGGTCGACATGCTGTGTCACTTGGACAGACTGAACCTGACCCTGCAGGGTAAGTTAAAAATGCTGCCTGAGCTGGTGCAAAGTGTGTTTGCGTTTGTCAACAAACTGAAGCTGTTCAAGACACACATTCAAAAGGGAGATTTAACGCATTTTCCCACTCTGCTGAAAGCCAGCGGGCAAGTCGCCAGCGCTGCCCTGAGTAAGCAAAGAGCCAGATATGCAACGCTGATTGAAAACTTGCACGAAAGCTTCGTGACCCGGTTCCATGATCTACAATTGAAAAGGCCACAGATTACGTTCCTCGTCGACCCATTTAATGCAGAGACCGGCTGTTTGAAAGTCCCGCTAGTCACAGATGAAGCTGCGGCTGAGTTGGAGATGATCGATCTTTGTGAGGAGGACCAATTGAAACCTGCTTTAAGGGAAGGGACCATTGAGTTCTGGAAAAGTGTGCCAATGGAAAAATACCCCAATGTCAAACGGGCTGCGCTTAAGATACTGTCAATGTTTGGGTCAACATACGTCTGCGAGTCTGTGTTTTCTACCCTAAAACATGTCAAATCAAAGCATCGATCTGTTCTGACTGACACACATGTGAAAGAATTGCTTCGAGTGGCAACAACGGAATACAAGCCAGATTTAAAGAGGATTGTTCAAGGCAAGGAATGCCAGAAGTCCCACTAAACAACATGCATTGTAAAAGTAAATGCTATTGTAGATTATTATATTTTTGTTTGTGGACTTGGTTGAACTGAGAGTTTGTGTGTGAGACAGTGCACACAATGTTCATTGTTGAAAATGACTGGCCTGTGGTTTTAGTACTGTGTGACATTTACAATAAATCTGGCTGAGCAGAGGTGTGTGTGTGTGTGTGTGTGTGTGTGTGTGTGTGTGTGTGTGTGTGTGTGTGTGTGTGTGTGTGTGTGTGTGTGTGTGTGTGTGTGTGTGTGTGTGTGTGAGAGAGCCTGACTGAAACTCTTCAAATAAACCATTGCTCTGCAGATGATCTGTTAGCTGTTTGACAACTACTCTTTCAAGGATGTTTGATATGAAAGGAAGGTTGGAGATTGGCCTATAATTAGCTAAGACTGCTGGGTCTAGAGATGCTTTTTGAGTAAAGGTTTAACTACAGCCAGCTTGAAGGCCTGTGGTACACAGCCGATCATTAGAGATAGGTTGATCATATTTAAGATCGAAGAATTAATTAATGGCAGGACCTCTTTGAGCAGTTTTGTAGGAATGGGGTCTAAAAGACACGTTGATGGTTTGGAGGAAGTAATTATTGAAGTTAACTCAGACTCTTTTTCTCCAATTGATCTTTCTGAGTTAACTTCAATGGTACTAAGAGTAGCTGTAGATAATATTACATCTGTGGGATGATTATTGGTAATTTTTTCTCTAATGATAAAAATTTTATTTGTGAAGAAGTTCATGAAGTCATTACTAGTTAACGTTAAAGGGATGGTTGGCTCGAAAGAGCTCTGACTTTTTGTCAGCCTGGCTACAGTGCTGAAGAGAAACCTGGGGTTGTTCTTATTTTCTTCAATCAGTGATGAATAGTAAGATGTTCTGGCTTTGCGGAGGGCTTTCTTATAAAGCAGCAAACTATTTCTCCAAGCTAAATGATGATCCTCTACATTTGTGACACGCCATTTCCTCTCCAGATTACGAGTCATCTGCTTTAGGCTACGTGTTTGAGAATTATACCACGGAGTCAGGTACTTCTGATTTGAGGCCTTAGTTTTCACAGGAGCTACAGTATCCAGAGTCGTACGTAGTGAGGAGGTGAAATTATTAATAAGATAATCGACCTCTGTTGGGGTAGCGTTCAGATAGCTGCTCTGCTCTGTGTTGGTACAGGGCATTGGAGATGATACCAGTGGGTGGATTATATTCTTAAACTTAGTTACAGCACTTTCAGAAAGACATCTACTTTGATAAAGTCTACTCTCCACCGCTGTGTAATCAATTATTGTAAATGTAAATGTTATCAGGAAATGATCAGACAGGAGAGGGTTTTCAGGAAACACTGTTAAATGTTCAGGTTCGATGCCATATGTTAAAACAAGATCTAGAGTGTGATTAAAGTGGTGGGTGGGTTCTTTTACATTTTGAGAGAAACCAATTGAGTCTAATAACAGATTAAATGCCATGTTGAGGCTGTCATTTTTAGCATCTACATGGATGTTAAAATCACCCACAATAATTATTTTATCTGAGCTCAGAACTAAATTAGATATAAAGTCTGAGAAATCAGACAGAAACTCTGTGTAAGGCCCAGGTGGACGATAGATGATAACAAGTAAGACTGGTTTCTGAGTTTCACAGCTGGGGTGGACAATGTTAAGCATCAGGCTTTCAAATGAATTAAAAGTCTGTCTTGGTCTTTCATTAATTAATAGGCTGGTGTGAAAAATTGCTGCCACACCGCCCCCTCGGCCTGTGCTTCGAGGTTTCTGGTAGTTAGAATGACTCGGGGGTGTTGATTCATTTAAACTAACATAATCATCCTGCTGCAACCAGGTTTCTGTAAGGCAGAGTAAATCGATTTGTTGATCAATTATTAAGTCATGTACTAACAGAGACTTGGAGGAGAGAGACCTAATATTTAATAATCCACATTTCACTGTTTTACTCTTTGGTTCAGATGTGGATACTGTATTGTTCTTTCTTTGTAATTGTTTATGTTTAAGTTGTTTGTTGCTGGTTTTTAGTTTGTTTTTTGTCTGTTTGGGAGCTGACACAGTCTCTATGGAGATGGGTTTTTGGGGGGGTAGCAGGAGGAGAGAAGCTGCAGAGAGGCGTGTAAGACTGCAACTCTGCTTCCTGGTCCCAACTCTGGATAGTCATATTATGGGGGGTTTAATTAATTTGTCCATATTTCTAGAAATGAGAGCTGCTCCATCCAAAGTGGGATGGATGCCGTCTCTCCTAACAAGACCAGGTTTCCTCCAGAAGGTTTGCCAATTATCTATGAAGCCCACATCGTTTCTGGGACACCACTCAGACAGCCAGCAATTTAAGGAGAACATGCGGCTAAACATGTCACTCCTGGTCTGATTGGGGAGGGGACCAGAGAAAACTACAGAGTCCGACATTGTTTTGGCAAAGTTGCACACGATTCAATATTGATTTTAGTGACCTCCGATTGGCGTAACCGGGTGTCATTACTGCCGACGTGAATTATGATTTTACTGAATTTACGTTTACCCTTAGCCAGCAGTTTTAAATTTCCTTCAATGTCGCCTGCTCTGGCCCCTGGAAGACAATTGACTATGGTTGCCGGTTCCATGATGGTTCCTCGTCTCCCTCCTCTTTCTTGGGTTTCTGCTGCCTGAGGTATTCACTGAGCACTCGGTCAGTTGGGGCCATCTTCCCATTGTATTCTTGGATGTTCGTCGTCTCATTCTGGACTGTGGTGCTGACAGTCACCAGTCCCCGGCCCCCTTCCTTCCGCTTAGCGTACAGCCTCAGGGTGCTGGACTTGGGGTGAAACCCTCCATGCATGGTAAGGAGCTTTCTTGTCTTTATGTCAGTGGCTTCTATCTCCTCCTTTGGCCAACTTATTATACCAGCTTAGTAGGGCGTAGGTGTTGATAGCCCGGATCTTGTTCTTACTGTTCAGCTGACTCCTCAGGACTTGCCTGACCCTCTGCAGGTACTTGGTGGTTGCAGCTTTCCTAGCTGCCTCTTCATGGTTCCCATTCGCCTGCGGGATCCCCAGGTACTTGTAACTGTTCTCTATATCTGCAATGTTGCTTTCTGGTAGTTCAATCCCCTCAGTTCTGACTACCTTCACTCTCTTTGTTATCATCCGACTACACTTCTCCAGCACAAATGACATCCCAATGTCATTGCTGTATATCCTGGTAGTGTGGATCAGTGAATCGATGTCTCGTTCACTCTTGGCATACAGCTTGATGTCATCCATGTACAGGAGGTGGCTGACAACTGCTCTGTTCCGTAGTCGGTATCCGTATCCGTAGCCAGTCTTGTTAATGATCTCACTTAGGGGGTTCAGGCCTATGCAGAACAGCAGTTAGGACAGAGCATCTCCTTGGTAGTAGAGCAGGGCGAGATGGCCAAAAATATTTATCGCGATATATATTTGAGAATTTGCGATAACGATATAACCGACGATATAATTGATGCGAGACAAAATACAACTCCACAACATTACTAGCGCAAAAAGACAACCTTCCATTTATTTTCACTTAAACAAGAAGCTGGTTTTTATGTACATTAAAGCTTTATAAAAATGTAACAGTGCAAATGCAAATTCCTTGCTGAAAGTTTAACCAAAAGGCATTTCCAGTAGAAATGGGCTGACATATCCTGAGCATAACCATGTATAATATCCACTGAAGTTAAAGAGGAGCTTTGCAACATTAAACTGCAGTGTGCAATATATATTTTTCGGACCATAAGATGCACGGGATTATAAGGCACATTAAGCGAAACAAAGCAGTCAGATGAATCAAACTTTATTAAACTCATTCTTCTTGCTTCCTCCACTTCTGTACCATTGATTCATTAATGTTGAATTCTCTGGCAGCTGCTCTATTCCCATGTTGTTGCAGTATATTAATGACTAACCTCGTATTGTGGATGGATTATCTCAGTTGTTCTCCTGACTGAAGTTTGGTCCATTTACAGCATCCTGCCATGCGATTGCATTTGTCTCTTAACTATCAGGAACTTTTAACGTTAACTTTTATAAGTGGAAAAGTGTTAGTGTTCGTCCTCCAGCTTCACTGTTTATGTTATGCTAACATAGCTGTGTCGCTAGCGATCACGTAGCACATCATTATATACCAGCTAGCCCAACTTCAGTAACCCTACAAACGTCACTGCTGTTTAGTTTCCTGTCTTCATTTATGTTGGAAGTGATAGCAGAGCTGTACGTTTGATTTTTTTCAGAAATCTCTCAGTCAGAACATGCAATATCATGCTTAGGTAACTAGCGAAACTAGCGAGCTAACTTCCGCTAGCTTCCTGCTAACTTCTAACTCCGTTAAATGTAATACATTTTGTTTTCATGGATGCCTGGAAGTTAAACTTTATAGTTTCACCTGGTTAAGCAGCAATGCTGATCCTTTTATTAAAGATGAAAGAATTGAGACAGTTTTTAACTCTTAGTGATGCTGCAGTGTTGTTTGACCTGAAAGGACGGAGTTTAGGACCCAGATTACTCCCAGATTTAAGAGCATCTTAGTCCGACAAATACGACAATAACAACGGCCGCTTGCATGTTCTGCAAAAAAATGTGCTTTGTCGTGTATCTGACGGACAAACACCAAACCAGTTCCACATCACTGAAGTTGCACCATTTTTACAAACCAATTCTGGTTCATCTGTTTCACTCAACAATCGGCCATGTGCGTATGAAAACAAAGGCACTGCGCATGCACGTTTTACTCATATTCTATCGCGATATTTCATTTTCCTATCGTTGCCTAACATTATACCGGTATTACCGTGAACGGTATAATATGGCCCAGCCCTACTTGGTAGATCCCGCACTTGATGGTGACTTGTGCTAGTTGATGCTAGCGTCCTTCCTCTCTCTCACCGCTACGGTTCAAAAACATCAACTTCTGAGTTTTCGAGAGGTCTCAAATTACGAGCCACCACTTCTGGACGTTTTCCCACACACGCTCTCAAAGTTTAGTATCCACAGAGAGCTGCCATTTTCAGAAGATATGTTAAGTTTGCCAACGTTTCTGCTCAGAGAACCTGTTGCTGTGTCACTTCCGGTGAGGTCTCAACCTCAAATGTTTGAAGTTGAGGTAACCAAAATTTCAATGGTGACTTGTGCTATGGGCTTGGAGTTGGCCTCTAGTGTTGTACGCCACATCCCCATTGAGTTCCTGATGAAGGCTCTTAGGGTCCTGTTGATCTTGTACAATTCTAGGAATTCCAGTATCCAGCTGTGGGAGACTGAGTAATAGGCCTTCTTGTAATCAATCCAGGCAGTGCACCGGTTGGTCAGCCTGGTCTTGCAGTCTCGGCTGATTGTTCTTTTTACCAGTAGCTGGTGTTTTGCGCCTCTGGTATTCTTGCCAATCCCTTTCTGTGCCCCACTCATGTATTGACCCATGTGCCTGTTCATCTTAGCTGATATGATGCCTGACAGGAGCTTCCATGTAGTACTGAGGCAGGTTATTGGTCGGTAGTTGGATAGGATTGGTCCCTCCTTGGAGTCCTTGAGGATCAGGACCGTCCGACCTTCAGTTAGCCATTCCGGGTGTTTCTCTTAAACTAGCAGCTGGTTCACTTGTGCGTCCAGACGCTCATGGAGTGCAGTCAGCTTCTTCAGCCAGTAGGCGGGCGTGAACCACGTCGGGGCCTGGTGCTGTCCAACTCTTCATACTAGAGACCCTTGCTTGGATGTCTGCGACCATGATGGTTACTGGACCCTGTTCAGGGAGGTTGCTATGGTCTGTCCTCAGATCCACTAGCCACTGAGCATTGCCGTTATAGGTTGCGTCCTTCTCTCATATGGTCTTCGAGTATTGCTCCATCTCCAGCCTTGGTGGTGCTGTTCTCTTATTGTTCCCTTGCCAATGAGAGTACACCATTGCTGGTTCTGTGGAGAACAGCTGGTTTATTCTCCTGCCTTCTATCTCTCTGGTGTACCTCCTCAAGTAGCTGGCCAAGGCTGTGTGTCTTTGCTTGACAGTTTCCAAGGCCTCAGGTATGGACAGCTTGCTGTATTTCTTATGCACCCTCTTTGTCGCACCTTTCTGCAACTCTGTTAGTTGGCTAACCTCCCTCCGTGCTAATTTGATCTTGCCCTCTAGCCTCCTTCTCCATGGAGGGTACTGGTCCTTGTGGCTGTTCAACTTATAGCCAAGCATCTCACTGATCACTGCTGCCGTATTGTAGATCAGCTTATTAGTCTCGGTAAGCGTGGCTGTAGGGTACTTCACATAATCTTGGTAACCGGCTTTGGGGGATCCAGGTTTCAAGCTTGGCCATGATCCCATCTTTCAGGTCAGTTCCTGTTGCACTCAACAATCCTCCCATCGCACTTCGGGCTTTGTACCCAATCTCGGGTGGGGGTGATGATATCTCCCCTCTGACCGAGGCGGCGGTGTGGCAGCAATTTTTCACACCAGCCTATTAATTAACGAAAGACCAAAACAGAGTTTTAATTCATTTGAAAGCCTGATGCTTAGCCTTGTCCATCCCAGCTGTAAAACTCAGATGATAATAGGTAAGACTGGTTTCTATCGTCCACCTGGGCCTTACACAGAGTTACTCTCTGATTTTTGCAGACTTTTTTTAAATCTGATTTAGTGCTCAGATAAAATAATTATTGTGGGTGATTTTAACATTCATGTAAATGCTAAAAATGGCAGCCTCAACATGGCATTTAATCTGTTAGTAGTACTGGTGCAACGGATCAAAAACTCACGGTTCGGATCACGGTTTTATGTCATGGATCGGATCAATTTTCGGATCAGCGAAAAAAGACAAAAATTTAACATTTATTTATTTACTTATTGAAGTATTTTTTTTGCCTGTTAAAAACATTCAACTCGGGACTCATTCCACGCAATTATATAAAAACAAATTAAGGTGCAATATAGGGCAGTACAGGGCTATATATATCTACCACTCCGCTGTAGGTCATTAGCAAGAGTATAGAACTTGGCTGCATGCTTAGTTGGCAATTCAGCCATTTGATTCATGATACAGCAGCTCATGAGTGAATGAACATGGTGCAATAAATGTGTTTTTAGAAGTACATGTTCCCACATACATACATTTACATTTACTTAAATTTACTTGAGTAGGGTAAGAGGTTGCCACCTCAGCATGCAGTCAAGTTCTATACTCTTGCTAATGACCTACTAATTGTATTCAGGTGTGGTACACCAGAGACACATGGAAAAGTTGCATGACACCGGCCCTCGAAGGCTGGAGTTTGAGACCCCTGTCATACGGAATATGACAGGTGTGGTTGAACTGCATGAAGACTGAAGTTTCTCTTCTCTTCTGGCAGGACAGCAATGTGTCCTTGTCCTGTGAGCCACCGTAAGGATGTACTTAGAGTAGAACTGGACTGTCACTGGCCTCAGGCTCTTACCACCTTTTCAAAGACACAGCAGTCATTTAGAAACATTTTTAGATATTTTTTTTACCTGTAAATGCACAAAGAATTTAGAAATGTAATTCTTGTCCAGAGGGAACAAGCACTGACACTGTGTAATCTACAGCTGTGGCCAAACGTTTAGAGAAGGAGAAGTTTTGTTTGTTTATTTACAAAGTTGGTGTTTCAGTGATAGTTGTATATCATATTATATCTCTTCAAACAGAGGTGACCCAGTAATTCTGCACTAATGAATTAGACTAACTATTCACTTAAGCTAGTTATTAAATTAAGTAAAGAGTTAGGATGCTGTGTAAGACATAAATAAAGCTAAAATACAAAGGTTTGGACACCGTTTTGCATGTTTCCCTTCTGTAGGGGTCTCTGCAAGCATACAGGGCTCTGAGAGGGTACAAGATGACAACTTTGGAATTCTACTAGAAGCAGTCGATCATATTTGTTTGTCAAAGCTGAATTCAGGGCAAACTATGCTAAATTAGCATTTTTAGCTAACAGGTACAATAAGCATAAAAGTTACTGTACGGCTATCATTTGTTAACATGACACTTGTTCTTATACATGTAATACATTTATTACTAACCTGAGAGTTTATCCGCTGGTCATTCGACATGACGAATGACCTCTGAAGTCTTAATTCAGCTCAAGATGCTGTAGATTCCTGTCAGTAACACTTTCGGTCCGCTAGTAAAACGTAGTTCTATTAATCTGCGCTCGATTACCCTTGAACCGGAACTGGATGTAAGTCCCAAAAAACTGAATTTTGGAATTGAAATTGAATTGTAGAACTGAAACTGAATGGTGAGAGGTGAATCTGAAATTATTCGAGAACTACATTTTTAAAAGATAAAATACAGTTTCAAAGCAAATGAATTCATTTTCAAAACATAAAATTCAATTTCAATTTAGTGATCATTTTCAAACCAATGAATTGAATTTCAAATTAGGCTAATTCATATTCAGTTTTTAAAAGCAATTATTCTTTTAACAATATGTATGCATTAAGGCCATAGTAACTACATAAATTGCAAAAAAGTGCAATAAACTACAACTGCTGTTTTTGTTTTTTTACACATTGTTATAGTTGAAGAAATTTCAGAGAGACATCCCTGAAATTGCAAAAAAAATGTAAATGTAAAAAAGTTGCACAAAATAGTTTCCAACCACAGGGAATTTATTTGAGCCTCTTTATAGTTTTATTTTTGAGATACACCAATTTTTATATACTGCAGGAAAAACAAAAATAAATATAATAATGCTAATTTGCAAAAAAACCTGCATGTGCATCAGAATAAACTATTTCCAACAGTGTAATTTGAGTTCTAAGCGTCCCAGAAACTATACACAAAGGCATAAACTCAAAAAATAACTTTAAAAGCACCAGGATATCTTTGTAATTGCCCTATAGGTAAAAAATTACATTTTCCGCGAAAATGACCTCACTTTGTGCTGACGTATATCTGAACGTTTGCACTAGCTTGTGTGGTTGCAATTCTACCGGGCTTTAAAAATAGTTACGCAAAATTGAGCGTGCCTGCTATGACCGGTCATAAAGGGTTAAAACCAGACCTGTATCATTCTTTCAGTCAGAGCCCTGGTTTACATCTCAACTCGGGCTACTGAAAGAAAAGGTCTCTATAAGAAAACTGGTCTTGCTATTTATAAGGAAATGTTTATGTTAGGACCTGGCTCTGCTAGGCAACAAGGGAAGTAACATAAATGAGTCCAGAGACAGGAGGGTTAGATAAAAAGAAAAACATAAGGTTTACTAACACAACTGAAAACCGTTAATGAAACAACTCACTAGGCAATAGGGGGATTTAAACAAACATAACAAACAACTCATATATTCAAATAACACTAATAACACCAGTAGAACACTAATCATCTAAACATCTCACAGGCAGTTACTCAACACAAAGGTTGCAAAGAGCAGCAAGGCAAAGGCAGGAGGGACAGTCTGCACAGTCTATTCAAATCAACAAGTCCCCCACGAATGAAGACTCCTCAGCCTTTTATACTCCGTATTCGTAAATGCAGGCAGCCCCGTCATTGGTCCATCGTATTCAAGGCTCCTGCAGCAGCCAATGGTGTATGTGGTGGCACAATCTGATCTGCATGAAGTTGGGCGGGCATAGGTCCCTGGCCAGCCAATCACCCGTGAGTCCTGGAACACTTTGATTTCCATAGAGGAAGGCCAGGGGCCGTAACAGTTTAATAATCATGTTTTGTATTATAAGGAGTGTATTAATCAAACAAATTCTGCTTATTACGCTGACATAATTAGTTCAAATGAAAATTCCACCATGATACTGTTTTCACTGTTCAACTCTTCTTTCAGGTCACCAGATTTTCTATCTGCCCACCTTTATTCATAGTCTTTCTGTGATCCTTTAATGTTATTTTTCATTGAGAAAATTTACAAAATATACCAAGACCTGGTTGCTGATGTTCCATGTAGCTTTTCCTTTGTAATTCTACTCCCATCACACTGTTTTTCTGATTTCCAACGTCCTTCTGTCACTGATATCTCTGATCTCATCTGTAAGTCAAAGCCCTCTACATGTCAGCTTGTCCCCATTCCTACAGTTCTGGTGAAGGCCTGTCTACCCTCTCTGCTTCCCCTTATATCTGCTATCATCTACTCTTCACTTACCACTGGAACTGTTCCTGCTTCCTTCAAAGTTGCTGCCATCACCCTAATATTGAAAAAAACCGGTTTAGACCCCAATAACTTTAATCATTTTCATCCCATTTCCAATTTGCCGTTAATCTCAAAATTTTTTGAAAAGATAGTTGCTTCACAAAGAATAATCTCTATGAACAGTTCCGGTCTCGTTTTCGCCCTTCCCATAGCATGATAAAAATAACCAATGATGGCAGCTGACTCTGGTTTACTTTACATTCTTATTCTCCTTATTCCCCTCGATCTGAGTAGACTATTTCTCACTCTATTCTTCTCAGCAGGTTAGTTTCCATTAGGGCTCTAAATCAACATTATCCAGAATTAATAGTTTCCATATTACTGTAAATAAGTTGCCTGTTTCTGTTTCTTCTTCTGTGAAAAGTTTGGGTGTCATCCTCGACTTTATCCTTTAACTCATATATCAATAATGTCACATACAGCCTGACAATCTCACATTTTAGTAACTGCTCGTTCTACTTGGAACTCTGGCTGAGCATGTACATCAAAAGTTACTCAGTTACACCTATTCACCACAAGAGGCAGTCATCTCATTCAACATCCAAAAGATGACCTAATGAACCTTTGGCTTGTGTTTAACTCTTGGGTGGTCATATAATGTGAACTAATTCTTCATGATTCCTCCACAGAGTGGAACAGGAGAGCTCAGACGTTGCCTGTGGTCAGTCTGCCCAGCAGAACCAAAAATACAACTCCATATTCATGGTCTGTACATGTACAACAACTACTTTTAGATCTATTCTGTTCACATTCATCTCCATGTTGCTCTTTGTAGACCGATGGATTGTCAGTGTGTCCAACATGGATCTGATGTTTGGCTCCATGATTTCAATCTGATTGAGTCATTCATAAAGTATTCTGTTCCAGCTGCTGGAGGACAACATCATCACTTTTGTGAAAAACGAGCTAAAGAAGATTCAGAAGGTTCTGAGTCCAGATTACCCAGAAAGCTTAAACAGTAAGAGGGAGGATGATGAGATGTTGGAGGGTAAAGATGAAGAGCAGAAGAGAGGCATCAGCAACAGAGAGGCATTTGTGAATATCACGCTGAATTTCCTAAAGAGAATGAAGCAGGAGGAGCTGGCTGACCGTCTGCAGAGCAGTAAGAGGATTTGTCTAACGATTTAAGTTACTGGGTGAATGACACACTAATGTCTCAAAAGATTGACCAACATGTATTCAAAGACGCATTTCCGGGGAAAATAAATTTGCATGTGGACATAATAATTCCATTGATATTGCTGTCTTTTGTTCCTTTAGGAACTCCTTTTGGAGTTCTTCAGCATCACCTCAAGTCTTTCTTGAAAAAGAAGTTCCAGCGTGTGTTTGAGGGGATTGCTAAAGCAGGAAATCCAACCCTCCTGAATCAGATCTACACAGAGCTCTACATCACAGAGGGAGGGGCTGCAGAGGTCAATGATGAACATGAGGTCAGACAGATTGAAACAGCATCCAGGAAACCAGACAGACCAGAAACAACAATCAGACAAGAAGACATCTTTAAAGCCTCACCTGGAAGAGAAGAACCAATCAGAACAGTGCTGACAAAGGGAGTGGCTGGCATTGGCAAAACAGTCTTAACACAGAAATACAGCCTGGACTGGGCAGAAGACAAAGCCAACCAGGACATCCAGTTCATATTTCCATTCACTTTCAGAGAGCTGAATGTGCTGAAAGAGGAAAAGTTCAGCTTGGTGGGACTTGTTCATCGCTTCTTTACTGAAACCAAAGAAGCAGAAATCTGCAGCTTTGAAGACTTCCAGGTTGTGTTCATCTTTGATGGTCTGGATGAGTGTCGACTTCCTCTGGACTTCCACAAAACTAAAATCCTAACTGACCCTAGAAAGTCCACCTCAGTGGATGTGCTGCTGACAAACCTCATCAGGGGAAACCTGCTTCCCTCTGCTCGCCTCTGGATAACCACACGACCTGCAGCAGCCAATCAGATCCCTGCATTGTATTTTGACATGGTGACGGAGGTCAGAGGGTTCACTGACCCACAAAAGGAGGAGTACTTCAGGAAGAGATTCAAAGATGAGGAGCAGGCCAGCAGGATCATCTCCCATATCAAGACATCACGAAGCCTCCACATCATGTGTCACATCCCAGTCTTCTGCTGGATCACTGCTACAGTTCTGGAGGATGTGCTAAAAACCAGAGAGGGAGGACAGCTGCCCAAGACCCTGACTGAGATGTACATCCACTTCCTGGTGGTTCAGGCCAAAATGAAGAAGGTCAAGTATGATGGAGGAGCTGAGACAGATCCACACTGGAGTCCAGAGAGCAGGAAGATGATTGAGTCTCTGGGAAAACTGGCTTTTGATCAGCTGCAGAAAGGAAACCTGATCTTCTATGAATCAGACTTGACAGAGTGTGGCATCGATATCAGAGCAGCCTCAGTGTACTCAGGAGTGTTCACACAGATCTTTAAAGAGGAGAGAGGACTGTACCAGGACAAGGTGTTCTGCTTCATCCATCTGAGTGTTCAGGAGTTTCTGGGTGCTCTTCATGCCCATCTGACCTTCATCAACTCTGGACTCAATCTGCTGGAAGATCAAACAACCTCCTGGTGGTCTAAATTAATTAGCAAACCAAACCTACAATCTCTCCACCAGTGTGCTGTGAACAAGGCCTTAGAGAGTCCTAATGGACACCTGGACTTGTTCCTCCGCTTCCTCCTGGGTCTTTCTCTGCAGACCAATCAGACTCTCTTACGAGGTCTGCTGACACAGACAGGAAGTAGCTCACAGACCAATCAGGAAACAGTCCAGTACATCAAGGAGAAGCTCAGTGAGAATCTGTCTGTAGAGAAAAGCATCAATCTGTTCCACTGTCTGAATGAACTGAATGATCGTTCTCTAGTGGAGGAGATCCAACAGTCCCTGAGATCAGGAAGTCTCTTCACAGATGAACTGTCTCCTGCTCAGTGGTCAGCTCTGGTCTTCATCTTATTGTCATCAGCAAAAGATCTGGATGTGTTTGACCTGAAGAAATACTCTGCTTCAGAGGAGACTCTTCTGAGGCTGCTGCCAGTGGTCAAAGCCTCCAACAAAGCTCTGTAAGTACATTTGTACTTCTTTTGTTAAAATATTTATTCCAATCAATATAAAAATGAACATTACCTGATGCTGCTGAAGTGGTTTTATTAGAGACACAGCTAAGCGTTTTTCAATTTTGCATAATTGTAAAATTTTTTAAAATTTGTTTAGTAACCTAAAACTGATTTTTAGGACATAAACACAAAGTGTTTATGTCTTTGTGCAGAATCCGTGTACCTGCTCTCATTTACTGTTTTAGCTGTTTGGTGGTTGTCAAAATTTTGTGAGGTTTAACCTGAGATTCTGGTGTTTCGGGCAAGATGAATTTTAATGAGTCGATATTGCGTAATCCAATCGAAACCGATTATCAAAGCCCACCCCTAGTGAGAATGTGTTGTACTGCACCATTTGTTCTTCCTATCTTTATATCTATCTATCTGGCAAGATCAAAGTAGCATGGAGGGAGGTTAACCAACTAACGGAGTTGCAGAAAGGTGCGACAAAGAAGGTGCATAAAAAAAATAAATAAAGCAAGCTGTCCATACCTGAGGCCTTGGAAGCTGCCAAGCAAAGACTCACAGCCTTGGCCAGCCGCTTGAGGAGGTACACCAGAGAGATAGAAGGCAGGAGAATAAACCAGCTCTTCTCCACAGAACAGGAAGAAGGACGCAACCCATAACGGCAATGCTCAGTGGCTAGTGTATCTGAGGGCAGACCATACATAGCAACCTCCCTGAACAGGGTCCAGTAACCATCATGGTGGCAGACATCCAAGCAAGGGTCTCTAGTATGAAGAATTGGACAGCACCAGGCCCCGACATGGTTCACGCCTACTGGTTGAAGAAGCTGACTGCACTCCATGAGCGTGTGGACGCACAAGTGAACCAGCTGCTAGTTGACGAGAGACACCCAGAATGGCTAACTGAAGGTCGGACGGTCCTGATCCTCAAGGACTCCAAGGAGGGACCGGTCCCATCCAACTACCGACCAATAACCTGCCTCAGTACTACATGGAAGCTCCTGTCAGGCATCATATCGGCTAAGATGAACAGGCACATGGGTCAATACATGAGTGGGGCACAGAAAGGGATTGGCAAGAATACCACAGGCGCAAAACACCAGCTACTGGTAGACAAAACTGTCAGCCGAAACTGCAAGACCAGGCTGACGAACCTGTGCACTGCCTGGATTGATTACAAGAAGGCCTATGACTCAGTCTCCCACAGCTGGATACTGGAATTCCTAGAATTGTACAAGATCAACAGGACCCTAAGAGCCTTCATCAGGAACTCAATGGGGATGTGGGGTACAACACTAGAGGCCAAATCCAAGCCCATAGCACAAGTTACCATCAAGTGCGGGATCTACCAAGGAGACCCTGTCCCCACTGCTGTTCTTCATAGGCCTTAACCCCCTGAGTGAGATCATTAACAAGACTGGCTACGAATACAGACTACGGAATGGAGCAGTTGTCAGCCACCTCCTGTACATGGATGACATCAAGCTGTATGCCAAGAGTGAACAAGACATCGATTCACTGATCCACACTACCAGGCTATACAGCAATGACATTGGGATGTCATTCGTGCTGGAGAAGTGTAGTCGGATGGTAACAAAGAGAGGGAAGGTAGTCAGAACTGAGGGGATCGAACTACCAGAAAGCAACATTGCAGATATCGAGAACAGTTACAAGTACCTGGGGATCCCGCAGGCGAATGGGAACCATGAAGAGGCAGCTAGGAAAGCTGCAACCACAAAGTACCTGCAGAGGGTCAGGCAAATCCTGAGGAGTCAGCTGAACAGTAAGAACAAGATCCGGGCTATCAACACCTACGCCCTGCCCGTGATCAGGTACCCAGCTGCTATAATAAGTTGGCCAAAGGAGGAGATGGAAGCCACTGACATAAAGACAAGAAAGCTCCCTACCATGCATGGAGGGTTTCACCCCAAGTCCAGCACCGTGAGGCTGTACGCTAAGCGGAAGGAAGGGGGTCGGGGACTGGCGAGTGTCAGCACCACAGTCCAGGATAAGACAACTAACATCCAAGAATATGTTGGGAAGATGGCCCCAACTGACCGAGTGCTCAGTGAATACCTCAGGCAACAGAAACCCAAGAAAGAGGAGGGAGACGAGGAACCATCATGGAAGGACAGGCCCCCTGCACGGTATTTACTACCGGCGGATTGAGGAGGTGGCTGATATCCAGAAATCCTACCAGTGGCTGGACAAAGCTGGACTGAAAGACAGCACAGAGGCACTAATCATGGCAGCACAAGAACAAGCTCTGAGCACAAGATCCATAGAGGCTGGGGTCTATCACACCAGGCAAGACCCCAGGTGCAGGTTGTGTAAAGATGCCCCTGAGACAATCCAGCACATAACGGCAGGGTGCAAGATGCTAGCAGGCAGGACATACATGGAACGCCATAACCAAGTGGCCGGCTTAGTATACAGAAACATCTGTGCCGAGTATGGCCTGGAAGCTCCGAGGTCAAAATGGGAGACACCCCAAAGGGTGGTGGAGAATGACCGAGCTAAGATCCTGTGGGACTTCCAGATACAGATGGACAAATTGTGGTGGCTAACCAACCGGACATAGTGGTGGTAGACAAACAGAAGAAGACAGCCGTAGTGATCAATGTAGCGGTTCCGAATGACAGCAACATCAGAAAGAAGGAACACGAGAAGCTGGAGAAATACCAAGGGCTCAGAGAAGAGCTCGAGAGGATGTGGAGGGTGAAGGTAACGGTGGTCCCAGTGGTAATCGGAGCACTAGGTGCAGTGACTCCCAAGCTAGGCGAGTGGCTCCATCAGATCCCGGGAACAACATCAGAGATCTCTGTCCAGAAGAGCGCAGTCCTGGGAACAGCTAAGATACTGCGCAGGACCCTCAAGTTCCCAGGCCTCTGGTAGTTGACCTGAGCTTGAAAGATAGACTGCCCGCAGGGGCGAGAGTAGAAGTGTGTGTATGTGTGTATATATATATATGTTTAAAAATTCATTTATTTTATTTTTCTCAGGCTGAGTGCCTCCAACCTCTCAGAGACAAGCTGTGAAGCTCTATCCTTAGTTCTCGGGACTCAGACCTCAAGTCTGAGAGAGGTGGACCTGAGTAACAACAGTCTGCAGGATACAGGAGTGAAGCTTCTGTCTGCTGGACTGGAGAGTCCAGATTGTATACTGGAAACACTGAGGTTAGACCAATTGCTATTTTATTTTTCATCAGATGACAAAAATAATCAATTAAACATTTTAAGGCAGTAAAGCTGAAGTTCATATATTTCTTGTATATTAGTAAGACGTAAAGGATTTCTGAAAAAAAAACAAACAAGATTAAATATTGCTAAATCTATTAAATCATCACTGCATCCAAAGTACAGTTGTATGACAATGTTAGTTCTATTGTCGATTGTTTGTATTCCAGACTGAGTCTATGTAACTTCTCAGAGAGAAGTTGTGAAACTCTCCCCCTAGTTATCAACACCCAGTTCTCTAGGCTGAGAGAGCTGGACCTGAGTAACAACGATCTGCAGGATTCAGGAGCAAAGCTTGTGTCAGCTGGAGTAAGAGGTCCAAACTGCAAACTTCAAAGTCTCAGGTCAGGATTCAGTCTTTTCCACCGATGATCAATTAAAATCAGATTTATATTACACCAGCCTTAATAGACTTTAATTTGCCTTTGGGTAAATTATTACACTATGAAATATATATACTAAAGATTTTTCAAAGCAACAACTTTTGTTTGCACATGTCATTTTAGAGAATTAGGGCTACTTTACCTTTTTTTATACTGGTAGTGAGAAAATATCCAAATTGCATATTTAGGTGTCTATCGGGCATTTCTAAAAATGATATATTTCTGTATCTCCATATTTGCACTTAAAGAGGACATGAAATGCTGCACATATAAAATCAAATTTTGATAACACTGCCTGTGAAGCTAGATTTAAGAAATAAGTGCTTAAAGTTAAAATTTTAAAAACATATTTTATTCCATTAGTAGACTTACATTAGTTTATGTTAACTAATTTATGACAGAATCAATAACTCAATGGAAATATGTCTGTGAAGGTTCTCAATCATCCAGGTCATCGTAGTTTAAGGATCTTGGAAAGAAAAGCGTCTGGACTTCTTTAAGTTGCTTGAAGACGTTTCACCTCTCATTCGAGAAGATTCTTCAGTTCTAGGGTCAAATGGTGGAGACTGCCAGATTTAATCCCCATGGAAACTGGTGCTTAAACAATGGAAAACACAAACTTTGTCCCAAAACCTCTCATGTTTAGCTTTTTTTTTCTTTTTGTAAAAAGATAACAATGTTAGCCTTTTCTGAAGCTATAGGGCATATATGGTATCACTCTATCAAACAAGAAGACAGCCGTGTTTGCTAGTTCACCTTGCGTGCATTAATTTAATAACGTGGTTAACTTACTCAATGTAAATTACACTCGAACAACATTAAGCTATTTGCCCAGAGAAGAACGGCTGCTGCTGCCATCATCATCGATCATCCTTTCTGCTATACTGGCAGAGTAAGGACCAGGACTCTACTCTTCGGGTTCTTGGGGGATGTTGCTAACTCCGGGTCCGATAACAGGCAAGTCTTGCAGCAAGCTATCAAATATGGTGCATTTCTCGGGTTTTAAAAAAACGCTATGGGTCGCCAGGTGTTTCATCAGATTCGAGGTGTTACCTCCTTTGCACAGTATCACCTTAAAGCACTTGTTGAAGACTTAGGAGTTTGCATCTTTTGCTGTGAAGTACAGCAAGACTTTTGACTGCTCCGCCTTGGTCATTTTTGATCTGTAGCTCTGCTCTAAAAGAACCTATGTACATGGGCCCGCCTACTATCCTTGGAAAGGTAAAATGATTGGCTAGAATCCAAAGTGTATGACATCTCAAGAAAAAAAACTGCACCGAAATAAAGCACCAACATGTGCACTGCTTTTCGGTCTGGCTACTACAGTTTATGTCAGAACCAGTGCCATAATGGCACCGGATACCGCTACCCATCCCTAATTGTGACCCACACCGGTTTTCACACCTTGGATCACACCTTGGCTCATGTGATTTGGTAGACGATCATTGTCCCTCCTTGGGGGGGGGAATACTCTGATGGGCTTTAATTCTTGGACCTTTTTGTTATTGACCAAATACTTATTTTCCACCCTAATTTACGAATAAATTCTTTACAAATCCTACCATGTGAATTCATGGATTTTTTTTTTTTCACATTCTGTCTCTCACAGTTGAAGTGTACCTCTGGTGCAAATTACTGACCTCTGTCATCATTTTAAGTGGGGGAGCTTGCACAATCGGTGGCTGACTAAATACTTTTTTGCCCCACTGTACCTGGCAGGAAATATGGTGGCTCAAACGCTAAAATGTTTGATTATACTTTATGAGAACGGATGACAACAAAGTAGATCTTTCATTTAAGGGAGGAAACACTACGAATATGCAAAAGCATTTGCTCTCAAAACACGCGATAATCTTAAATGAATGTCGTGTTTTTAATTCCGCTCCGGACTCGTGAATCTCAACCCAGCAACAGCGGTAACGTTTGCACGTCCTCTCCCGTTAATGCGGCAGGTAAATAATCAACTAACAGTGCATATTATGTTAGCGCGATCTGCCTTATTACAAAAACTGTGCATTTAGGTGACCATGATGAGAGAGACAGTCTGGCTGGCTCAGATGCTGGCAGTTCTCGCTGCAGTCTACCGGTAGCGTCTCCTTTCAGGCCAGGATAGATGAATGTCACAGAGCAGTGACTAAGTTTGTGGTAAAAGGCTTGCACCCATTTGCCACAGCAGATGCCCCCGATTTTCGGTAAGTGAATGTGTTTAATTGTAGGCAGGGACATTACTGGATATTCTTGTGTAATTGCTACAGAATAATTTATGTTATACTTTGTTATTGCTACAGAAGAATATTTATTTTATTATTTTACATTTACAATTTTTTTTTCCCGGGGACCCTGTGACACCCCATTGAAGAGCCGTAGGCTGTGGATCTCTTAAGATCTCACTGTTGGGTTTGTAAGACCATGTTACTCCTAAATTTCTATCTTGTTCAAAGAGAATATATAAAACAAAGTTCTAAGCTAATCAACCTTAGTGTTCTCCTTTTTAAAAAAAAAAAAAAAGAATCGATAAGAGAATCTATAAAGAATCGAATCGTTAAACAGAATCGAAAATTGAATCGGAATCATGAAAATCTTATCAATACCCATCCCTAGATTTGTATGTGTAAAAAGAATTTGTGTGTGTGTGTGTGTGTGTGTGTGTGTGTGTGTGTGTGTTTAAAAAAAAAAAAAAAAAAAAAAAAAAATATTGTGTGTGGACTTAGCCAAAAAAAATACATGTGAAACTCTGCACTCAAGTTTCAAGTTGCAAGTACGAATTTGGACCCTGTTTTTCTTCCTTTCGTCTGATTGGCCAATGTCATGTCAATCACAAATTTAACAATCCAATCAGAGAACAGATGGGTTTGGCTGTCGGAGGGGCGCTTTATGGAGCTTCAGGTTCTGAGGGAATAAATGCCCTTTTACATGTCAGCCCAGCTCCTTCAAACCATTAAGGAAAACAGTCTGTGGTTGTCCGAGTTTAATGATTTTTGTGTCACAGGATTACGTGCTTAATAAAGGGACCTCCAGAGCCTTTTCAACAGCGCTGCGGACCTCGGTGGGGTGGGTGGGGGGGCAGTGCTTGTGGAAATGACAGTCTTTACTAGTATGGATAGTTACAAAGCTTTCTTCGTTATGAATTAGCAATACATGTTTTTATTGAACATTTGAAGATAAAAAAAAAAAAACTCTTGTAGAGGACAAAGTCAGAGATAGAAACAACAAGGAGCAGGTGTATCTAGTACAGGTAGAGCTGCCTCAAAACCCCGCAGCCAGCACAACAAATTCTGGATCCTTGGCTTTTAGTTAGCATTAGCAGCCCATGCTGCGTCTGGTGTGAAAGGACCTGTATGCTGCGCACTGTGACTCACAGCAATGGTCCCGGGTCAGCCCTGACTTTGTGTTAAACTAATCCTAAAGTAATAATGGTATTTCTAACCACTGATATACCACAACTTTATCCTTTCAAAAGCTACTGAAAGTTGGGGGACCTACCTTCTATTGATCCTCCAGTTTCAAACTGTATTACCCTTCAAGGACCTGCAGTTCAAAAAAGTGGCCCTTCGACAGCCAGACCCGTCTGTTCTCTGATTGGATAGTTAAATTTGTGATTGACATGACATTGACCAATCAGCTGAAAGGAAGAAAAACGGGGTCAAAATTCGTACTTGTAACTTGAAACTTGAGTGCAGAATTTCACACATATCTTTTGGCCAAGTCCACATACAAATCTTTTTTTATGCACACACAAATTCTTTTTACACATACAAATCCTGATTTACAAGTACAAAACTGATTTATAAGTACAAAATATTTATGACCACAATTTGAGCCAATGCTGAATTAGCTTCTTGGATGAGAGATGAAACGTCTTCAAGCAACTTAAAGAAGTCCAGAGGCTTTTCTTTCCAAGCTCCTTAGACAACTCAGTGGAAATTAAAGACACTAAAATTTAAAAAAAAAAATAAAAAAATTTAAAACCAGTTTAAGGGGATCACTTTTGCGCTCCCCCTTGCTGCAATAATGGGTTTTATGTTAAGAAACTGAGGTTATACTCGCCACTGTCATTTTCTGCATATTTAGCAGTAAGTGGCTGTTTGCTGTTTTTATTCCATCCACTAAACCTTCCCATTTCATTCCTGACTGTATTCTGAAGGTTTTTAGCAACAGTTAAGCTAACCTTGCTAGCAGAAAAGAAGTGGTGATATGTGTTTAGCTTTGCCTTCAATAATACCAAATTTAAAGCTGCTGGATTTACAGATTTAAACATTGAAATAAAACATAAATCAAATAATTCACTTACCACCAGTCCTCTACTTAGTGTGAAAAGGCTCTGTTGACCAAGGAATCCATCATCGGTTATATTATTACTGCTCATAGTATTTCTGCCAAATCATGGTATTTGTTCCAAAGCATAGTATTTCTTCCAAATCATAGTATAACTGCAAAATAAAAGTTTTTGAGGCAAGTCATAGTGTTTGTACTAAATCCTAGTAATTCTGCTCAATGATAGAATTTCTGCTATGCTGTAATAGTTTTGCTAGATTATAATATTTGTGCTAATTCAAAGTATTTCATGTAAATTACAGTATTTCTACCAAGTCCCAGTGTTTCTGCTAAATCATAAATGTTTTAGCACAAATTCTATGATTTGGCAGAAAAAATATTATTTAGTATAACTACTAAGTTTTAGCACAGATTTAGCTAAATACTATGATTTGTCACAAATGCTATGATTTGGTACAAATACTGTGATTTGGCATAAACTCTGTGATTTACCAGAAATATTGTGATTTGGCAGAAATACTATCAATTGGTTCAAATATTGTGATTTAGAAGAAAGTATTTATACTAAAACATAGTCTATGTTTAAATTTTAAAAAATTCTGCTTTTTCTGCTAATGTGTGCTATGACCTTTGACCATTGAAATGAATGGAACACATTATCAATGTGGTCACTGATTTTGCTTGCCGGGTTGAGCTGTGTTATAGCTCAGTGAGATGAGCAGCCGTTCTCAGAGCAGAAGGCCCGGGTTCAAATCTCGCTTATGACAACAATTTTTTCAGTTAATAGTTTACATTTTTTTAAATCTTTTCAACACAAATTTTAGCTTCTTTGCCCCTTTTCAGCACAAATCCCATCTTTTTTAGCTGTCTTCAGAAAAAACCTCTTCAGCACAACGTTCTCCTTCTTTTCCCACGTGTGGGACTAATAAAGGTTATCTTATCTTTACCTCTTTTCTGCAGAAATTCTGCTGATTGACCTCTCTTAAGCAGAATTTTCAGTCTTTTCACCCCTTATCAGCACGATTCTCAGCATCTTCTGCCCATTTTAGCAGAATTGCCAGTCTCTCCATCTCTTTTTTTGTGAGAATGAGGTTGGCTCAGTGAGTTGAGTATCCGTCTTGAGACCAGGAAGGCTAGGTTCGAATCGTGCTCTTGGCAACATTTCCTTTCCCTACCTTTTAACCTCTTTTCAGTACAAATTTCAGCTTCTTTATCCTTTTTCACTAGAATTGTTTGCTTGTCAACAATTTTCAGCAAAAATTTCTGCTGCTTCACCTGTTTTCAGGATAATTTTCAGTTTTTTCATCGCCATACAATTTTTGCAACTTTTCATTTTTTTCAGCTATTTTCAGCAGACAGCTTCAGCGTTATAGCATCCACACAGCATTTTCGCACGAAATGCAATTTTTTCTAGTTGTGTGGATGTCCTTTGAGGGCATCCACACTATTGAGTTCCTCTTGGGACTTCCGTACACTTTTTGGCACTTAACTACTTCCACAGTTTTCAGCCGATTTTCACCGTTCAAATTTTAAATTATTCTGCTATTTCTGCTAATGATGGCTGTCTTTTGGTATTTTTCACTATTATACTTTTTAAAATATTAAGCTTAATTTGTCCCATTGAAATGAATGGGAAACTTCTGCAATTCTGCTAATATTTGCATGTTTTTGAAACTTAACTTGTTCTGCCCCTTTAAGGCAGGCATGATCATTTGGGTGTGTTTTTTGTACCAGCAGACTTGCCGTAGTACCTCACCAGTGAAAAACAGTCCTTTAGACAAACTGTCGTCTGTTCCACTTTTTGTTCACTTTTTCTTGCTGAGCCTGAGAGAGCACATGCCTGTAAGTAGTTGCTATCTGTTTTGTAAGCTTTCCCGCGATAGTTTTGTGTAGCAGTTTAGAGGTTTGTGTGGAAAACTTTCTTTTGTGAGGAAAAACGGCTGCGATGCTAACACGTTAGCCCCTCTATGGGATTTCCCATGTAGTGTTAGCATTAAGCTAATCGCTAAATGCGTGAGCCTGATAACCAGTGAAAGGGTTTGGATAGGTTTGTGTTTATGTGTTATATACATTGTAGTGTATGGCTTAATGTTTGATGTTGTAAAGAAAATACAATTACAGCAGAAATGTAATATTTTATTTTTGTTTCTGTACCAGTTTTACAGTGCTTCAACAGTAAACATCTAAAACGTATCCGCTGACTCCTGGATGTTTATTGTGGACCTGTTAGCTATCTGCCAAGCTAGAAACCAGCTTTACACCCTAGTGAGGGCAGAATATAACTACTTCCTCATATTTTCACGTAGAACAACCATTCAAACTTTAAAATGTTCTCAAATTATTGGGCTATTCAGGTATAAATCAGCCTTTTCAAATCTTTTACCGTTTTACTTTTATGCCTCTTAAAGTTTTCAGTTGCAAAATTGTGATTTTTCACAAAATACATGCCTTGTTATGGTTGCTATGCACTTGGCTTCCAGTGTGACACAGAAGGTTTTGCAGTCTTCTCTTCATGTCCGAACAACTTCTTGCTACTCTCCCATTTTTCACTCAACTTCCACAAATTATACATCAAAATGTAGGTATTTTTGCTGGCTTTCCATAAATGTCACTATCTATATCCATAGAAAGTCAATGGAGAGCTTGTTCAAAATCACCGCTTGATTTCTGTAATGAGAGGCATATTCGAATCGTCATATCTCCTTAACGACGCAAAGTTAAGACATGAGGCTTGTCCCCGTATATCTTCAGACACTCCTGACGCTCACAATTGAAGAATTTCTTTCTCACCTATAACCGTTCTGAAATGAGTTGGACTTGTTTGAGGGTAGGAAATTCGTCCTTCGCTCAGATTTCTTCAGATTTCAAACTCTGGAAATGAACCACTTTTTTCTCTCGTCATATCTTTTTAATGGTTTTCCACAGAAACCTGAAAATTTCCATGATTGTTCACCAAAGCCTACTGTCTCTTATGGTGAAAGAATGATATTGATACTCCAAATAGATTTAGAGTTAGAAAGCGTTGTTTGAGGGCAAGTCAAGGCAGTTTTCGCTTTGCTCTACTCAGTTATGGTGCATTAGAAGTCAAATATCTTTAATAATTCATATTTTAATGATAAATTGTCAACACTTGTAGATTCCCCCATCTCTTCTGAACAAAACGGTGTAAGAATGACCGCTCTAGCCCCTACGGTTAGGAAATTATGGTCATTTTTTTGAGGATAGGCTGCAAAAATCCTGTGTTTCTCTGTGCTGCGTGCACCTGTTTTGGCGGGAAAAAGTGCACAGCCTCTCTGATTGGTGGATTCAAATTCAGCAGCTCCCAGGCTGACCTAGAAACTTACTTCTCTCTCTGTGTGTGTGTGTGTGTGTGTGTGTGTGTGTGTGTGTGTGTGTGTGTGTGTGAGACAGAGAGAGAGAGCCTTTTAATGTGATGATCTCATTGTAAAATTTAAATTCAATTTTACAATGAGATCAATTTTAAAATTCAATATTTAGACTGGTTGACTGAATTGGATCTTGTGTGTGTCTCTCTCTGTGCATGTGTGTTTCCATTTGTGTCCATATTTGTGATTGTGTGGCTATTTTTTTTTTTTTTTTTTGCCGATTTCTTTTTCATTTAACAAGTATATTTGAGGGACCCTCAGCATGTTCAGCATTTTTTTCAGTTGTCCATTTTGCTTTTCCAATTTTTCTGTTTAAGTTATTACTATTGTGCTAAATCATACTATTGTGCTAAATCATACTATTTCTGCTATTTTATAAGATTTGTGCTAAACCAGAGTATTTGTGCTGAAACATAGTATTTCTGCCAAATCATAGTATGTGTAAATCATAGTATTTGTACTAATAGCATTTGTGATGAATTATAGTACTTCTGTTATGCATTCATCTTTAGTAGGCTTGATTACTGTAACAGCATCTTTACAGGTCTACCTAAAAAATCAGTCAGACAACTACAGCTCATTCAGAACTCTGCTGCTCGAGTCCTCACTAAGACCAAAAAAGTGGACCACATCAGTCCAGCTCTGAGGTCTTTACACTGGCTGCCTGTCCGTCAGAGGATAGACTTTAAAGTTCTGATGCTGGTCTATAAAGCTCTGAATGGTTTAGGACCAAAATACATCAGTGACCTCCTGACCCAGTATGAACCTTCCAGATCCCTCAGGTCATCTGGATCTGGTCCTTTATCAGTTCCCAGAGTCAGAACAAAACACGGAGAAGCTCAGAGAAAGCCTCAGATCAGCTGAAACACTCAGTTTATTTAAATCCAGGTTGAAGACTCACCTGTTCTCAGCTGCATTTGAATAAAACACCAAATCCACACTTTTAGGCTTAAATTTCAAAACTTATATTTTAACTACTGATTTTATCTACTGTTCTGGCTTTATATACTGTTTTGTTTGTTTGTTTTAATCAAATTTAAATCATGCTTTTTATTTGTTTTTGTTTCTAATGTCTCTGTAAAGCACTTTGAATCACCTTGTTGTTGAATTGTGCTATATAAATAAACTTGCCTTGCTACATACATACATACATACATACATAGTATTTCACTGCTTCTTAACATGTTTTGAGCGCAAATTTAAGTTTATTCACCTCTTTTCTGCAGAAAGTACAACTTTGTCAGCTAATTTTTCAGCTCCTTCAGTTGATGCCTGCTATATCATTTGGTGCTCATAACTGTTATACTTGTAATATTTAGCTTTATTTGCCATTTTTTTTGGCCCATTTTGATCACTGTGACCAAATTACTAGTGTCTTTGCTGATCTGGCTCACTGGGGTGAGTTGTGTTTAAGCTCAGTGAGATAAGCAGCCGTTCTCAGAGCTTAAGAACGGCGTTCAAATCTTGCTTATGGCAACATTTTTTTCAGTTAACAGTTAACCTTTTTTTTTTTTAGCTCTTTTCAACACAAATTTTAGCTTTTTCACCCCTTTTCAGTAAAAATTCCGGATTCTTCAGCTGTTTTCAGCTAAAACTTCAGCTTCCTTACCTCTTTTCAGCAAAATTTTCAGCTTCTTGGACTGTTTTCAGCTGAATTTTGTTTTTTCATCTCTTTTCAGCAGAAAGTTCCGCTTTTTCACCTGTTTTCTTCACAAGTTTCAGTTGCTTCACCTCTTGTCAGCACAATTTTCAGCTTTTTCACCTCTTTTCAGTTACCTGAGAGCCTGTTTGGCTCAGGGAGATGAGTAGCCGCACGAAGCACCTTGATGGGACTTTTGTTGTGATTTGGCGCTATATAAATAAAATATAATTGAATTGAATTGAGACCAGGAGGCCCCGGTTCCAACCCTGCTCATGGCAGCATTTCTTCAACTTTTTCACCTCTTTTCATGTGAGTGAAGTTGCTGCTGCTTCTGTCTTAAAGATATCAATTAAAATGTAAAGGTCAACCAGCCCCCCCATATCACCCAAATCAAGATAAAAAAGATATTAATAAAAATTTCTAGAGGTCATCAGACGTCAACCAGCCCCCCCACATTGATGGAAACAAACAAAATTGATGTCAAACGTTTGTGCTGGTTTGTGCTGTAAAAATTTTAGTATGTGCCACTATCATTTTAAAGATATTAATGAAAATGTAAAGGTCAACAAGCCCCCCCATATCACCCAAATCAATTGATGTCAAACGTTTTTGCTGGTTGGTGCTGCTTAAATTTTTATTTTGTGCTGCTATCATTTTAAAAATATTAAGAAAATAATGTCTTGATGCTTGCTTAATCATCCAGGTAAGTAAATCCCAAAAGGTTGATTCTATTCATCTGGACATTTTCAGTGGGAGAAAATTCTCGTCACTCATCCAAGTGACTTCTTCAGTCTCAGCTGACAGCAGGTTTCCCCAACCTTATAAACAGAACATTTGTACAGTGAAGAGAGATGTTACATCTATCTTCATTTGCATCCCAGTCATCGAAGCGTTGGAGGTAGTTTATAAAAGATTACAGGATCACCCTAACCTCAGCAACAGGACCACTCTCAGCACTGATCAATTGTGTTTGCTTTTGGAACTGCGTCTTGATTCCACCTATTTTGCATAAGGGTCAGTACTACAGTCAGAAACACCAGACCCCTTTAGGATAAAACATGAAACAGAGAAAAATACAATAATCAACAAAATAAAACAGAAATACACAAAAAACTGGGTCTCAGACCCAGTACCGTCATGGTTCCAGGGTAGTTATCCTACACAGGAACACCACCAAGTCATGGTTCTGGTATGTGGATGACCCCTGGGTGAAAATCAAATCTCAGGTGCTTAAAGTGTTCTCCATTCTTTAAGCACCGGTTTACGGATCACATTAACTCCACATTCTCCTCCTGAAGGCCCGCAACACTGCCTTCAGGTCAGGAGATGCCTACAGTACAGCTAGGTCTAAGCTAAAGAGAGGTATCAAAAAAGCCAAACACCATTACAAAAAGAAGGTAGAAGAACACTTCTCCAACTCCAACCCCCGACGCATGTGGCAAGGACTCCAGACCATTACAGACTACAAGACCAACAAACCCTCCCCTGCATCCTCCTTCCTCAACAAACTCCACAACCTTTATGCTCATTTTGAGCAAGGGAATCCAACAACTACAACCAAAGCAGATGTGACGCCGGACCACCAACCACTGACTCGCTCCCCCACCGATGTAGGAGCGGTGCTGAGCAGGATTAATGTCCACAAGGCTGGAGATCCTGATTTTACAAAAAAACAAAAAACAAACAAACAAAAAACCCACAACAAAACAGCTAAACATGAGAGGTTTTTGGAGAACGTTTGTGTTCTCCATTCTTTAAGCACCGGTTTGAGCACCGTTTAAGCACCGGCACTGTTTCAAAAGTACCGGTTTGGCACTGGTTTCGGACAAAACCTAAACGATACCCATCCCTATTCCTGACCAACCGACCCCAACATGTCCAGCTGGATAACCACTGCTCATCTACAATTACAATGAACACCGGTGTACCACAAGGCTGTGTGATGAGCCCTTTCCTTTACTCCCTCTTCATGCATGACTGCAGACCTGCTGATGGTTCCAACACCATCATTAAGTTTGCAGATGACACCGCGGTGATTGGCCTCATCAGTGACAACGATGGATCTCATGTGGATGACCAACTGCTCCAAGCTGGAGGCTCAAGAAGGCTCACCAGCACCTCTTCTTCCTGAGGACTCTGATGAAGAACCACCTGTCCTCAGACATCCTGGTGAACTTCTATCTCTGCACCATTGAGAGCATCCTGACCAACTGTATAACTGTCTGGTATGGAAACTGCACTGCCTCGGACTGGAAGGGATTGCAGAGGGTCGTGAAAACTGCCCAGCGCATCGCCGGAGCACCACTTCCTGCCATACAAAACATCTACAGGAAGCGGTGTCTGAAAAGGGCTTGGAAAATCATTAAATACCCCAGTTACCCATCACATGGACTCTTCACCCTTCTTCCTTCTGGGAGGCGCTACAGGAGCCTCCGGACTAAGACCACAAGGTACCGGAACAGCTTCTTCCCTACAGCTGTCGGACTGAAAGTTTCTTCAGTCTTGACTGAAGAAGTCACTTGGATGAGTGACGAAACATTTCTCCCACAAAACGCTATGTCCAGATGAACAGAATCAACTTTTGGAAATTTACTTACCTGGATGACTGAGCATGCATCAAGACATACATATGGTGTATGACAAACATACAAAATAATTTGGAACTAAGGAATCTGATTTTGTCTTCAATCTCTTCTTTTTTTGTCTCTCTATGCTTATGTATTCTCTATTCTCTTTCCCAGCATCCCCCACCCACTCATGGTAGATTGTCCATTTGGTTCCTCATGCTATTTAATGTATGTTTCTTTAAAGGGGAGTCCTTCATTCACATAGTAACAAAGTGTACACAGAGGACTGTCTGATTTTTGGGGCTTTCTCTCTAATATTGTAGGGTTACCATACACTATAACAACTTGAGATAACTGTTATTGTCTGTTGAGAATTATGTCTTATAAATAAAACTGATTAAAATTGAATGGATGTAAATGGATGGATGTTATTGTATCTGACAAACAGAAAATAATTATTCACAGATGGATTGTTGTTTTCTGTGTCTGTAGTCTGTCAGGCTGTCTGATCACAGAGGAAGGCTGTACTTCTCTGGCCTCAGCACTGAGCTCCAACCCCTCCCATCTGAGAGAGCTGGACTTGAGATACAATCATCCAGGGGACTTAGGAATGCAGGTGCTGTCAGCTGGACTGAAGGATCCAGGCTGGAGACTGGACACTCTCAGGTATGGAGAGAATGGCTGTTTCTCAATACTAGAGATGGACCGATCCAATATTACGTATCGGTATCGGTCCAATACTGACGTAAATTACTGGATCGGATATCGGAGAGAAATAAAAAATGTAATCTGATCCATTAAATATCAAAAAAGCACCTCACAAAACTTGTGATACACGTAACTTGGCTCATAACTGTAGCACATCGCAGCAGTATGCGTCACGTGATAGAGCGGCTGTGTGTATTTGTAGCCTTGCTGCCAAACCGGCATTTCATCTCCGAGAAAGTTATCCTAGGGAGAAGTAAAGCAAGTGTGTAAGTTCATCTCTGAATGTTTGTAAAGCATTCCGGCGTTAAGCTTAACAACAGATATATGGATCGACTGCCTCTCTCTCTCTCTCTCTCCTGCTGCAGTTTCATGTTCTTCAATCATGAAACTGATCAATGATCAGCTGATCGGCTTTTCTGTCGCAAGTCCGTCTCTCTTGTTTGTTTTTGGCCCACTTTGCACCAGAAAGAGGAAACCAGCGGCTGAACAACAGCAGCACGTTTAAGCTTGATAAGCTGTTGTTAGAATGTAATATTACATTCTACACCAGGATCTTTTTCTACACAGCTGACGCTGGTAACTGTGCAGGGGTGGATCTAGCAAAGTTTAGCCAGGGGGGTCGATAGGGCATGAACAGGGAAAAGGGGGCACAAAGACATACTTTTCTTTCTTATTCTCATTTAAAATGTCTAGCTTTTAATAAATAATTATCCGAATCTTAAACCCAAAGATTTAATCTTATGTAAAATGTATAGAAGTCCATTACTGCATATAGTAATTATTAAGTCTAATATACCCTACTAAGCTATAGTACTTTTTCCTTTGGGAAGGTACCATCTGTGCAGTCTGCAGTTCTGTTGAAGAAAGATGTTGAATCTATTTAATTATTCTTAAAAATAATTGATTTCTGTGTATATTTTTTTTTCACACTTCCTCAAATTAAAGTTGATTACGTCAATTAAGCATCATGAGGTGGAGGGTGGGTGGTTCCCTATTTTATTTATTTTTTTGCTGGGCGTTTTAGAACCCTATTAGGTTGCTTACTCTTTAAAACACCAGAACAGGGAGGATGGAGTAGGTAAGTTTAAGTTTATTAGATTGATCAGTATCGCTGAACTATGAAATATTTTGGGTGCAGTTTTTGCATACAGGTATAACAGAATAGCTTTAGTGTTTTGTTTTTTTTAACTTGAGTATGAACTTATACAAAAAGCAGCAACACATTAAAAAAAGTTTTATTGATTAAAAAACACACTATATCGGATTCATGTCGGTATCGGCAGATATCCAAATTTATAATATCCGTATCGGACATAAAAAAAGTGGTATCGTGCCATCTCTACTCAATACTCAAGTAGACACGTCTGCTATATTAAATGAATTGGGCCCGGCTGATCACAGCCCGAAAAAGTGACATGGGCCCACTCTCCAACAACACCTGAATGAATAGGAGTAATGTTTCATCACTCATGTGACTGCAGGTTTATCCAACCTTTTTAAACATTAATTTATATAATGGCTGAAACTAGCTTCACTGGTGAATAACGGGCTGCGAGGTCAGTTTCTTGATCCACACCAGATGGTGGACACTAGAGGTGAAGGGAGCCACCAGGCTGAAGAAGGAGTACTATCTCACACTAAAGGTCATATACTTGATTTGGTACTATCTTATGGTCTGGATATTTGCATCACGGACATAGAGGACTTTGGGATTTCAGATCACTTTCCGGTTTTGTTTAATACTGTAGCGAGCGATGTGGATTTGAACAGTGATGGCCCTGTGCGGCAATCGCGCACGATTAACTCCCAGTCAATCGCCCACTTCATTGATGCTTTCCTTGACTCTCCCCTCTCTGATGCTAACTGTAATGGGGTTTTATCAGCGGATGAGCTTGCTAACCTCTTTTATACTACATGCGCTGACATCCTTAATTCTGTGGCACCTCTGAGAATTAAACGTGCCAAATCCTCACAACCCTGGCTAAATGATACGACTCGCGCCCTTAGGCGTGAATGTCGTCGTGCTGAAAGAAAATGGAGGAAAGACAAACTCCACGTCTCTCTGGACATCCTCCAAAATTGTCTATCTAAGTATCAAAAGTCTGTTAAAGCTGCCAAATCTGCCTTTTTGTCTAGCATTATTATGACTAATAGCCACAACCCCCGAGCACTTTTTAATACTTTTAATTCTGTGATAAACCCTTGCACTACCACTTATAGGGATGCCTCCCCTGCTCTTTGTGATAAATTCTTAAAGTATTTCTCTGATAAAATCTCAGCTCTAAGGGCTTCTCATCCATCTCACCCATCATCAGTTTTAGACCCAGTTCCAGCTTCTGAATGCTTGACTGTCTTTCAACAGTTTGAGCCAGTGTCTTATTCTGCTTTAAAAGATATAATTGATCATCTCAAAATCTCTGGTTCCCCGCATGATATTCTTCCTTCTCGTTTCTTTAAGGAAGCTTTACATGTTATTGGTCCTTGTATCTTATCTCTGCTGAATGCATCATTGTCATCAGGTTGTGTACCGTCTGTCTTTAAGCATGCTGTTGTGCAACCTATTATGAAAAAGAAAAATCTTGACCCTAATGCTCTCACTAACTACAGGCCGATCTCTAAACTCCCTTTTATTTCCAAAATATTGGAAAAGGTAGTTCTAAAACAACTTCAGGCCTTTTTAGATGCAAATGGTATTAATGACAAGTTTCAGTCTGGTTTGAAACCTCGCCCCAGCATAGAGACAGCCTTACTTAGAGTTTTTAATGATCTTCTTTTAACTGTAGATTCTGGATATTCTGTGGTCTTAGTTTTACTTGACTTGTCTGCTGCTTTTGACACGGTTAATCACAACATTCTTCTATCAAGATTGGAACATGTTGTTGGTCTCAAAGGTTTTATCTTGGTTTAAATCCTATCTCTCAGAGAGGTCGTTCTCTGTTGCTATGAAAGAAAACTCTGCTTTTTTCGCGTATGATGTGGTTCTGTTGGCTTTATCGGGTGATGGCCTCCCGCTTGCAATGAAGCAGTTCACAGCAGAGTGTGAAGAGGTGGGAATGACAATCAGCAACTCCAAATCTGAGCCTTGGTCATCAGACGGAAAAGGGTGGAGTGCCCACTCTGGATCAGGAATGATTTTCTGCCCCAAATCAGGGAGTTTAAGTATCTTGGGGCTTGTTCATGATTGAGGGGAGAAGGGAGCGGGAGATGGACAGATAGATTGGTGCTGCAACTGCAGTGAAACCAACACGGTACTGGTCCGTCGCCATGAAGAGAGAGCTGAGCGTAAAAGCAAAGCTCTAAATTTACTTGTCAACCTATGTCCATACCCTCATCTATGGTAACAAACTTTGGGTAGTGACCAAAAGAATGAGATCACAGATACAAGCGGTTAAATAAAATTATACACATACTGTTAGACACTGATAAACCTGTTCATGTTCTGTTTTGAGAGCCATGTAATGTCCATGTGTGCTTGCTGAAAAAGACTGTGCTGGTCTGACCCCCCTCCTCCTTTCAGGGTGGAGCCTGCTGGAGTCCGATGGTTGAGACCAGGTCTGAGGAAGTGTAAGTGTGTATTTAATGTGATTCATGAAAACAAAGAAGCACACATTCAACCATCTTCAAACTCACATCACTCATTCACATCTCTGATGTCAGGAGTCATCATCAAAGTGTCAATCAATGAACAGATGATCGATCAATAACTGCAGCTGGATTGTGTTTGTTCTCTCCATCAGATTCCTGCCAACTCACTATCGACACAAACACAGTACACAGAGAACTCAAACTGTCTGACAACAACAGGAAGGTGACACGTGTGTGGGAGGTTCAGTCATATCGTGATCATCCAGACAGATTTGATGTTTTTCCTCAACTGCTGTGTAGAAATGATCTGACTGGTCGCTGTTACTGGGAGGTCGAGTGGAGAGGAAACGTTTTTATATCAGTGAGTTACAGAAGAATCAGAAGAAAGGGAAACAGTGACACTGAGTTTGGACGGAATGATCAGTCCTGGAGTCTGAGCTGCTCTGAGGATGGTCCTCATTCTGTGAGGCACAACAGCAGGCAAACATCCATCTCCTCCTCTGTCTCTAACAGAGTAGCAGTGTATGTGGACTGTCCTGCTGGCACTCTGTCCTTCTACAGTGTCTCCTCTGACACTCTGATTCACATCCACACCTTCAACACCACATTCACTGAAACTCTTTATCCTGGATTTAGGCTATTTTATGATTCCTCAGTGTCCCTGAGTTGAGTGTAAAGAGCAGTGTTGGGTAAGTTACTTTAAATTAGTAACTTAGTTACATTACTAGTTACTTCTATCAAAAGTAACTGGTTACTTCAAGTTACTCGTTACTTTCAGAGTAACTAGTTACTAGGGAAAGTAACTTTGGTTTTACTCAGAATTCTCTTGTTAATGTGTTGCTTCCGTAACTGGATACCCAGCCAGACTGCCAGTCTTCTAGCTTGCTTACTTGCCACAACTGCACTGTGCCACCTACCAATAGAAAGAAAAAAATAATGTGCACATTTCCACGAGAGAAATCCCACACCTGATTCTATCCTAGCCTGCTTTTTACATCCAACACAAAAACTGCAGTCGCGGTGCTTTCGATTGTACTCAGAACTCTGAAATTCTGCCTTCTGAATAGGAAGATGTAGGTAACACCAGACTGCAGATGAGCTGCTTACAGAGCTGAACTGGGACAAAAAAATTGTCCCGGGCATTTTGACTAGAGACCGGCCGCCATTATAGGAAAAATCATAAAGCCTTTGAATGAAAATAAACACTGTTGTGACAGTGATGTACACTGTTCTGATGGTATATATGCATCAATCTATCAATCATTTGTTACTACTTAGAAAAGGATCCTGGTGTTATTTGTCTCTCAGAAACCGTTCAGAACTTCCCTTCAACTCATCCATGTCACCTAAAAGGTAAACCTGTTTCTCCATCACAGCTCTGATGATTCAGTAAGGACATCTCCTGGTTTCATCTTCATGTTTCCCTCTCACCACATATCCAAACCGACATCATGACCAGCAGCTTTACAGCTGTGGCTCCAGCAAACATCAGCTGATACTAGAAATTAATATTAAATAAATTCTAACAACAGCTGATCAAGCTTAAAAGTGCTGCTGTTGTTTAGCGCGACATCCGCTGGTTTCCTCTTTCTGGCGCAAAGTGGGCGATAAATAAACCAGAGAGAAAAGCCGATCAGCTGATCATTGATCAGTTTCATGATTGAAGTAGCAACAGGAGAGGGAGGGGGAGAGAATGAGAGAAGAAGAGGCAGCTGTGCAGCAAAGACAGAAAAACTCTAGCTTTGTGTCTTTTTCATTGTAGCTGAAGTCCGGGACAAACTGTTCCTTTTCACCTCAATACGAAACGCATGATATTTTCTCTGAATACGAGACTATTCTGTTTTTTACGGGACGGTTGGCAACTGTAACCTTATGAACAAAATAAAGTTCAACATCATTAACTTCATAGCACCCACCCAGCTATATAGAAACTCCATCATGCTAGCTAGCACGCAGTACGGAAAAAGTCAGCATAACGAAAATAAACTCCACCTAAACTTGGTTCATATCTGACCCAGAGAGACTGCAGGTCATAACTTCTTACCTGAAGTTCAGTTCACCTGATACTCTCGGACCAGCGGCCGCTTCGGGTCTCTCCTCTTGCCTCCCTTTTCCTTCATCCACCTGCTGGCCTCCACCACTTGCTAATGTTATTGAATCTGTGGAAGCTCTGCGATAGCCACCACACGAAGTAACGAATAACGACCCTATCTAAATCCCAGTAACGAGTAACGCGTTCCTGATTTTGGCATAATAACTAGTTACCGTGCTCGTTACCACAATAATAACGTAGTTACTGGAACGCGTTACTTAATAACGCATTAGTCCCAACATTGGTAAAGAGTGTCCTCCTGTTTGAGAAACACTGTTGAACAGATAGTTCAGTCTGTACATGTCTGTCTCTTTTACTTAGAAACACGTTTTCAGATTCATTGATTCAATCAGTTGATGTTTTAAACTGTTGTAAATGATTCATTGTAAACTTCCCCCTCTTCTTCCAGGATCCACATGTTGTTTTTCTGTCTTTTTCCACTCAAAGCTTCAAAGTGAATATAAGTATGTTGTGTTTCCCTGAAGCTCAGTTCATAACCTGCTCTTCTGCATTTTCAACAAGTCTGAGCTCATTAAAATGGATACAAATGTTTGATTTCTCTTTCTTAATGGGATGTTTCCAAACTCTCCACGTGCTCTTGCTGTTTCACTCATTGTTGAAGCTCATCATTTGAAAATGAAAGCAGGTTTATATGTTTCGCAGTTACTGACTGAGATCTTCAGTGGGGGGGGGTCGACATGCTCCTGTACAGACCTCTCAGGATAACCAAGGTGCAGTCAAAGAGTCCAGTCTGTCCTCAGAGATGTGAACATGTGGTTTCTTTTATTATTATTATTATTATTATTATTAGATTTTTATTGAAGAAAAAAAAGGACTTGTTACAATAAAGTGCATTGATATCATTTAGTCGAGAAAAAAAAAGAAAAAAGAAAAAAAAACTTTTTCTTAGTCCTTTTTATTTTACATTCTGATAGCAAAAAAAATTAAACTCGGCATGACAGTGTGTTACATAATGCAGCATGTTTAACTTATTTACAAAGACTACATTAGGTACATATTATGAAGTTGAGGGTCAACCTGACATTGTACGATAGATTGGAGATTGGGGGACACAAAGCTAATCCATTTATTCCATATTTTTTTTTGTGATCAACATTTTATTGATTTAAAACGGGGTTGGGGGGGGGGGTACAGACATATACAGCACAACTGTAAACTGCAGTAGCAAAGCAAACATTAGCAAACAAGGCATAGGGACAGCAAAGAAAAGACACAAAAACACAAAGTTAAAACCAATTATTGCCTCTTCCAGGAGATAACTCTGGATGAGAAGATTTTCCAAGCGTCAACAGTCGTGGGTCGAGCTTTATTTAATTTTGGTGTGGTATGTTCAAAACCAATAACACGGATAAGACATCGTCTCCAGAATGATTCCATACAAATGTCAGGACAGAACCATTGCTTTGTAATAGTCTTCTTTGCGGATGTAAATCCAGCGAACAACATTTTGCATTGCATTTGTTTTAAGGAGATTTCAGAGGTATCATTAAGGAGACAAAGACCAGGATTGGGAACATAAAAAACTTCCAGTACCTCAGATAACACAGAGTTCACAAAGACCCAAAAATCGGATACCACAGGACAGTCCCAAAACATGTGCAAAAACGTGCCAGGTGATGAATCATTGCAGATGTGACAGTAATACGTAGCCTGTAGTTTCATCTGGAACCTCCTATAGGGCGTAATGTATGTTCTGTGTATGGTTTTGAAATGAATTAATTGATGTGCCAGGTTCTTAGAAGTCAAACTCAGATTAGACCACACTGTATCCCAGTCTATATTAACCTGTAGTTCTCCCAGTTCCCTGACCCAAATAGATTCAATGGGCAGGGACTTCATACCATGTTCAGCTAATTTGTTGTAGATTTTGGAAACAGAGGGTCTGCCAGATTTAGGCAGGATCCAGTCCAACATGGGATGAGAGGGAAGAGGAGAGTCCCAGGGGACACCGTATGCTTTTAAAGCTGATCTGAGCTGCAGATATACAAAGTAAGAAGATGCAGGAAGAGAAAAACGTGTCCTTAAGTCCTGAAATGAGCAAAGGCCTTGGGCGTTGAATAGATCATCAAAAAGGTTTATCCCGAGTGAGAACCAAGAGGGTTGAACAAATGGTCGGCTGCCACATAGTAACTTTAAATTATGCCAGAGTGGTGAGCTTTTACAAAATTTAACTGGAGCACCCAGCCGCCGTTCTATCTTCCTCCATACCTGTATAGAGTTGGCAATAATAGGTCCAAATTCGTTGTTGTTGTAGAGCGTATTGGCGGGAACATTAGCAAACAGAAGATATTGTAGTCTATGCGGTGCTGCCTTGGCGGATTCGATCATTTTCCACGCAGTAGTAGTCTCTGGGTTGACCCACGTACTAAGCGCCCTGATTTGGAATGACCAGTAATAAAACTCTAAGTTTGGTACTGCCAGGCCACCAAACAATTTGGGCCGCTGCAATGTTGACAAACGTATCCTAGGCCTTTTGCCATTCCAAATAAATTTAGACACCGCAGAGTGTATGTCTTTAAAATAAGTTAGAGGAGGAGAGAGTGGCAACATAAAAAAAAGGAAATTAAGCCGTGGCAGTATGTTCATCTTTACTGTGTTGATTCTACCCTGAAGCGAAGTTTTTAAATTGTCCCATCTTTGAAAGTCGGATTTGATCTTATTTAGCATAGTAGTAAAATTCTCCTTGATTATCTTTGGAATACTATTATGAATTGAAATGCCCAGATAAGTAAAAGTGCTTTTGATCTGAACACAACCGGGTAAGGAAACTTTCGTAGCTTTATCGTTCAAAGGCATCAAAGCAGATTTCGACCAGTTTATTTTGTAGCCAGATAGAGAGCTGAAATGGTCAAAGTTTTTAATCAATGGATGGATGGACGTCTCATAGTTGTCCAAAAACAGAATAATATCATCCGCATATAGAGATATGATATGATTATGACCACCAATTCTTATGGGAGAAATCGTGGACTGTCTAATGGCTTGTGCTAAGGGCTCTAGAGAGAGGCAGAACAGGAGAGGAGAGAGAGGGCAACCCTGCCTCGTTCCACGCTGCAGCGTGAAAGGGGGAGAGACCAGGTCCCCTGTTAAGACACTAGCAAGAGGTGAGTGATATAGTGTTTGAATCATAGCAACAAATTTCTGCTTAAACCCAAAGTGTTTTAATACCATCCACATATAGTCCCACTCTAGCCTATCAAAGGCTTTTTCTGCATCAAGTGAAAATACTGCACATGGATTTTGATAGCTGTTAGCGGCATCTATGATGTGCAACAGCCGTCTTATGTTATCAGATGCAAGCCGCCCTCGGATAAATCCTGTCTGGTCTGCATTGACCAAAACATGGATAACTCTTTCCAGGCGCAATGCGAGAGCTTTTGCAAATACTTTAAGATCAGTTGTGAGCAGAGATATCGGTCTGAAACTAGAGCACTCAAGAGGGTCCTTTCCCTTTTTTAAGAGAAGGGTAATAAGTGCTGTTTTCTGGTCTCTATGGAAAGACCCGTTCCGGATTGCAAAATTAAATGAGCCGAGCATGAGCGAGCCTATTGTATCCCAAAGTTCTAGAAATAGTTCTGGCGGAAGGCCATCCAGTCCAGGTGATTTACCTTTGTTAAGGTCTTTCAGCGCTCTATGCAGCTCATCTAGAGTTAATGGGGCCTCTAGCTCATCCTGATCTGCTTGTGGAATATGAGGTAGATCCAGATTCTCGAGAAAGCTATTACAGATAGTATCCTTAAAATTGATATCTGATTTATACAGATTTACAAAAAATGACGAGAAAGTGGTGTTAATGGACTGGGGATTTGTCGTAATTTTACCGTTTGCAGCTGTTATAGCTGGAATATGTGCCCTTGTTTCACATTCTTTAAGCATAAGTGCCAACAAATGACTAGGACGCTCTGATTCAAAATAGTACTTCTGTCTAGTTCTATGCAAGATGAACTCTGCTTTGGACAAGGTTATTGCATCATATTCTTCTTTTAGTGAAGCTAGGAGTGTAGACTGATCGTCTGACCGGCTTAGTTTTTGCAGATTCTGTAAAGATTCCACCTGATTTTCTAGATTGGACACCTGAGCACGTTTTGTTTTTGCCAACATGGAGGAGAATGAGATGGAAAAGCCACGAATGAAACATTTTGTAGTCTCCCATAAGACTTGTGGGTCGATATCCTCATTAGCGTTGATATCCAAAAAATCCTTCAGCTGGAGCTTAAGCAGGCTGAGAAAGGTAGAGTTTGGTAATAGGGACGTATTAAAGCGCCACCTGGGGGCCCTATTCTTTAAATTGGGCAGATCGACAGAGCATAACAAAGCTGAATGATCCGATATCAAGATTGGCTGAATAGAAATAGATGTATCACCTGAAACTAAGGAAGGACTAACAAAAACGTAGTCTATCCTAGAGAATGTCTTATGTCTATTAGAAAAGAATGTATAATCCCTAATGTCGAAATTCTGCATCCGCCAAAGGTCGATGAGATTAAGATCTTTTATAAGTGTATTCAACAGAGAAGATGAGAGATTAGCTACTGCATCTGGATGAGATTTATCTAAAACGGGGTTGACGACAGCATTGAAGTCTCCACCCAACACTATGGAATAATCATTGTATTCTAATAGTGTATTGGCAATATAAGTAAAAAAGTCCCTGTCTGGCTCATTTGGACAGTATACAGATACGAATACCAGTTTATGGTTTAAGATACTGCCACTTACAAGTGCCAGCCGGCCGTTTTCATCACTCGTGCTATACCTGGTAGTAAGGTCGAATTTTCTCTTCAGCAAGATACAGACACCCTTGGTTTTATTTGGGGCAGAGGACGAAGCTAGTAGTTTGTAGTGTTTGTTTTGAAAACGTGCCACATCACCTTGTTTCAGATGTGTTTCTTGGATTAAAGCAATGTCAGCGTTTTTACGGTATAGGTACTCAAGGACACGTGTCCGCTTAATAGCGGAGTTAAGACCATTAACGTTAAGTGACAGAATAATCAATGGTAGCATCGGTACGGCAAGTGTCCAAGAATGGTCCCAATGTGAAGATAGCAAGAGAGGAACGTCAGTGTGTAGTAAAATACAAGGCCACCATACCCCTGCCAGGTACTGCAATGTTTCACTAATGCTACTGGAATTATAACTTTGCATAGAGATATGTCTGCAAGGGAGGGGACAGGGGACAGGGGAGGAAAAAACTATATACAAAAACTGGTGCAGACCGCACAGAGCTCCCTCCATAGGTCTGCTAAAACACAAACTTCTGATTGATTCGTAACCGGTCCTTCCACTCCAACACAAAAAACTTGAGGGTCAGACGTGCACACATAGTCAACGGAAATTAAGTGGGTAAGTATATCCCACACCCTCCCGACTGAGTGAAATTATCTTATTTAGCGAGAAGAAAAAAAAAAAAAGAATATAAAATATGAATATTTGCAACAAAAACAAAATAAAATAATACAAATGTATCTTATATACGTACAGTAACAACAGCCAGCAAATATGTGACCATGATAAGCTCAAAGAAAAGTAAAATAAATAATAAAAAAAAAAAAAATACATATATATAAATATATACATACATGCACATACACATACACATGCATATACATATATACACACATACACATTTACATACATACACATGCATACATACACAAAATAAGATAAGATAAAATACAATAAAATAAATAAATTTAAAAAAAGTACCCCCGGTAGGGGCGAAGCAAGTCGCTAAATTAAATGTAACCAACCTTAACCCATGAAAGTGATCCTGCCGTCAACCTAGTTGAGGCCTGCTGCAACTAAAACAGGTCAACTAACCGGCGTTCAGTCATTCATGTCCACTAAGTTGCCTTCTCCTGCATGCTGATTGCCAGCGTCGTTGGCCGCGCTGTTTAGATCGGGAGGAAAAGCGGGGGCCCCATCAACACACTGCGGCGTTGCAGGATTCAGCTTTCGCGGCAGGGAGTTAATGAAATCTTCTGCCAGTTGAGGGGATTCGAATGCCATCTTCTTACCACCGTGCTCTATCTTCATCACGGCGGGGTAAATGAGGAATGGTTCCAGGCCCATAGCCGTAGCCTTCTTCATGACAGGAGAGAAACTCTTCCTCTTTGCTGTTGTAGTCGGACTGAAGTCAGGGAAGAAAAGAAGAGTGGTGTTGGTGGCATGCTTCACTGGATATGCTTTGCGTGCCCCTTTGAGAATTGCCGATCTGTCCTGCCACCGTAATAATCTGAAGATTAGGGTGCGAGGCTTCTTGGTATTAGTATCGCGGCCGTCGTACACCCGATGCGCTCGTTCGATGTCGATGTCGCGCCCCTCCAACGACGGAATCCACTTGGGGAGATTAGCCTTAATGTCGCCAACTGTATCCGAGCCCTCCAGCATTTCAGGTAAGCCAACAAGCCTGATGTTATTCCTGCGACCCCTGTCCTCCAGATCTGTAAGCTTTGTCGTGAGAAGGTCGAGTTGTTTCTTCAGATCGATAACCGATCGTCTATCCTCACGCGCGGCGGCTTGCACTGAGTCCACTCGGTCTTGAGTGCGTTTAGCCATCGCAGCTACCCTCTCGATTTCCCCGCTAGCATTATTTACCACTTCATTGGTCTTTTGAAGGTCTGTGCGTAAGTCGCGCAGAGCAGGAATCAAGATAGAGTCCATAGCTTCCCTGACTGCCGAGGCAACCACTGAATCGAGGGACTTTTGTTGTTCCTGAAGTGCTAGCTTCACACCGTTAGCAATAGCCTCGTCGAGGTCTTCCTCAGTGACGGAGGAATCTTTAAACTTTTTCTTTAAGGGAGACTGAGCAATCTCCCTTTTCCGTGAGTCTCTGGTTGAAGAGGTGTCCATAGTGGGATCGGCGTTGAGATAACTAATTTATATGACAGGATAGTGATAAACAGTGACAATGTGTGCAGAGCTAAAAACTACGCTGGCATTCCTGCCGACGGGTCACGTGATCTTCCATTTATTCCATATTTTGTAGAATTAGTCTTTTCGATTTTTTAAAAAGAATGTCAATTTTTCCATTTTAAATATTTCGAAAACCACATTAAACCAATCCTCAAGTGTTGGTGGAGTTGGATTTAACCACTTTCTGGTTATTGATTTTTTGCTGGCCGCTAATAGCACTTGTAAGAGTTTTGTGTCCCCTCCCCGGACCGAGCCAGCAACCAGGCCCGAGTACAAATTTACAAAATTTATGTCAAATTTTATCTTAAAAACCTCACACAAAGTTTTATGAATTCCCAGCCAGTAATTTTTTAAGTTAGGGCAGTCCCAAAAGATATGATATTGATGTGCCTCTTCTGATCCACATCTTCTCCAGCATTCTGCTGTCCCATTTTCATATTTAATTTGATGAGGGGTTTTGAAAAATCTAATAATGTTCTTCCAACAGTGGTCTCTCCAAGATAAAGAACTTGTTGAGCACCAATGAAAATTACAAATCCTTTCCCAGTTCTCGTTTGTTATACCCATCCCTGATTCCAGTTCCCATTTAATCTTAACATTTTGAGTTCCTTGCTTGAAGGAGCACATCATATAGTTTGGAGATTGCCTTTCTCAGAGCACTATCATATGCTAATTTAACTATCTTAAAAATTTCTGACTCAACTATATTTGGGTTTGGGATATTGCAATGTTTGTTAAAATAATCCCTCATTTGAAGAAACCTGAAGAAATCTACTTGTCTTAAGCCATTTCTTATTTGTAAAGACTGGAAACTCTGTAGTGTCCCTTTATGTGTGAAGGAATGGAATGTTGTTAGTCCACTCTCTATCCAGGACTGAAATCTATTATCACTTTCATTTGGTTTAAAATCTGTGTCATAAGCACACCATCTAAATACTTTTAGTATTCGTTCACTACCACATATTTTAGTCACTTTATTCCATATTTTTAGAGTGTGGCTTATCCATGGTCCTTTATCTTCTAAATGGTCTGCCAATTTTTTATCCGCAATTGAGGCTTGTAGTTGAAATTTAGGTGTTGTATTGAATTCTATGGATTTCCACTTAGCTTTCAAATTTGGGTTACACCATTGCAGCATGGGGATGACCTAAAATGCATAATAGTAGTATTGTAAGCATGGGAGCATTGCCCCCCCCCCCCCCCCCCTTTTGCCTTGCTTAACTGTAAAGATCTTAATTTAATTCTTGGTTTATTCCCATGCCAAATAAAGCACGAAATCCATTTGTCCCATTCCTCAAACTGTGTTTGACTTACTTCAACAGGCAAAGTTCTAAATAAATAAAGGAGTCTTGGGAGTACGTTCATTTTCACTGCTAATATCCTTGAATTTAAATTTAAGAAAGGCACCAGATTCCACCTATCTAAATCAAATTTTATGGCCTGTGACAAGGGACCATAATTTACTTGTGATAGATTAGAAATATTCTTAGTTAGAATTATTCCGAAGTATTTAAGTGTTTCAGCTTCCCAATTTATATAATAATTATCTCGTAAAGTGTTAGATGCTGTATAGTCTAGTGTCATTACCTGTGTTTTGTTTAGGTTTAGTTTATAACCAGACAGTTCTCCAAAGACGGATAGAGAGGACAACAACAACTCAAGTGATTCTTCAGGTTCCCTCAAAAAGACCAAGACATCATCTGCAAACATTGCAACTCTTTGTTCTTCCCCAGCAACTACAATACCTTTAATTTTGGTATTGTTTCTTATAAACTGACCAAGAGGCTCAATATAAAGTGCAAATAAAAGTGAATGAATTGTTCTGAAGATGCTAATAATTAGTGAATTTTGTTTTAAACTAGTCTTTAATTATGTTGTAAAAACTTTGAATCTCATGAAGATTTTCACATCAGTGTGCTTTTCACAAAGATTATTACCTGTAATAATGAAAATTACGCAGGGCCCGAGAAGGGTCTGGCTGCAGCCACTGGGGACCGACATATTGGGACTTCCACACTAACCGGAAACACATGACCTCCACAGTAGGCGGAAATACGTTCCCGCATGGATTTTTTTCTTTTTTTTGTCTCGTTCCTGCATGGATCATTAACCTTGCAAATCGATCGTAAAGGTTGGTACAGAGTCTTCCATGTATAAATTTGCTGTTAATAATTATATAATTCTAGGAATCATCTACTTTGCTTACACTGATGTTGGCACTTTGTTGGCGTTACAGCAACAGTCAGACCCCCGAGGTATCTAAACTTAAGTAAGGAATGTGTGCACTTTTAACACCTCTGACTAGCATTTAGTGGTCAGTTTCAAATGTATTTGATTTTTGCTTGTTATTGAACAAATTCACTTCACTGCTTTTCACTATCTGACATCAATGCACATTGTTCCATTTACTGCATATTGCGCTTTATTCATGTCTCTCATTCCACCTGCATCAACATTGTAAAGTTTGTCACAAAGAGATTTATACATTTATAAATATTAATATTCTCTATTCCATTCTCCCTCCATCCATCTTCATCCGCTTTATCCGAGATCGGGTCGCGGGGGCAGCAGCCTAAGCAGAGAGGCCCAGACCTCCCTCTCCCCAGCCACCTCCTCCAGCTTATCCGGGGGAACACCAAGGCGTTCCCAGGCCAGCCGAGAGATATAATCTCTCCAGTGTGTCCTGGGTCTGCCCCGGGGCCTCCTCCCGGTGGGACATCTCTAAGGGAGAGGCCAGCCACCCTGCGGAGGAAGCTCATTTCCGCCGCTTGTATCCGCGATCTCGTTCTTTCGGTCACTACCCACAGCTCGTGGCCATAAGTGAGGGTAGGGACGTAGATCGACCAGTAAATTGAGAGCTTCGCTTTTATACTCAGCTCCCTCTTCACCACGACGGACCGGTGCAGCGTCTGCATTACTGCAACTGCAGCCCCAATCCGCCTGTCAATCTCCGGCTCCCTTCTCCCATCACTCGCGAACAAGACCCCGAGATACTTGAACTCCTCCACTTGGGGCAGCAACTCATCTCTGACCCGGAGTGGGCACTCCACCCTTTTCCGGCTGAGAACCATGGCCTCAGATTTGGAGGTGCTGATCCTCATTCCCGCTGCTTCACACTCGGCTGCGAACCGTTCCAGTGCGAGCTGGAGGCCCTCAGCCGATGAAGCCAACAGAACCACATCATCCGCAAAAAGCAGAGACGAGATTCTGAGGCCACCAAAGCGAAAGCCCTCCGCCACTTGGCTGCGCCTAGAAATCCTGTCCATAAATATTATGAACAGAACCGGTGACAAAGGGCAGCCCTGGCAGAGCCCATCACCCACCGGGAACGAGTCCGACTTATTGCCGGCAATGCGAACCAAGCTCTTACAACGGTTGTATAGGGATCGAATGGCCCGTAGCAATGGACCAGACACCCCATACTCCCGCAACACCTCCCACAGGACACCCCAAGGGACACGCTCGAATGCCTTCTCCAAGTCCACAAAACACATGTAGTAGCATGTTTCCTGTAGAAAGGCGTTTAGCGCCAACATCACCAGGGGCCCGTTCTTCGTACCTCGCTAAGTAGGTTAGCTGGATTAGATTGTTGACGATTTCGCGTGATCCTGGATCGTTCGGTTCCCCGAAGCTCATCCGGGACTTGCTGTCATAGCAACAGAGCCGTAAGCGTAAACCTGCTCGGGAGCAGGTTTACTTTATGTAAACAGGATTAGATCGCGGCCACGCAGGTATGTCCGCTTCATTTATACGAAAGCAACAGCGATAAATAAATAACATCAATGTAACTGAAGATAATGCAGCACTTGATCCTTTTATTGATGTCACACAGATACATACAGGTCATTGCCTAAAAAAGGGAAATGTACTATTAACATTCTATTACATGTATGTGATTATTACAGATGTAATTCATATTTCAGAGTAGTAATTGTAAATTACTTCGTGTAATCAAGATGAGAGACCACGGCTATAAAAGCGAAGGTGGATTTGGGAAGCCTGTCGCAGCCATGTCCTGTCCGTTTACGCGAGCAACCCATTGCGGAAGGTGCAAGATTGATAAGGAGAGTCCTCAGAATTCAGCGTATATTGCGGGATAGACAGGATCCTTTAGCTCAGCGCGACAGTGTGCTCATTGAGAGATATCGATATTCCCGTGAGGGTATTATTCACTTAACCAACTTGTTGACGAGGGGGTGCAGGACCACCACCTGTCTTTTTTTGCTCTGCCCTGTTCTTGGTTGCTGTTATAAACAAACAAACAGATTATTTCAGGGTCTCTTTCCAAGAGACTAAAAGCAATATAAGTGATAAATATTACCATTCTGTAGAATATTCTTATATTTCACTTTTACTTGTTCCCATGTTCTAGTGGGTCCTGTTGTGGCTCTAATGTGAAAGGGGATATAATATAACAATATAATATAATGAAATATAATATTGGATAATATAGTGTGATATGATAAATCTACCCTACCGCCTACTGGTGTTGGCCAGAGGGGCCGATGGCGCGATATGGCAGCCTCGCTTCTGTCAGTCTGCCCCAGGGCAGCTGTGGCTACAACCGTAGCTGCCTCCACCAGTGTGTGAATGTGAGAGTGAATGAATAGTGGCATTGTAAAGCGCTTTGGGTGCCTTGAAAAGCGCTATATAAATCCAATCCATTATTATTATTATTATTAAATTACTTACGAGTTTAATTTGTCAGCAACTTTCTGCCAGCCCTCTCTCCTTGCTTTTGCAGCCTTTGCAGTGTTCCCTTGCGTTCTGATTAAACTCTGAAACTCCTGAAATCCCTCACTCAGGAGTTCTTGCTCTGCTGCCGAAAAATACCGAGCCGAGCGCGCTCCTTCGACATTTTCGCCGACCAATCAGAGGGTTGCCGATCAATGTTTCTACTATCGATGCTTAGCCCCTTTTACGACACCCAGTGATGTCACATTACTGCGTCCAGCTGTAGTAATCGTCAACAGCAGGTGTGTTCGGGGAACCGGATTAGCGAGCTCACGGTTAGCGCGATGATTTGATCTTGGATGTTTCATTTGATCTTGGATGTAGTAAGCGACGTACGAAGAACGGGCCCCAGGTGATGGGTTGCAAGCTTGATGTCGATAACGGTTTCCTTACACAGACCTGATCCTGTAGGATCCTGCAGCAACTGTGGAGACGAGGGAGGAGGTGGCGGAGTGTGGATTAGCAACGCTGGTGGAGGTGGGGAGTCTGGCGAGTCTGAGAGGTCCCACGCTTGCATGTCTCGCTCTGGAAATGAGAACAATAAAAAGATGTTATATTTTGTTACACACACACACACGCACATTTAACCTACCATTTGGTTTATTTAGTTGCGAAAGAGTTTCCAGTTTCTAGTAGTCATGCGTTGTGACTCCCCCTAAAACACTCCCTCACCACAATCTACACGAAGTATAACTGCTCCGTTGGTATTTTTAATGGTATACACATACCTATTACTGCCTTGCTATTCTAACTTAAATTTAGACCCATCTATGGCTTTTTCGCAGCATTGCTTTTTACGATGAGGGCATCGGGTGCATACACCTGTAGATGTACCTAGAGCGGCTGTGGCTTGGATGATGTTCCGGCTGTTCGTGATGGTTGATACCGATGTCATCCTGCACTCCTTAGTTAGAGGTGTTTGTGTTGTTTAGGTCACCCTGTTGATGTTCCAAATGATGAAAGAGTCTTTATATGTATAAGGGTTAGACCAGACCACTAGGAGGTGTCATTACCCCCCCCCCCCCCCCCCCCCCGAAACCATGGGGTTGGCCATGGTTTCAGTTGACCTCTGACATGATAAGATAAGATAATGGAACTGTTTGTAATGAAAAAATGTGGAAACTATGGAACTACAGTTGGGATGTGAGAGTGCTGGGATGCGCTTGATAAAGGGAGCCTCTTTTATTGTTTTATGACTTCTTTTGCTGCCTGTTGGGGGCCTAACTGTAACCCACTCTGTCTAACTGTTGCAGAGTGTGGCTAGTTAAGAATCTTTAGTTTTTAGAAGTAACACAAGAAAAGTTTATTTCTTTTCAATAGGAAAATTGTACTTAGTAGTCAGTATAACCTTTTAATGATATAAGTTTGCATATGGTAGAATACTGCAGGTAATCATTTGTGTTTAGAAGTATATAGTTGGTGGCATATTGAAAGAATGACTCATCCTAGGAGGTCTGTAACATTCCAGGGTGTTCACCCCCACATCCTAGGAGTATGGGAGAGGTTGTATCTTGTCTTATTGTTTTACGGTAGGATTAGCTATATCTGTCTTAGTCTAAGTGTCTTTTGGTTTGATGAACTGCTGGACTTCGAGACCAGCAGGTGTAGGGATGTCATTTATGGGGTCACACTCTGACCACACACACACGTACACCTCCACATTTCAATGTATGGAACAAACGCTCACTGAAGCATATAAATAAAGACCAGGGCAGTCCTCAGTTGCGAGTCTTAGTTCTGGAGACTGCCCTTGCTAGCAAGAAGTTCTGTGTGTGTCTCTTCTCCGAGTCTTTACTGAAGAAGTGTTTTAGAGTATATTTCTTAACATTTCTAAAGGAATACCTGTTGTTTGTGGTGCTCTATTTAAAACTATTAGCCTCTGTGTCTTTTCTGAGCGCTAAAGAAAAAGGAAAATGTTCCTAAAGTAGTTAAATCATCTATGTGTAAACCATAAGTCTTACTGTTGCAGTGTGTTTGTGACTAGTAGATAATTATAGGGCTAGTTGCATTAAAGCCACATTGGGGTTGATACGGTGCTAGTGTGGCTAGGTGTGAATATGTGCTCTTAGAAGTATCACAGTTTATTTCTAAAGGGATACATGTTGTTTGTGGTATTCTGTTTAAAAACAATTAGCCTGTGAAACTATTAGAAAAGAGAAATCTTCCTAAACTAGCTAAATTAAATGCTGTGTGGGAATACACGGTTTTTAGAAGTATCACTGTTTATTTCTAAAGGGATACATGTTATTTGTGGCACTCTGTTTGAAACTAATAGCCTCTGTGTGTTTCATGACTTATTTTGCTGACTGTTGGGGGCCAATAACAGAGCTCTGAGACCTATACAATCCTTTAAAAAGAGTTTAATTAAAACACATAATGGTTTCATTAAATAAAACGCTATTAAACACTTGTGAACTCATATAACCCCAGAACTCATATGCACGTGCAAAGCCCGTACACGCGTACACGCACTCCATGGACGCACAGGGGGAAAGGGGAAGTGGTGAGGGGAAAAGGAGAAGTGGGGGTGAGGGGTGGAGTGGGGCAAAAAAAAGTGCCATTATATTACTACTCACGTATAAAACAAATGCACATAAATCTATTATTTTTCTCCAGTTATTACCGCGGAAGCACTAGCTGGTAGTTGGGCCGTACGCGTATCTTAGCGCAGTTGAACATAATCCACAAAGTCCGCTTGTAGTCGAAAAACAAACAGGCAAACATTTATTTCCACAGTTTTGAAATACAGTGATTGTTAGAGTAAATAGTTAAACATTTGTCATTTTTATTTTTACCATTTGTCCATTGTTTTAACTCTGTGAAAGGAATTCTTTCTTTCCTCCCATCCCCAGATTCTCAAGGTTCTGGGTGCGAGGTTGAAGTGTTTTATCACAGGAACGTCCTTTTGAAGGTCTGTTTGATGTTTGGTAGAACTTCCTGCCCTTTGTATGGTTTCACTGTGTTACCTATGGTAAACCATACATTGGGTGTGGGGGAGACTACCCTCTTTATGACCAAGGATGTTGCTCCTGCTTTTAGGTTTTATGACCCTTTGATCAGCAGGAACACACACACACACACACACTCAGTATATACATTTACATACAGTGCCTTGTCTTTGTAACCAAAGGGGGTTGCAAGGGGAGGTGTTTTGTAAACTATTGTTTGAAGTTTGTCAATAAAAGGCAGCGAGAGGAGGCCATCATCGGGGTCATTGTCGTGCTGGACACAGATGAGAGGCCTCCCTTGCGCAAGTAATCGATCGATCACTGTTGCCTTGTTTTTCTTTCATGGGAATACGTCCTGGATACAGCGGGGTCTGAGTTTAGACCCAACAGTGATCTACACTCAACAAAAATATAAACGCAACACCTTTGTTACTGCTCCCATTCCCCATGGGATGGACGTAGAGACCTAAAATTCATTCCAGATACACAATATAACCATCCCTCCCAAACAGTGGTCACAAATCAGTCCAAATGTGTGGTAGTGGGCACATCTGCCATATTGAGATAATCCATCCCACCTCACAGGTGTGCCACATCAGGATGCTGATCTGACATCATGAGTAGTGCACAGGTGTACCTCAGACTGCCCACAACAAAAGGCCACCCTGGAATGTGCAGTTTTGTCTCACAGCAAAATGCCACAGATGCCACAAGCAATGAGGGAGCGTGCAATTGGCATGCTGACAGCAGGAATGTCAACCAGATCTGTCGCCCGTGCATTGAATGTTCATTTCTCAACCATAAGCCGTCTCCACAGGCGTTTCAGAGAATATGGCAGCACATCCAACCGGCCTCACAACCGCAGACCTCGTGTAACCACACCAGCCCAGGACCTCCACATCCAGCAGGTTCACCTCCAAGATCGTCTGAGACCAGCCACCCAGACAGCTGCTGGAACAATTGGTTTGCACAACCAAACAATTTCTGCACAAACTGTCAGAAACCGTCTCAGGGACGCTCAACTGCATGCCCGTCGTCCTCATCGGGGTCTTGACCTGACTCCAAGACGGACGAAAGCGAAAGCATTTGCCAAGAATGTTTTCATTAATCCCCCCCCCCCCCCCCTTTTGCCTTGCTTAACTGTAAAGATCTTAATTTAATTCTTGGTTTATTCCCATGCCAAATAAAGCACGAAATCCATTTGTCCCATTCCTCAAACTGTGTTTGACTTACTTCAACAGGCAAAGTTCTAAATAAATAAAGGAGTCTTGGGAGTACGTTCATTTTCACTGCTAATATCCTTGAATTTAAATTTAAGAAAGGCACCAGATTCCACCTATCTAAATCAAATTTTATGGCCTGTGACAAGGGACCATAATTTACTTGTGATAGATTAGAAATATTCTTAGTTAGAATTATTCCGAAGTATTTAAGTGTTTCAGCTTCCCAATTTATATAATAATTATCTCGTAAAGTGTTAGATGCTGTATAGTCTAGTGTCATTACCTGTGTTTTGTTTAGGTTTAGTTTATAACCAGACAGTTCTCCAAAGACGGATAGAGAGGACAACAACAACTCAAGTGATTCTTCAGGTTCCCTCAAAAAGACCAAGACATCATCTGCAAACATTGCAACTCTTTGTTCTTCCCCAGCAACTACAATACCTTTAATTTTGGTATTGTTTCTTATAAACTGACCAAGAGGCTCAATATAAAGTGCAAATAAAAGTGAATGAATTGTTCTGAAGATGCTAATAATTAGTGAATTTTGTTTTAAACTAGCCTTTAATTATGTTGTAAAAACTTTGAATCTCATGAAGATTTTCACATCAGTGTGCTTTTCACAAAGATTATTACCTGTAATAATGAAAATTACGCAGGGCCCGAGAAGGGTCTGGCTGCAGCCACTGGGGACCGACATATTGGGACTTCCACACTAACCGGAAACACATGACCTCCACAGTAGGCGGAAATACGTTCCCGCATGGATTTTTTTCTTTTTTTTGTCTCGTTCCTGCATGGATCATTAACCTTGCAAATCGATCGTAAAGGTTGGTACAGAGTCTTCCATGTATAAATTTGCTGTTAATAATTATATAATTCTAGGAATCATCTACTTTGCTTACACTGATGTTGGCACTTTGTTGGCGTTACAGCAACAGTCAGACCCCCGAGGTATCTAAACTTAAGTAAGGAATGTGTGCACTTTTAACACCTCTGACTAGCATTTAGTGGTCAGTTTCAAATGTATTTGATTTTTGCTTGTTATTGAACAAATTCACTTCACTGCTTTTCACTATCTGACATCAATGCACATTGTTCCATTTACTGCATATTGCGCTTTATTCATGTCTCTCATTCCACCTGCATCAACATTGTAAAGTTTGTCACAAAGAGATTTATACATTTATAAATATTAATATTCTCTATTCCATTCTCCCTCCATCCATCTTCATCCGCTTTATCCGAGATCGGGTCGCGGGGGCAGCAGCCTAAGCAGAGAGGCCCAGACCTCCCTCTCCCCAGCCACCTCCTCCAGCTTATCCGGGGGAACACCAAGGCGTTCCCAGGCCAGCCGAGAGATATAATCTCTCCAGTGTGTCCTGGGTCTGCCCCGGGGCCTCCTCCCGGTGGGACATCTCTAAGGGAGAGGCCAGCCACCCTGCGGAGGAAGCTCATTTCCGCCGCTTGTATCCGCGATCTCGTTCTTTCGGTCACTACCCACAGCTCGTGGCCATAAGTGAGGGTAGGGACGTAGATCGACCAGTAAATTGAGAGCTTCGCTTTTATACTCAGCTCCCTCTTCACCACGACGGACCGGTGCAGCGTCTGCATTACTGCAACTGCAGCCCCAATCCGCCTGTCAATCTCCGGCTCCCTTCTCCCATCACTCGCGAACAAGACCCCGAGATACTTGAACTCCTCCACTTGGGGCAGCAACTCATCTCTGACCCGGAGTGGGCACTCCACCCTTTTCCGGCTGAGAACCATGGCCTCAGATTTGGAGGTGCTGATCCTCATTCCCGCTGCTTCACACTCGGCTGCGAACCGTTCCAGTGCGAGCTGGAGGCCCTCAGCCGATGAAGCCAACAGAACCACATCATCCGCAAAAAGCAGAGACGAGATTCTGAGGCCACCAAAGCGAAAGCCCTCCGCCACTTGGCTGCGCCTAGAAATCCTGTCCATAAATATTATGAACAGAACCGGTGACAAAGGGCAGCCCTGGCAGAGCCCATCACCCACCGGGAACGAGTCCGACTTATTGCCGGCAATGCGAACCAAGCTCTTACAACGGTTGTATAGGGATCGAATGGCCCGTAGCAATGGACCAGACACCCCATACTCCCGCAACACCTCCCACAGGACACCCCAAGGGACACGCTCGAATGCCTTCTCCAAGTCCACAAAACACATGTAGTAGCATGTTTCCTGTAGAAAGGCGTTTAGCGCCAACATCACCAGGGGCCCGTTCTTCGTACCTCGCTAAGTAGGTTAGCTGGATTAGATTGTTGACGATTTCGCGTGATCCTGGATCGTTCGGTTCCCCGAAGCTCATCCGGGACTTGCTGTCATAGCAACAGAGCCGTAAGCGTAAACCTGCTCGGGAGCAGGTTTACTTTATGTAAACAGGATTAGATCGCGGCCACGCAGGTATGTCCGCTTCATTTATACGAAAGCAACAGCGATAAATAAATAACATCAATGTAACTGAAGATAATGCAGCACTTGATCCTTTTATTGATGTCACACAGATACATACAGGTCATTGCCTAAAAAAGGGAAATGTACTATTAACATTCTATTACATGTATGTGATTATTACAGATGTAATTCATATTTCAGAGTAGTAATTGTAAATTACTTCGTGTAATCAAGATGAGAGACCACGGCTATAAAAGCGAAGGTGGATTTGGGAAGCCTGTCGCAGCCATGTCCTGTCCGTTTACGCGAGCAACCCATTGCGGAAGGTGCAAGATTGATAAGGAGAGTCCTCAGAATTCAGCGTATATTGCGGGATAGACAGGATCCTTTAGCTCAGCGCGACAGTGTGCTCATTGAGAGATATCGATATTCCCGTGAGGGTATTATTCACTTAACCAACTTGTTGACGAGGGGGTGCAGGACCACCACCTGTCTTTTTTTGCTCTGCCCTGTTCTTGGTTGCTGTTATAAACAAACAAACAGATTATTTCAGGGTCTCTTTCCAAGAGACTAAAAGCAATATAAGTGATAAATATTACCATTCTGTAGAATATTCTTATATTTCACTTTTACTTGTTCCCATGTTCTAGTGGGTCCTGTTGTGGCTCTAATGTGAAAGGGGATATAATATAACAATATAATATAATGAAATATAATATTGGATAATATAGTGTGATATGATAAATCTACCCTACCGCCTACTGGTGTTGGCCAGAGGGGCCGATGGCGCGATATGGCAGCCTCGCTTCTGTCAGTCTGCCCCAGGGCAGCTGTGGCTACAACCGTAGCTGCCTCCACCAGTGTGTGAATGTGAGAGTGAATGAATAGTGGCATTGTAAAGCGCTTTGGGTGCCTTGAAAAGCGCTATATAAATCCAATCCATTATTATTATTATTATTAAATTACTTACGAGTTTAATTTGTCAGCAACTTTCTGCCAGCCCTCTCTCCTTGCTTTTGCAGCCTTTGCAGTGTTCCCTTGCGTTCTGATTAAACTCTGAAACTCCTGAAATCCCTCACTCAGGAGTTCTTGCTCTGCTGCCGAAAAATACCGAGCCGAGCGCGCTCCTTCGACATTTTCGCCGACCAATCAGAGGGTTGCCGATCAATGTTTCTACTATCGATGCTTAGCCCCTTTTACGACACCCAGTGATGTCACATTACTGCGTCCAGCTGTAGTAATCGTCAACAGCAGGTGTGTTCGGGGAACCGGATTAGCGAGCTCACGGTTAGCGCGATGATTTGATCTTGGATGTTTCATTTGATCTTGGATGTAGTAAGCGACGTACGAAGAACGGGCCCCAGGTGATGGGTTGCAAGCTTGATGTCGATAACGGTTTCCTTACACAGACCTGATCCTGTAGGATCCTGCAGCAACTGTGGAGACGAGGGAGGAGGTGGCGGAGTGTGGATTAGCAACGCTGGTGGAGGTGGGGAGTCTGGCGAGTCTGAGAGGTCCCACGCTTGCATGTCTCGCTCTGGAAATGAGAACAATAAAAAGATGTTATATTTTGTTACACACACACACACGCACATTTAACCTACCATTTGGTTTATTTAGTTGCGAAAGAGTTTCCAGTTTCTAGTAGTCATGCGTTGTGACTCCCCCTAAAACACTCCCTCACCACAATCTACACGAAGTATAACTGCTCCGTTGGTATTTTTAATGGTATACACATACCTATTACTGCCTTGCTATTCTAACTTAAATTTAGACCCATCTATGGCTTTTTCGCAGCATTGCTTTTTACGATGAGGGCATCGGGTGCATACACCTGTAGATGTACCTAGAGCGGCTGTGGCTTGGATGATGTTCCGGCTGTTCGTGATGGTTGATACCGATGTCATCCTGCACTCCTTAGTTAGAGGTGTTTGTGTTGTTTAGGTCACCCTGTTGATGTTCCAAATGATGAAAGAGTCTTTATATGTATAAGGGTTAGACCAGACCACTAGGAGGTGTCATTACCCCCCCCCCCCCCCCCCCCGAAACCATGGGGTTGGCCATGGTTTCAGTTGACCTCTGACATGATAAGATAAGATAATGGAACTGTTTGTAATGAAAAAATGTGGAAACTATGGAACTACAGTTGGGATGTGAGAGTGCTGGGATGCGCTTGATAAAGGGAGCCTCTTTTATTGTTTTATGACTTCTTTTGCTGCCTGTTGGGGGCCTAACTGTAACCCACTCTGTCTAACTGTTGCAGAGTGTGGCTAGTTAAGAATCTTTAGTTTTTAGAAGTAACACAAGAAAAGTTTATTTCTTTTCAATAGGAAAATTGTACTTAGTAGTCAGTATAACCTTTTAATGATATAAGTTTGCATATGGTAGAATACTGCAGGTAATCATTTGTGTTTAGAAGTATATAGTTGGTGGCATATTGAAAGAATGACTCATCCTAGGAGGTCTGTAACATTCCAGGGTGTTCACCCCCACATCCTAGGAGTATGGGAGAGGTTGTATCTTGTCTTATTGTTTTACGGTAGGATTAGCTATATCTGTCTTAGTCTAAGTGTCTTTTGGTTTGATGAACTGCTGGACTTCGAGACCAGCAGGTGTAGGGATGTCATTTATGGGGTCACACTCTGACCACACACACACGTACACCTCCACATTTCAATGTATGGAACAAACGCTCACTGAAGCATATAAATAAAGACCAGGGCAGTCCTCAGTTGCGAGTCTTAGTTCTGGAGACTGCCCTTGCTAGCAAGAAGTTCTGTGTGTGTCTCTTCTCCGAGTCTTTACTGAAGAAGTGTTTTAGAGTATATTTCTTAACATTTCTAAAGGAATACCTGTTGTTTGTGGTGCTCTATTTAAAACTATTAGCCTCTGTGTCTTTTCTGAGCGCTAAAGAAAAAGGAAAATGTTCCTAAAGTAGTTAAATCATCTATGTGTAAACCATAAGTCTTACTGTTGCAGTGTGTTTGTGACTAGTAGATAATTATAGGGCTAGTTGCATTAAAGCCACATTGGGGTTGATACGGTGCTAGTGTGGCTAGGTGTGAATATGTGCTCTTAGAAGTATCACAGTTTATTTCTAAAGGGATACATGTTGTTTGTGGTATTCTGTTTAAAAACAATTAGCCTGTGAAACTATTAGAAAAGAGAAATCTTCCTAAACTAGCTAAATTAAATGCTGTGTGGGAATACACGGTTTTTAGAAGTATCACTGTTTATTTCTAAAGGGATACATGTTATTTGTGGCACTCTGTTTGAAACTAATAGCCTCTGTGTGTTTCATGACTTATTTTGCTGACTGTTGGGGGCCAATAACAGAGCTCTGAGACCTATACAATCCTTTAAAAAGAGTTTAATTAAAACACATAATGGTTTCATTAAATAAAACGCTATTAAACACTTGTGAACTCATATAACCCCAGAACTCATATGCACGTGCAAAGCCCGTACACGCGTACACGCACTCCATGGACGCACAGGGGGAAAGGGGAAGTGGTGAGGGGAAAAGGAGAAGTGGGGGTGAGGGGTGGAGTGGGGCAAAAAAAAGTGCCATTATATTACTACTCACGTATAAAACAAATGCACATAAATCTATTATTTTTCTCCAGTTATTACCGCGGAAGCACTAGCTGGTAGTTGGGCCGTACGCGTATCTTAGCGCAGTTGAACATAATCCACAAAGTCCGCTTGTAGTCGAAAAACAAACAGGCAAACATTTATTTCCACAGTTTTGAAATACAGTGATTGTTAGAGTAAATAGTTAAACATTTGTCATTTTTATTTTTACCATTTGTCCATTGTTTTAACTCTGTGAAAGGAATTCTTTCTTTCCTCCCATCCCCAGATTCTCAAGGTTCTGGGTGCGAGGTTGAAGTGTTTTATCACAGGAACGTCCTTTTGAAGGTCTGTTTGATGTTTGGTAGAACTTCCTGCCCTTTGTATGGTTTCACTGTGTTACCTATGGTAAACCATACATTGGGTGTGGGGGAGACTACCCTCTTTATGACCAAGGATGTTGCTCCTGCTTTTAGGTTTTATGACCCTTTGATCAGCAGGAACACACACACACACACACACTCAGTATATACATTTACATACAGTGCCTTGTCTTTGTAACCAAAGGGGGTTGCAAGGGGAGGTGTTTTGTAAACTATTGTTTGAAGTTTGTCAATAAAAGGCAGCGAGAGGAGGCCATCATCGGGGTCATTGTCGTGCTGGACACAGATGAGAGGCCTCCCTTGCGCAAGTAATCGATCGATCACTGTTGCCTTGTTTTTCTTTCATGGGAATACGTCCTGGATACAGCGGGGTCTGAGTTTAGACCCAACAGTGATCTACACTCAACAAAAATATAAACGCAACACCTTTGTTACTGCTCCCATTCCCCATGGGATGGACGTAGAGACCTAAAATTCATTCCAGATACACAATATAACCATCCCTCCCAAACAGTGGTCACAAATCAGTCCAAATGTGTGGTAGTGGGCACATCTGCCATATTGAGATAATCCATCCCACCTCACAGGTGTGCCACATCAGGATGCTGATCTGACATCATGAGTAGTGCACAGGTGTACCTCAGACTGCCCACAACAAAAGGCCACCCTGGAATGTGCAGTTTTGTCTCACAGCAAAATGCCACAGATGCCACAAGCAATGAGGGAGCGTGCAATTGGCATGCTGACAGCAGGAATGTCAACCAGATCTGTCGCCCGTGCATTGAATGTTCATTTCTCAACCATAAGCCGTCTCCACAGGCGTTTCAGAGAATATGGCAGCACATCCAACCGGCCTCACAACCGCAGACCTCGTGTAACCACACCAGCCCAGGACCTCCACATCCAGCAGGTTCACCTCCAAGATCGTCTGAGACCAGCCACCCAGACAGCTGCTGGAACAATTGGTTTGCACAACCAAACAATTTCTGCACAAACTGTCAGAAACCGTCTCAGGGACGCTCAACTGCATGCCCGTCGTCCTCATCGGGGTCTTGACCTGACTCCAGCTCGTCGCCGTAACAGACTTGTGTGGGCAAATGCTCACATTCGATGGCGTCTGGCACGTTGGAGAGGTGTGCGCTTCACGGATGAATCATGGTTCACATTGTTCAGGGCAGATGGCAGCTGAGAATGTCCCAGTTCTTGCATGGCCAGCATACTCACCGGACATGTCACCCATTGAGCATGTTCGGGATGTGCTTGACCGGCGTATACGACAGCGTGTACCAGTTCCCACGAATATCCAACAACCTCGCACAGCCATTGAAGTGGAGTGGACCAACATTCCACAGGCCACAATTGACAATCTGATAGACTCCATGCGACGATGTGTTGCACTGCATGAGGCAAATGGTGGTCACACCAGATACTTACCGGTTCTGGGTCCCCAGACCCCCAATAGCGCAAAAAACTGCACATTCCAGGGTGGCCTTTTGTTGTGGGCAGTCTGAGGTACACCTGTGCACTACTCATGATGTCAGATCAGCATCCTGATGTGGCACACCTGTGAGGTGGGATGGATTATCTCAATATGGCAGATGTGCCCACTACCACACATTTGGACTGATTTGTGACCACTGTTTGGGAGGGATGGTTATATTGTGTATCTGGACTGAATTTTAGGTCTCTACGTCCATCCCATGGGGAATGGGAGCAGTAACAAAGGTGTTGCGTTTATATTTTTGTTGAGTGTATTTGAATGTTCCAGTACACTGCAAACACGGTAAGAAACTGTTTTTTCTCCACAGCTAGTTAAAGCCCCCGTAGCTCCACACTGCCTGTCGCGAACCCACCCCCCGTGCACAGTTACCGTGTGTTAAAGGAACAGTACATAAAATTAAATAAGGCAAGAAAAAATACAATTTAACTGTAAATCTTACGCTAAACAAATTATAAAGTAAAAACTGAAATTCCCCATTATCTTACACTTATCTTACTTAAAATGAATCAAATTCTTAACAAATATACACTCTGTGCAATCTGAGCAAACTAAGAGATGATTAGACCTTATCCTATACATTCCCGGCCCCTAATTGTTCTATAAACTTATAAACAATTATTAACAATTTGGCACAATGATCATATTAACAACATAGGCATTCAGTCCTTAGAACATAATTTCTTCTTTCTTCTGATGTCAGAGGTCACCAGTACATGACATACCGTGGGAGTCCAGCCTTTACGACTGACTCATACTGCTTCTAGGAGCAGACAGACCTTAGTGATTGGTCTATCCAGCTCACTGGTCTTGGTCTTCACACGAACCCTGCGAACAAGGCCATGTTCATCTGGCATGGATTGAATGACTCTACCAATGAGCCAAGAGTTTCTCGGTGCTGTTTCGTCCACGAGCAAAACGATGTCTCCAGGCAGAAAGTTCCTAGACACCCGTGTCCACTTCTGCCGTGTCTGAAGCTGAGGCAAATACTCTCTCACCCAGCGCTTCCAGAAAAGATCTGCCATATATTGAACTTGCCTCCATCTTCGGCGGGCATAGATGTCCTCCCTTTGGAACAGTCCTGGGGGAAGAGATGGCCTTGCTTTTAAGAGCAGGAGATGATTTGGAGTGAGTGCTTCCAAGTCATTAGGGTCATTGGAGGGTGTAGTAATAGGCTGACTGTTGAGGATCGCTTCGGTTTCACAAAGAAATCTGTGAAGGCTCTCCTCATCCAGACTCTGAGTTTTAAGAGTGGCACCAAGGATTTTTCTGACCGATTTAATCAAACGTTCCCATACCCCTCCATGTTGAGAAACAGCTGGAGTGTTAAAGATCCACTTAATGCCCCTTTGCGTGAACATGCTTTCTATTTTATCGGTGTTCCACTCTTGAATAGCCTTCCTAAGTTCTCGTTCTGCACCGACAAAATTGGTCCCGTTATCTGAGCGCAGCTCTACCACTTGTCCTCTTCTTGCGATAAATCTGCGAAGAGCATTGATGAAAGAGTCGGTATCTAAAGATGCTGCCACCTCTAAGTGTACAACTCGAATGGCCAAACAGGTGAAGATTACACCATATCTCTTCACAGTGCTTCTTCCACGTTTGACCTAAAAGGGCCCAAAATAGTCTACTCCAAAATAGTCTACTCCTGTCCTCGTGAATGGCGGTTCGTCAGGTGTAACTCTGTTTTGTGGCAAGTCAGCCATGTGTTGTTGCCCAACAATGCCATGCAGTCATCGACACACAGTGCATTTGGAAAGAACTTTCCTGATAGCGCTGTTGGCTCCGGGAATCCAGAACCTTTGCCGTAGCTTGGACAGGACATGGTTGCGTCCGCTGTGACCCACCTCCTTGTGTATTTCTTGTAGAATGAGCTCAGACACCCTTGAGCTCTTGTCCAGAATTACGGGGTGTTTGAACTCTTCTGGCAAGGCTGAGCGACTGAGCCTTCCACCAACTCTCAAGATCCCAGCCTGAAGAAGCGGATTGAGCTTGTATATATGGCTGCTCCTTTTAACAGGCTCACCCTTTAGTAGGGCAGTGATTTCTTCTTGAAATTTTTGTCCTTGGCAGTGGCTTATAATCTTAAGTTCAGCTTCTTTTAAGTCTTCCACTGTGAGGTTTTCTTTGCGATGGCTTAACCTGATGTTTGTCAGGTTTTGACTTTGCCGTGCTTTACTGATGTCTCGTGCAGTGTCAGCAGTCTGTTCTAGCCATTCTTTGGCTCGAACCAGCAAGATATTCCTTACCTTAAGGATCCATGCCACAGCTTTCTTAAGGCGTATCCATGAGGAGTAGTGTTCTATCAACTGCTGCAGTACATCCGGTCCTTTATTTAATATGAAGGTGCTAATGGACACATTCTTTTTGATCTCCGGGTCTGCTGGGTTAAGAGCTTCCAGATGATCAAGATTCTTTGGCCAACTGTTGTTTGGTGCCGTAAGAAAGTCTGGTCCAGAAATCCAGACATGGTTCTGTAGGAAAAGGCCTACGTTCTGTCCTCTTGAGACACAATCGGCCGGATTGAGATGTGAGTTGATGTGTCGCCATTGAGAAGCCACGGACACTTCTAGGATTTGAGAGACGCGGTTGGCTACAAAGGTGCGGAACCTTGTTGTCTCATTGTTTATGTACTTTAGCACTGCTGTACTATCAGTCCAAAACACCAACTCTGCAAGCTATAGTTGTAGCTCTTTCCTTGACATCTTGTCCATTCGTCCTGCCATAGTTGCTGCTGTTAATTCCAGACGTGGAATGGTGGTGTGTTTGAGTGGCGCAACTCTTGCCTTCCCCATAACAAAGGAACAATGGACTTGACCATTCCAGCTTTTCTGCACCAGATAGGTTACCGTACCATAAGCCTCCTCACTAGCATCACAGAAATGATGAAGCTGAGCAAATGAAGTGCCTCCAAAATGTACTGGCTTGAAAGATCGCTCAACTTCAAATCCCCGGAGTAACTCCAAATCGTTAAGCCATTCATTCCACTGCTGAGCAAGATGTTCTGGAATGACGCTATCCCAGCTAATCTTTAGCCTACAGCACTCTTGCAAAATCCTTTTAGCCAGCAGAACCACTGGCGCCAAGATGCCTAGTGGGTCGTAGATGGAACTTGCAATAGAAAGAATGTTCCTCCTTGTGGGCTTTTTCTCCTAAATGGCAATTCGAAATTTGAAGCTATCAGACTGGACACACCACTGTAATCCCAGTGCTCTCTCTATGGGCAGTACATCCTGATCCAAGTCCAGGTCTTTAACTTCCTTTGCCCTTTCAGTATCAGGAATGGATGCCAGCACCACGTGGCTTTGCTTATCCATTTCATCAACCTGAATCCTCCTGTTTGACAGGCCGCTTTCACATTGTGGAAAAGCAACACAGCTTCATCCTCAGAGCCAACTGACTTCAGGCAGTCGTCCACGTAAAAGTTCTGCAGTATGGTTTCAATAGCTGTACTGTCAAACTGGTCCCTGTTGTCCTCAGCACACCGTCTCAGAGCATAGCTGGCACAGCTTGGTGATGACGTTGCGCCAAATAGGTGCACAACCATCCTGTATGCCACCAGAGCTTGGTTAATGTCTGCATTTGGCCACCATAAGAACCTTAAGAGGTCTGCGTCTTCTGGTGGAACCTTTACCTGGTGGAACATGGCTTCCACATTGGCCATGACAGCTACAGGTTCTTGGCGAAATCTTGTGAGAACTCCAATCAGAGTACTGGTAAGGTTTGGCCCTTGAAGAAGTTGCCCATTCAATGTGAACCCCTGATAGGCAGCTCCACAGTCGAATACAACACGCATTTTGTGCTTTTTGGGATGGTACACTCCATGGTGTGGGATGTACCAAACCTTTCCATCACTGCGCTTGAGGTCGTTGTCAGGGACCTTCGTGGCATAGCCCTTGGAGATCAGATCCTTCATGAAAGCAATATAGTCCTCACGAAATGTGGGGTTTTTCAGAAGCTTCTTCTTCAAATTTAAGGCGCGCTGTTCTGCTAGCACTCGGTTGTTGGGCATTTGAATCCCTTTGTTCTTAAGAGGTAGACCAATGCAGTAATGTCCGTTAACCAGCCTGGCAGAATGTGTTACGCTGTCCATGAATTGGAGATCTTCCCTAGACATTTCCAGTTGCTCTTCCTGGTTGCATTCAGGAAAGTCATATTTGAGCTGCTGTTTCCACAGGTCATCCAGTTTGGCCACAGATATTCGATTTGATGTGATAGTTACTGTTTTGCTCCGATCAGCTCTGCGATTGCCATCCCGCAGCAGCCCATTCACTGTCCAGCCAAGGCTTGTTTTTACTGCATAGGGTCCGTCGTCTATGCTGTGAATGACTTCCTCTGGCTCCATAGCCCTTGGTAGTTCCGATTAGCAGACCTATTTCTGCATTGATGTAGGGTATTTGCACCCGCTTTAGATAAGGCCATTTGTCCACGTCTGCCTGCAGTGGAATGTTCCTTTTGTCGGCTGGGATTGCCTTCTGAGAAAACACCTCCTGCAGCTCAATAAAGTTGCAATTTTCTAGGCTGCTAACCTCTAGGCCTGTAACAAGATGACTGCTGATCGTTTTCTGTTGCCCCATGGTTGTCAACAGTATGTCCGTTTTCTTTCCACTGAGGTTGAGCTCATTCATTAGCCTTTCAGTACAAAACGTTGCAGTGCTGCCTGGGTCTAAGAAAGCATATGTGATAGCCGCCTTGTCGCCTTTCTTTGCCTTAACTTGGACTGGAACAATAGCAAGGATGCTATCTGCGTCTCCGGCCCCAGTACCAGAGCATAGTGTGTTAGCTGTCTCTACAAACTCACTGCTCACAGACTGCTTCTCATCATGTTCTGATGACTCCTCCTTTGGTGCAGGCTTATCCTTGTTCCTGATGTGCAACACGGTTGGATGAGTCAGTGAACAGAGCTCACAGTTCAATTTCTCCTCACAAGACCTACTCATATGGCCCTGTTTTAAGCAGCTGAAGCAAAGTCTCGTTTCTCTTTGTGTAGAGATTTCCTCAGTCTCTTGCATTGTGCCATGGTATGTTCACTGTGGCAAAACAAACATGGTGTTTTGAATGCGGAGATAGGATTAGTGAGTCCCTTTTTGCCTCCCTTTGCCTCTGCATCGATGCTGCCCGAGTGGTTTACAGGTGTGGCTGTTGTTGTGAAAATGGTCTTGCCACCCTTCCTCCCTAAAGTGACATTTGCTGGAGACTTGGTTGGTGCCTTATTGCCGTCTTTTATATCTCCAAACACTGGGTGTAATGCTACTTTAGCCTGCGTGTTAATAAACTTGACAAGGTCCATAAACTTAGGCCGCCGAGCTTCTGTCTCCTCTATTTCAAAGGCGACACTCCTCCACCTTCCCCTGAGGTTGTACGGTAGCTTATTCACAATGGCACGCATGTTGGCAACATTATCTAACTCCTCCATGTACTCCATGTCTGACATTGCATTCCCACAGCTGGTGAGGAATAGTGCCAATGCGCTGAGGGCTTCACCATCTTCTGCCTTTATTGGAGGCCAGCCTAGAGCTTTGTTTATGTATGCCACAGAAATCCTGTATTCGTTGCCAAAGTGCTCTTTCAGGAGCCTTTTTGCTTCACAGTAGCCCTTTTGTGGCTACTGTGCACACAACTGCGTATTAGCTCCCTGGGCTGTCCAGAAGTGTATTGCTCCAAGAAACAAAGACGATCGTTTCTGCTTTCTGTTTTACACTCCACTCCATGCTCAAAGGCTCTGATAAACAGTCTATATTCCAATGGATCCCCACTAAAGATGGAAATGTTCTGAGGAGGTAGAGTAGAAAGTCTTTGTTGCGTTGCAAGGACTTCTGCAATGTCGTTCTGTCTTTGCATGACAGCTAACAACGTCTGTGAAGCTTCTACGCCCGCTGAGTGAGAAGAACTGTTGCCTGAAGAACAATGGCTGTTCTTTCTGATAACTGGCTGATTGACCTGTACAGTGTTAGCTGATTGAGGCTGGATGATGGGCATCCTGTTTTGCTCACCACCACAATCCTCAATAGTCACTCTGTGATGATCAGTCTGTACCCCAGCTGGCTGCATTTGGACGAAAGATGATTTGTTATGTGACACATCTGATCCCTCAAACCTCTGCAAAATCTTAAGTTTAGCATCAGTTGCTGCTAAAGCAGTTCGCAATTCAAGCTCTTCCTTCTCAGCCTTAAGTTTAGCTTCTTGCTCCTCCAAAGCTCGCCGTTCCTTTAAAGCTGCTGCCTGTGCCAAGAGTGTAGCCTTCTCCAATTCGGGTTTCAAGCGAGCTGAAGATGCTGAAGATTGGCCAGTGCTGCTTTTGGACATTCTAGACTTCCTAGATGCTGCTACGGATATGCTGTCAGTGGGCTGAACACTCTCATCGGCCATTTTTGCTTCCTTCGTACGTTGATGGACTTCCTTTATCCAAGCATCCACGTTGTCAACAAAGCTTCTCATTGCATCTGCTTTGGGCTCAAACCAATTATCCATGTCCTCTCTTGACACAGCTTGCTGAAATAGCCCCTTTACAGATGTATTTAGTTCACAAAACTCTCCAAAGATGTGATTAAATTCTAAAGACAACTTGGTTTTAACTATTTCCACATTGCCATCATCCTCTATTAACTGCAGCATCTCATTCTTTTTCTCTGTTAGCTGACCCAGCTTAGCCTTTCTTGAGCCTATTTTCCTTTGTAATGCATCCTCCATCGCCTTAGCTGTAGGCTTCACCTTCCGCTTTTCCACTGTTGCTGAATCTTTATCATCTTCCATGATTCTCCCATTAGTTTGTTCCACTTAGCTGGGAGCTCAATACAGCTAACCGCCCCAATAGCCTCAGGAAACACACAAAGGGTAGCTATTCACGTGTAGTTAGCTAGTTGTTAGCGGGTCGTTCGCTGCTAATTAGCATAACACTGTGTTGCTAATATACTCCCCAATCTCCTCCGTGTCCACGAGTAACTGCACTTACTTTCTGTGCTGAAGGGCTGACTGGTGAATCCTCTCCTCGTATTTCATGTCCATGTGTTGCAGTTACATTTCCAATCCAAAGACTGCGGCCGCGAGGAGATAGTTTCTTACGAATATTACCGCGGATGCACTAGCTGGTAGTCGGGCCGTGCGCGTGTCTTAGCGCAGTTGAACATAGCCCACAAAGTCCGCTTGTAGTCGAAAAACAAACAGGCAAACATTTATTTCCACAGTTTTGAAATACAGAGATCCATTTGAATGTTCCAGTACACTGCAAACACGGTATGAAACTGTTTTTTCTCCACAGCTAGTTAAAGCCCCCGTAGCTCCACACTGCCTGTCGCGAACCCACCCCCCGTGCACAGTTACCGTGTGTTAAAGGAACAGTACGTAAAATTAAATAAGGCAAGAAAAAAAATACAATTTAACTGTAAATCTTACGCTAAACAAATTATAAAGTAAAAACTGAAATTCCCCATTATCTTACACTTATGCTTATCCAAAATGATTCAAATTATTAACAAATATACACTCTGCAATCTGAGCAAACTAAGAGATGATTAGACCTTATCCTATACACCAGTAATTAAATAGATTCAACATCTTTCTTCAACAGAATTGCAGACTACACAGATGGTACCTTACCAAAGTAAAGAATACTATAACTTACTAGGGTATATACTAACTAGACTTAATATTTACTGAATACAATAATGATTTCTATACATTTTACATCAGATGAAAACGTTGGTTGAAAAATTCAAATAATTATTTAATAAAAGCGAGACATTTTAAATGAGAATAAGAAAGTATTTCTTTGTGCCCTCCTCTCCCTGTTAATGCCCTACCTGGCCCCCAGGCAAAACTTTGCTAGACCCGCCCCTGCACAGTTACCAGCTTTTCAGCCACTTAGAAAAAGGATCCTGGTGTTATTTGTCTCTCAGAAACAGTTCATAACTTCAACTCATTCATGTCACCTAAAAGGTAAACCTGTTTCTCCATCACCTGTTCAGCTCTGATGATTCAGTAAGGACATCTCCTGGTTTCATCTTCATGTTTCCCTCTCACCACATATCCAAACCGACATCATGACCAGCAGCGTTACAGCTGTGGCTCCAGCAAACATCAGCTGATACTAGAAATTAATATTAAATAAATTCTAACAACAGCTGATCAAGCTTAAACGTGCTGCTGTTGTTTAATAACCTCCGCTGGTTTCCTCTTTCTGGCGCAGAGAGAAAAGCCGATCAGCTGATCATTGATCAGTTTCATGACTGAATTAGCAACTTTCTAGCTGAAGTTGTACGGCACAAATCCCGTTCCTTTTCACCTTAACTTTAAAGTTTGACCTCCTCGGCTGTAATTGGTCCAGCCCAGAGTCGATCATGACCAACTGGCCAATCCACCACCACTCATTTATATCATTAAAAAAAGAAAAGGAAGAAAACCCCATTGGCCCATAAAAACCAAAAATCACGAGCGGCCCACCGGGCCCGATGGCCAGTTCAGCCCTGAAATACAGTCATGACAATAAATAAATATGAGTTCAAGGACTTAACAACATTACTTCAGTTACATTACACCAACATCTCTGATACATTAGCACTAAGGAATGTAAACTAAAACGAACACTGAATGACCTGGTGGTTTATGTCCATCTAAGATTACCACAAAGTAAAAGATCTCTCAGCAACATTATGCAACATTTTAGGCACTATTGTCCCAATCAAGTCAGTGAGTTGGGATTTTCTATTCTAAACATGAACTACTGTTACAGCAACAGACATGGACTACTGGTGTCCCACACAACAACTCAATGTCCACTATGTGAAGCAGCCAAACACAGGCCTGCTCCTCTCTTTAACTGAGATAAACTGCTGCTGGCATATTGGTTTTACATCTATACTGTCCAGTCTCCCCTGGTGGACACACAGCAGCATTGTTTAATCTCATTCGAGTCATTGTTGACTTTAGCCATGTTTTTAGACTTCTGAGAGCACTGAAGCTTCTTTTGGCCTCAACTGAGGATACTGGGATGACTAAAAGCAGCCTGACAATTGTCATGATAATAAATACTAGTTAATCTACAGCACCAAATCATCAGTCACTCACCTGTGACCTCGCCTCTCCACCTCTGTCTGAGCTACAACATGGCAGAGCTGCCTCTGTCACCTGATGAATAACAGTGAGACACTCCACATACATGCAGTCACACATGTGCTTCAAATACAGTCATGAACCAACAAGTCATCCTCCAATTCCACCTGTGATCTTGTGTCACCATTACTCTCTGAGCTTTGTGTTGGTTCTGTCACCTGACAAATAGGACAAACATGACAATAAGAATAAAACGTGCAGCTGCTTCAGTGTTTCTGTCACTTTGTGCAGATCTTGACTCGTCAGTAATGTTTGTAGTTGTGGTGTATTCATAATTGTCTCTGGTACATTTGTTGTATGGGCAGTATGTGTTCATTGTTTGATTGTGTAATTACGTGTTTCACACTGGCAATGCATGCCGGGAAATGGCATGACAGGAAGTAAAAAAAGAGATGGTCTTACTGCACACAGTGGTCCCGCGTACTTATTCAGATTCAGAGTAAGAATCATACAGTAGTGTGAGTGCATTTTTAAAACAATTTGTGCAAACTTCACTGCAAGGTGGAATATTTGCAAAATCATGACTAACTCATGACATTTTGTCTCAAAAATTAACCCTATGAACATGTCAGTACCATTAGGATGAAATTATTGTGTCACCAACATTTAATGTTAGACATATAATTGTAACAGTCTCTGTAAACTAATATCCGGGCTGCTCGAGGCTGCTGTTTTCTCTGACAGCTTCAATCAAGATTAGAAATGCTGCTCTGAGACTGAGAGAACTAATAGTGCTGCCTGTTGTGCAGTTTACAAAACACGTTATTCATGGTTACATACAGTTTTAGACTGATGTGGGCCAAAGCCTAGCATAGCCTGTAACGTCATTATGACGGACACATTTTATGAGTGAGCTTGAGTTTAAGTGACTCTATGAAAAATACTTTCTTATATCCAGGTTCTTCCTTTTGGCTGCCATCCTCCTCTCCTCCTCGCAGCGCAGGTTTGCCGCTGCTAAAAATAAGGAGAGTTCCCTGAAAGCACAAGAGCACCTGGCTGCAGCCACTGTGGAGCTCCACAGTAACCGGATACACGTGACCTCCACAGTAACCGGAAACACGTAACTTCAGTTAAATCGACTTTGACAGCGAAAACTAAATTGCGTTTTTGTTACTATTGATGCTGCTGAGAAATAAAAATGGTTTTAAGTGGGGGGTTTTTTAACACTCTGGGTTTGTTCAAAAAAATTCACCATCCCCTAAATTGTTCGTGGCCAAAAGTGTACAGTGGTCCCTCGCTATAACGCGGCGCACCTTCCGCGACACTTGCTGTTTCGCTGATTTATTTATTTATTTATTTATTTTTACAGTACATCGTGTTGTGCGTTCTGATTGCTGTAGACCATTGTCAATCAATCTAGTCCAGTGTCTCCTGTACAGGAGTGGTCCCTAATAGGCCCACGGACTGGTCCCGGTCCGTGAGTCTTTTGGTACCGTTCCGCGAGAGTTGATCCTCCGATGTGAAATGTATGGTTGTAGTTGTGTGTCTTATTTTGAAAGAACTACTTACGCGTTACCATAGCGACCAGAGAGCATTAAAAAGCAGAGAGGAGAATGTCACTGTCATTGTTGTTGGCGCACAGCTCAAGTTACGTTTATTATTATATTAACAAAATACCACAGTTTCTTTTTTTTATTCTTTTGTTGTATTTATCCGCGACACCTTAAAGGTCGTTCCCTGAAAATATTGTCTGACATTAAAGTGGTCTGTGGTGCAAAAAAGGTTGGGGACTCCTGCTGTACAGTACAGAATGCGTTTAGCTTGTCGAATTTACATAAATCTTTGATCGCTAGCAGTGTAACTCTGAAGTGCTGTACTGTATGTTTGTAAGTTTTCTCCCAAACAAACACAACAATGCCGACGAAACGTTTTGCACCCTCAAATGCACCTTTAGGTTTCATTCCATAATCCGGACTTATGTTTCTACGAAGGTTTGAACTCTAAGAGTGTTTAAACAAAAGAGAAAAGTGTGAAAATGTTCATGCCTGTCTGAGAAAAGTGTATAAAGCATGTAGTGAGGGGTTTTACAGTCTTAACATCTGTAATAATTGTAAAAAATAAAGTTGGCTACTTCATGGATTTCACCTACTGCGGGTTATTTTTAGAACGTAACACCAGCGATAAACGAGGGACTGCTGTATTATTAATAGTAGAGTCTGGGACATCTAATTGATTAACATCAACATTGATTATTATGGACTATTATTTTTGTTCAAGGAGAGCCAAAAATATAAAACTCTCTCAGCTTGTTTGTTGCCAAAAATGGCCACTTTTTGTGTATGTTCACAAAATGCTGTAAAATGTAGATTTCTTAAAACATTTTTCTACTTTTACCGACGTGACTCTTTAAATTAGTACCAGTCCTTTTCATCAAAATCAAAATTGTATCTAAATTTTTTACTCTTTATAGCCAGTTAGGTTATATATTACCATTAACTTTTCAGATAAAACGGTGATAAAGTCCTAATGTTTTCATGAAACTTCCTTTTTTTTTCCCCATCTGAGCATCGGGGAAAAGGCTGTCTTGCAATTGTTGAGGTCACTAGTGTGTGCCCCATTTCTTCCAGGATCACTCTCTTTATAGGTTTTAGTGGACTCCTAGTACTGCGAAGTGGTTTCATGGTACAAAGGGATTGTATTCCAAGAGCTGGGAGACTGTAGAAATGAGCAGTGATGCCCTTCCTACCATCTTTCCAGAAAAATAAGTGATCTGGAAGCTGTTAGGCTGACTTACAGCAGCAGCACTTTCTACACCTGCATAAACTCCAGGACACATTTACTAACGGTGTTTGTTGCTGTATGTGCAGCTTTGAATTTTTTAATAATATATATTTTGTTAATATTTCGGCTATGGTGTCTTGTTATGAAATGTACAAGAGTAAAAGTGTTTTTAGCAGGTGCTTCAAAGCTAAGTTTGACTGGGAAACTCAAAGCTCAACAGTCTGTATCTTGCAAATACATATTTGTGTGGCAATGTCATGCACAACACACACAACTATTAGATCCTTAAGATCAAACCCGTGTCATTGTTTTGGTCCACTGCAGTGCAGTAGTCAAAAAAAAAGAATAAGTGAAGTGTCCACAGATGGCCAGGATAGAGCCCAGAGTGTTAATGTTTAAAATGTATAAAAATATTATTGATTACAATTCTTTACTATTAATATCAACCATATGCTTTTTATTTTGAAATTACAAGTTTAAAAAAAATGCTGTTACATTTAATGCTGTTACACTGTAATCCTTTATTATAAGTATGGACACAGAATCAAGTGAACAACATTTTGAAATAAGTTTAATTGGAATTTTGTACTACGCAAAAAACAAAAAAAACAACAACAACGACATATTAAACAAACAAACACAGCCAGTGCCTTCATTTGTCCATTACATGTCAAACATAGCACTGACCCTTAGCCCCTGCTCATCAGCACATGCTTTCAAAAAGAGCTCCATGTCCTCTGCAAACTGAAAAACAAAGAGGAACAAGTCCCTTGCTCCAGTGTCTTCTTCCTCTGACATGTCTCTTAAGACCCTCTGCTGGTCCCCTTGATTTAAGGACAGATATTTTGGCATTGTTACGTGTCCACGGAAAAGTGCCTTATTTTGGACAACCCACTGCACAGCAGGACGCAGATCTTCAACAACTGCTGGCTCCTGTGTCAGGCAAACGGGGATGAAAACATAGTTATTTCTCTGTTGCACAACAGTTTTTTAACAGTTATTCAAATGTCACTAACCATGTAATTACTGTTTAAAGTGAATACTGACCTGACTGACTTCCTGGAACTTTTTCAGTCTGACAATGGGCACGTGTTGTCCTTCAAGCACAGCTTTGGCTTCCTCTCTCCAGTGTGCAAATAGCTTTCCAGAGCTTAACAGAAATTGTTGATATTGTTAAGGTGTGTAAACTTTGACACAACATAGAACAGAAGTCAAAATATAAATACCTCCTGAGATCAAAGTTCTCCATCAACAGCAAGCACCACCATTTACGCAAGTAGGGCATGTCTGACTGTAAAATATTAATATGAAACATGTTTAACAACTTTCAAAAGATTCAAGACTCCATTGCTGTGAAAGTAAATAGAATACTTACTACAGTATAGTCAATATGGTGCATCCAGTGCCACGTACAGAGCAGACTATTTGGAAGAAAAAATAAAAATGTCCTTTTTTTAGAAGCTTAAATTAGCTTCTGTATGAATCTCAAGAAGAGAAGAGAAAAATTACCATCAGCATGAAGATCCCACAGTCAACTCCATAGTCTTGGCTTGGAAAACCCTGTATTACATTGAAAATAAAGGCTCGTTAATAAAATCCCTTAAAAGAAGACTAGTGTAATTCATATCATTCACCATACACTTAAACTAGCACATACCTTCAAGTCACAGCTCTTTTTTTCTGACCACTGCCCGGGAATGATCTTCACTGCAAGATACCTTTTTTTTTTTTAAGACAGTTACATTCACAAGTTAACAGATGTCATCATGATGGGTGTGAAATGTTTATTGCTAATAGCACCAACTGTAACTACAGGCCTTAGGAACACGACCTCAACAAAACAGCATAACAAAATGAAAAAGTACAGTCACATGCTCACAGTTGGTCAAAATAAAGCATTTACAGCTTTAAGTTAAGGTTGGCATGTTTTATAAACTCATTTTTAATGGTCTTTTATGTTAAACTAGAACATTTGAAGACCCTATTTATGTCTGAAAGTCATCTAAAGACAGCATCACTGACTTGATCATAATGTGAAGATGAGAAATAGAATAAAATGTTGAAGCATCATGCTGATATATCCATCCATCCATCCATTCGCTTCCGCTTATCCTTTTCAGGGTCGCTGGAGCCTATCCCAGCTGTCATAGGGCGAGAGGCGGGGTACACCCTGGACAGGTCGCCAGTCTGTCGCAGGGCCAACACACAGGGACAGACAACCATTCACACTCACATTCACACCTAGTGACAATTTGGATTATCCAATTAACCTATCCCCACAAGCTGCATGTCTTTGGACGGTGGGAGGAAGCCGGAGTACCCGGAGGGAACCCACGCAAACACGGGGAGAACATGCAAACTCCACACAGAAACTTGCTGATATAGTTTATAAAAAAAGCATGTGAGTGTACTGTATGTGTGAACACTCAAGATCAGCAGAACATGATCTGGGATGCACTTAACCTGGAACACTGAACAGGTTCCTGAAAACTCCGGAACAAACCAAAAATGCTTATAAAGATGTGACCTCAAAAGTGAAACATATTGTTGGCCACCAAATCCTGCCTTGGTGTTTATTGGGTCAAGAAAGAGGATTTCTCTTTTAGGTGGCTTCAGTACCTAAAAGACAGTTAGCCATGACTTCAAACCTGAAAACAATGTCATTGCAAGCGATCACAATCAAAGACTTTTGAAACTGCGTCATAAAAGCTTGAATACATCTCAGACACATAGCAAAATTCTAACAGTTTGTACGTGTCAAAAAACAAGACTTACACACAACTGGAAATGACCAGGTGTCCAGAGAGGGAGAACTATGATGTGCATCCTCTGAGCATCAGTCTGAAACAGAATTGTTTTTTAAGTATCCTGTATATGAACTCTCACCAAAGTTATAAAAAAAAATCATTTGGATTACTTGCTTGTTTCTTTAAAGGACGGTACACTTACAGGAAAGGACTGCAATGGATCACAGCCATAGGGTGCAAGCCAAGTCCGGGTGACATACAGATTTTCTCTGTAAATGCTTATCCCCTAGAATGTAAACAAAAACATTTAAAACAACAACTCTCTAAATTAAAGCTTGACAATCATCATATACAACATACAGTACCTTTGACTGGACAATTTTAGTGATAAGCTCAAAACAGCCATTTCCAATCTGAAACAGAAAAAATCATGAAAGAAATGAATGTACACTTTATTATTTCATATTCATAGAAAAAAAATACTTACAGTCGATTCCATTTGTTTGTTTAAACCCAGTGTCCAAAAGTCTGCCCGCATGAGGCATCCAGAAGACGTTTCAACAATCAGCTCATCTTTGGGTCTGCTGATGTCCAGAACATAGTTGAGCTAAAAAAACAGAGAGGTGTCATAGACTGTGGATGACCAAATCAGATAAGCACTAAAAGTTGCACTTTGCAACATCTGAAAACTTTAACATACAAGCTGTTGTTGGCCAGGGTGCGGTACAAAACACCATGATGAACGGCTGGCCAAAATGTTCTCAGGCTTTGTCAGAGTTCGCACGGTGGTCCACACAGGTCAGGAAAAGTTGCATCTGTTGAGACCTTCTATTGGCTTTCTTGTTGTCAACTCTTTCCTGAGGTCCTATAGGGATTTTAACAGGTTTCAGACAAAACACTACATAGAATGCACATTAAATACATACAAATGCAAGAAAAATAAGCACTATCTATAGAAGGAAATTCATTTGAAACAGCATGTAACAAATTCGTTTATGAGCCATCAACTACAACAAGATAATGAATGCAAGATTATTATTTCACCTATATATGACAATCACTATTCAAAATAAGAAATTTTACCAGTGTCACCAGACATTGAAGGTGCTGGGTTCAACACCGTTTCAGTGATTTCTCTGGGTTTATTGCACACCTGTGGGGCTAGGTACACAAAGAAAAGAATATACTCACAGATAGGAACAAACCTAACATGTAAACAATGGTAGCGTTCTGGTCATGAGACAATGCATGTACTTACCTACGACAGCTTGACCCAGTGCCGACAATGAGATATTGATCTGTGTGTTTCTCTGCCATGGAGCACGATGAAAAAACATTAAAATAAGAAGGAATGTTGTTGTAACGCAAAAAAAGTGGCAACATGATCATTGTACGAAAACTAGACGATTCCTAGAATTATGAAATCACTAACGGCAAATTTATTTAAGAAAGACTCTGTCCCAACCTTTGCGATCAACCTGCAAGACTTCCACGGTATCCATGCGTGTTTACGGCTACTGTGGAGGTCACGTGTTTCCGGTTAGTGTGGAGGTCATGTGTATCCGGTTACTGTGGAGCTCCACAGAGGCTGTCACTACCCGATCCGTACAAAAGGAGCGTTCCTAAAGGAGGGTTATGCAATAATAGACGGTAAAAGGATCGATCTGTGAGATGCACTTGAAGAAGTCACTACAAGTTAACCAAAAAATGTGGGTATGTATGTGTATATATGTTTATATATACATATCTGTTAAAAATACACAAATAAAAAATAGGAGAGGGTCAAAAAGCAAAGTCGTAGTTAAATGTGAGCTATCCAGAGCTAAAATTGCCGCATATATAAAGGGGTAGTACTGTGATAGGGTCGGAGTACTGTTATGATTACATAGGTAGGACACTAGGTTTATTCCTCCTTCAAGCACTTTTTTTTCTTCTAGTAAGTGCCAAGGAAGCCGTTACTGTTCTTGTTTTGTATTTTGTTCTTGCGTTTTTGTTTTTGTTTTTTCTTTATCTTATAGATGGCTGTTCTATTAAGTTCCTTAAATGTTCGAGGCTTAAAAAACAATGTCAAACGTAAGGCCATGTTCTTATTCTGCAAGGAAATTAAGGCAAACATTTTGTTTTTACAAGAAACACATTCTGGTAAGGAAGAGGAAACATTTTGGAAACATCAATGGGGAGATAGTATTCTTTATTCACATGGTACTACTCACTCAGCAGGAGTTATGATCTTATTCAACAAATTTGCAGGGAGAGTTATTGATCATAAAAGCGACGGAATGGGGCATTGGATCATGGTGTTGGTAGAAGTCTGTGAACAGAAAATTATTCTTATTAACGTGTATGGATACAATAACAGGTCGCTAAATAGAAATATGATGTCTAACTTAAGTAAATTAATTGCAAAGTGGAGTACTACATATGGTTCTACCCAGGTGATAACTGGAGGCGATTTTAACCTGGCTCCTAACTCATGGCTTGACAGACAACCACAAAGAGGAAATCAACCAGAACACGATAGCATTATTTGTGACTTTTGTACGACAACCAGTATGATCGATTATTGGAGGATGACAAACCCAAATACGAAGAAATATACTTGGTTTAGTCCATCAAATAAAAACGTATGTTCAAGATTAGATTATTGGCTTGTCTCCCAAACAGTATCATCATATGTTACGAAATGTGAGACCCAGTCAACCCCACTTACTGATCATTGTCTGACAAGTCTCTTATTATCTCTACGTAAACAACAAAGATCTGACAACATATGGAAATTTAACAATAGTTTATTACAAAACGAAGACTTCTGTAAACAAGTTAAAGAACTTAAATCAGAAATTAACAATATGAGCATGACTAATGTCAGTAAATGGGAATGGTTTAAATATAGTGTGAAACAATTAGCTATAGAAACGGGAAAGAAAGTGTCTGCCCTACGCGTACGTGAACAGAAAAATCTAATTGAACAAATTCATTTATTATGTGGTAAACCCTGTATGACTGCGGAAGAGTCAGAACGCTTACAATCTTTACAAAATAAGCTAGATGAGGTGTACTTGATTAAAGCTAAAGGAGCATATGTAAGGTCTAGAGCCAAGTGGATTGAACATGGAGAAAAAAATTCATCTTATTTCTATAGTCTAGAGAAGCGTAGACAAACAAAGAAAAAAATAACTAAATTGAGTAAGGATGGTACTATAATTGAGGAACCAAACAAAATAAGTGAGGAAATTAACATGTTCTATAGTAATCTGTATAAATCAAGAACTGAAAAAGAAAATGCAGATATGTTTTTGATATGATTAAAGATCAGGTTAAAAAATTGGAAGAGGATGATAAAACATGGTTAGAAGAAGATTTGAAAATATCCGAATTAGATACAGCTCTAAAACAAATGAAAGATGGAAAATCGCCTGGAATTGATGGTCTAACGATTGAATTTTATAAAACCTTTTGGCAAGACATTAAAGATTTGTTATTTAATGGCTTTTTGGATTGTTTAAAAAATGAAGAACTATCCCCAACAATGAAAACAGGATTAATAACCTTATTACCCAAACCAAACAAAGATTTACAAATGCTAGACAATTGGAGACCCATAACACTTTTATGTAACGACTACAAATTATTAGCCTTAGTATATGCAAATAGGCTTAAAAGCGTCTTAACCAAATTGATTGATGAGTGCCAATCAGCGTTTATTAAAGGAAGGCAGATTCATAATAACATAAGATTAATATTAGATATGATTGACTACCGATCCTTTATTAATTCAGAAAGTTTAATACTATTTATTGACTTTTTTAAAGCATTTGATTCAATAGACCATAATTTTTTATTTAGATCTTTAGAACTTTTTGGATTTGGAAACAAATTTTGCAAAGTGATCAAACTGTTCTACAAACAAATTTATAGTTATGTTTCGCTCAATCCAGGCATAACATCTAGGATAGACATATTCTGTGGAATTCGACAGGGTTGCCCAATTTCTCCAAAATTATTTATTCTTTGCACTCAATTAATGGCTTACCTCATTGTGAACCATTCAGACATCGAAGGAATAAACATTTTTGATATTGAACTGAAAATAAGTCAGTTTGCAGATGACACAGTAATATTTTTAAAGGATAAATCAATACTCGAGAAAGCATTGAATGTCATTTCAATTTTTTCTAAAGCTTCAGGCTTGTGTCTGAACCTGAAGAAGTGTGAACTTTTGCCACTTTATGATTGTTTGGAAAATAGCATGAGGACGATTCCAGTGAAAAATGAAGTTAAGTATCTAGGCATCTATTTAGACAAAGACATCAACACTAGAGAATCAAAAAACCTAAAAGACAAAATTGATGGCATGTCCAAAACACTAAATCATTGGTTGACGAGAGATATTACAATTTTTGGACGCAATCTATTATCCAAATCAGAGGGCGTCTCAAAGATGGTTTATCCAGCATACTCACTATACATTACCCCGAAAAGCATTAAAAAGATTAACTCTATAATCTATCAATTCATTTGGCGCAATAAAACACATTACATTAAAAAATCACAACTTGTCAAAGATTACGCTAAAGGTGGTATAAAGTCAATTGATTTTCAATCAATGGTTGGAGTATTTAAAATAAACTGGATAAAAGCCTTCCTCTTGAAACCTGACTCCATATGGTTCCATATCCCAAAAAATATTTTCAAAAAGGTGGGAGGGTTGGATTTTCTCCTGAAATGTGGTTTTGATATATTGAAGTTGCCTGTGAAACTGTCAGAATATCATAAGCAGGTCTTGTCTTATTGGAAGATGGTGTTTGCCCATAACTTTTCACCACATTGCTCCACCTTGTGGAATAACAGGACAATTACAATTAATAAGAAGTCGTTGTTTATTAAAGAGTGGTTTGAAAAAAACATAATCTTTATAACAGACTTACTTGATGAAAGGGGTCAGTTTCTCTCAGTGGGTGTTTTTAATGCTAAGTTTAACATTCAGTGTTCCCTTAGAGAATATGACAAGGTTTGTAAGGCAATCCCCTTACCTCTGTTGAGTTTGATTCAAGGTTATTTGTATTACTCTAAGGCACAAATTAGTCTACCTTCTTTACATCTAAACCAGATTCCTTTGACGGATAAAAACTGTAATAATAAAACCATGAACAAGATATTTAAAAACAAATTATTTCACGACTTTAACAGTAACACAAAACTAAAAGGGAGTAATATTAAAATAATGAACAAATATACGCACTTTTTAAAATGGCCTATCCCCCCCAAAGTCAAAGAAATGCAATTTAAAATAATTAATGGATATTACCCAGCAGCTGAAATGCTTAAAAAAAGGTTTGGGTTTGAGGTAGAGCCATGTGGATTTTGTTCACAAAATGCGGAAAGTATTGATCATTTGTTTTTTTCCTGCTCAGTAACAACTGACTTTTGGCAAGATCTAGTAGACTGGTTGAGTATAAGAATAGATGGGATGACCCCACTGACTCTAACACAAGTTTTATATAATAATGGTGATCCATCTAAGGAACTGTCCATGCTACACAAGGTGGTGATAATTATGGGCAAATACCACATACACAAATGTAAATGGCAAAGTAAAAGACCTTCCCTAACTGTATTGAAAATTGAATTAAAATCCTTTTTGTCATCTTTAGAATTACTGAGGGATTCATGTAAAGAGGCTGCTTTGATATGCGACAATGGGACTCAATCTCTATCCTTTTAATGATTGTGTTTTTGGTGTACTAAGTAAGCCACATGTATGTTAAAGTGTTCACAGAAAGGAAACTGTTATATGTCATAAGAATGGCCTTCATATATATATTTATGTATATGTATATGTGGTTTTTTTTTTTTGTTTGTTTGTTTGTTTGTTTTTTCTGTTCTTGCTTTTAGTTTTCTCCTATTTCGTTTGGTTTCTTATTCAACCTTTTCAAGATGTTGTTGCACTAATGTTGTCTCCCAACGAGAGATTGTAATATGTGCATACATTTAATTAAAGTATGAAAAAATAAATAAATCTGTTGTCTTCCGGTATTTTCTCCGTAAGCGACCTTTCCTCGACCAATGAGATGAGCGGTAATCTGAATTGTCATACTCGAATTGTCATAAGTGTGCTGTCAGCTCATTGGTCACAAAGCAGGAGAGGGGCTGGGAATTATGTTTTCCAACAAAGCGTTAATTCCATAAACATTTATAGACTACTTTTGATTCTCACTGTATTACGGGACAAAGTGCGTCCCTTATTAGCTCAATACGGGACGATTACGTTTTTTAAGGGACGGTTGGCAACCCTAGCCGGAATTTTATATTCATGCTAGCGTTCACGGTGTTAACTACACATTTAAAGCGTCTAACAAAAACAGGCACAATGATGACAATAACTGAACTAAAATCACAATCAGAAACATCAGGTTGGCTAAATATACATTATATGTGTGTTTTACAGTGTTAGAAAGAAATGACACCCACCTCTCCCACAGGGGAATTGTAGAAAAGGGGCAAGGCCAAGGGGTACACTGTATTTATAGGGTTACACCAAGGAAGAAGAAGAACAATGAGGAGGGGCTCAGATAAGGAATATAACTACAGGCTTGGAGGTCCTAACAGTCAGGTATGAAGAACACATTTTGTGTAATTATAACAATGTGTAATTTATGACACAGCAATCTGTCTCTAATATTTAATGAAATGTGCTGAAGATGCTAATAATTAGTCAATTTTGTGTTAAACTAGTCTTTAATATGTTGTAAAAACTTTGAATCTCATGAAGATTTTCACATCAGTGTGCTTTATAATGTGCTAATAATGAAAATGAGGCAGGGCCCTGAACACATCATGTGTTAACGCCTTCACTCAGAGCCTGCAGTGACCACAGAAAGTGTGCAGCTGATAAATGAGGGTCCACGTCCTCATGCAGACTGACAACAAGAACAGGGTTCATGAAGATAACAGAGGCAGCTTCAACAACGTCACATGTCATACAGCATCTGTAATCACAGCCTCAGAGGCCACAAAGCGAAGCAGACAGGTGCATCCAGGTGTAACCACCGCTAAAGTTCACATTTATCAGTGTTTACCTTTGTGTTTGTTCATGATTAGTGCAGCCGCCCTGTTAACTGAGCGTGCTCTCATCATTTTAATGCTGTGGTGCTTCAGTACAGACCAGTCATATAACACAGTGGTACAGGGAGACTCCTCTGTGTTTGTCTGACAGAAGAACATCCGCTTCATCCATCACAGACTCGAGGCTGGACCGCCTGACTTTAACAGGAATCTGTAGCCTCAGTGCTCCACACCAGCAGGTGGCGCCAACGCGCCGGGATCACGCCCTTTCACCTCCGACAGCGAAGAAGAAGTGGTGGAGTAAAAGAAGAAGAAGGGAGCGCAGAGCTGGAGTTAGCAGGTGAGGAGTGTCCCGGTTCTGTACTCTCACTTGACGGTTCTGGTCGTGTTTGCGGTTTGGTCCGGTTCCCAGCAGCGCTCGGTTCCGGTTCTGGTTAGCTGCAGCTAGCTGCTCGTTAGCTCTCCGTGCTAACAGCTGCGTTAGCCTGTGTGCTGCTAGCTGTTAGCACCAGGCTGTCGTAAATAAGCTTCCATTATCGGACAGAGACGCCTGTCAGTCACACCTGAGCGTGGCGTGACTGCAGCCCGGTCACTGCACAGGTGAGAGCACCTGATAGGCTGATGACGACTGGCAGGGTCAGTGTGAGAGGCTCTGTTTGTTCTGGTCCAGATCAGGAGTTGGTTCCTCAAGATGCTTCTGATGTTGGGGTAGATCAGTGTGTCAGCCTCTATAATCCAGATGTTTGTCACATGTGGAGTCCAGCTGTAGAAGTGTGTGTGTCAGCGGGGAGCTGGTTCTGATTGGTCCAGGTGTTCTCCTCACAGTCACGTTAAGTGTGGAGGAGGCCTCGTGTTCATGTTGACTCCACCACAGCCTGAGGGCCCTGCAGGAGCCTCTGATGCAGACACGTGTGCACCTTTAACCCTGCGATGGTTCCTCGGAGGATCACGCTCAGTGGCTCAGGTGAAGGATCCACAACACCTGCTGCTCCTCCTCCATGTTTAGAGTAGGAAGCTGAATACAGATGTTTCCACACTGTGGAGCATCTGAAGTGCAGATGTTTGAAACACGCTTTCTTGTACTTTAGACAGAAAATGTCGAGCATCGATGTCGTCCTCACTAGAACCTGTGACTCACACACTGCCCCGCCATAAAGGAAATGCCTATACTGATGTGGTGTGCAGGTGTGGCTGCCTCCATTATGAAGACGAGAGTCCTCAAAAACACAGAGTTACAAAGAGTCCCTGAACTACGTGTTCCTGCTGAGGGACTGCAGGTGGAGCTCACAGCTAAAGCTGCTTCTTTGTTTTATCATCAGGGTGTCATCGAGGTCTGTTGCCATGGAGGACCATGCTGACGTTGCCATGGAGAACAAGACAGAGGTCCCAGCCTCCGACGCCCCGTCCTCTCCTGACAAAGAGCCGGCAAAGCCCGCTGCGCGTCAGCCACACCGCCGCACCTTAGGGAGGAGGGGCCAGAGAGCAAAAAGGCGGGGTCATATAGAGAAAAAGCGGGGTCAGAAATCGAAGAGGCGGGGCCAGGAGGACAAGAAGGAGGGCGTGACGGTGAAGAGGACGTGGAGCGGCGGGAAGCGCCGTTGGGACAAGAAGCATTACTGCGTGTTCTGCCGACGGCCACAGGTGAAGATCGCACGCCACCTGCTGAGGAAGCATGCCGACGAACAGGAAGTACTGGCTGCCAGCACCCTGCCGACAGGCTCCAAAGAACGCCACCTGCTGCTGGAGCACCTGCGCTGCCGAGGCAACTATCTACACAACATCGAGGTCAGTTTGTGTGTTTTACCGGTGTGTCAGCTACCGGTCAGTTTACCTGTTTCTTTCAGGTGCCTTTAGTTGTTACCTGTGCAACTAAATTAATGTACATTTGTCATGGCCATGGACTCCTGCCGTATCGAGGAGGAGAGATTCCAGAGTCTACGATGTCAGTTAATTAGGAACTGCCTTTTTCAGCTAAGAAATATCTCCAAACTGCAAACATTGTTTTCTAAATGTGAGTTAGACATGATTCTTCATGCTTCTATGTCTTCTCTCTTAGATCACTGTGAGTCTTTGTCTTTGAGCAAAAACAATCGTGACCGTCTCCAGCCAAGACACGTAAAAGAGCATTACGTTAGGGGTTCACATCAATTCTAGCTTGAATAACACGATATCGATTCATTAAAATCCTGAATCGATTTTGGCTGAAACACATATTTGATCTGTTCTGACGGATCAGAACCAGTGAGATGTCGGCTTTCTCACGAACACGCCATCAGGTGAGAAAGCCGACAGCCCACTGATTGTGAGGCGCTGACGGGTGCGCGCTTTGTGTTTACGTCTTTTTTTGTGTTCGATTCTCAAGATGCAGTTTAAGTCAACTTTGGTTGGAGAGACAAAACCATCAAGAAAAGAAGATCCAAACTATGCTTCACATAAACATCGTCATGAATTCCCTCTTTGGGGACTTTGGCTGTTTTGCTGCCACCACGATAAAATCCCACTTCATGCACAGCTCTCTCTCTGTGTTGAAGAACAGTTTCCCATCTAAAAATCAGTTTTCTGCTTTATTCACTTGCTTATTACGCACAAGACTCATTTCTGCTGTTCAATACTGAAGAAATGTAAACTTCTTAAAATGCCAAAACCCCTGGCTGTGTCTGTAATCGTCTGTAACTTTGCTCTGCTGCACGTCAGCAGCATCAGGTAATGTTCACATGTTGATTCGTGACTTTCTTTCATTTTTGATCTACTGCAGAATATTTTTAACTGCTATAAAATCTCAGGCCAGAAAGTCACCTTCATGTTCTTCTGTTTTATCCTCAGGTTCTTTGACACAAAGACATCTGCTGTGATAAAGTCTCACATATATTTTATAGATATAAAAATGGTTATGTACTGATAAACAATCAGAATTATAATTTTTCTGACTGTCTGAGGCAAAAAATCAAATCGTGGATCGAATCGAATCAGGACCTTGTGAATCAGAATCAAATTGATTCTAGAAATCAGTGATGACACCCAGCCCTACAGTACACCAGTGTCACACTCATTACACTGGCTACATCTTAGAATTCATTTTAAAACCTGCCCTTTACAGCTCTGAATCATGTCCTGTCCATATTACTGATCTTTTAGAGCCTCACACTCCCTCGCGCAGCCTCAACCTGTTGGTATGTTTAAACCTGAGGGGACAGATCTGAGCGGCGTCCCCCAGGTTGTGCAGTTCTCTGGATTGCCTGGATTGTATTTATTCTTTTAAACATCATCTTAAGACTAATTTGTTTAGACTAGCTGAGTATTTGATTGTGCTGTTTTATGTTTATCTGTTTTATATTATTCTGAAGCACTATGTGGTTTTTGTCCTGTGAAGAGTGCTATAAATCAATGAAGTAAGTAAACCAGGTGGTGGACAGCAGAGGGGGAGGGGCCCATCAGGCTGAAGGATCAGGGTTTGTTAGTCCGTGGTACCTCAGAGGCAGCCAACAGGTAGAGGCCAAATGAGACGTGGCTCAGGCTGAAGGTAAACCTCAGGGGTGGGAGCAGTTTGGAGAGGTTTGGACAAAGCGTGATTCAGGAGGAGAAAGCAGTGCTCCACCTGCACTGTGTGTAGTTTAGGTGGAGTGCTGCTGATCAGCTGAGGACAAAATCAGACAGTGGAAGGAAACTGTAACAGTATTTCATTCAGCATGAATAACTGTCTGACTGCATCATTTTCTCATCAGAGAAATGTAAAGTGTACTCAAAGTGTAAAAGCAACATTTCTGCGCCTCTGCTTCCTTACACCGCTGCATATTTGTTTCAGTCTGAGACACTCACTGCAGTCGTGACAAGGACCAAATCCACCTGAAAAGTAAAAGGATTTGGCCCTGTTCACAATGTCAGAGTTTTAAGGCTCAATCAATAGATTTCGAGACTGTTCACGTTGCTCTTTTTTAAAATTATTATTATTTTGCTAGCTATCAAACTCACAGGATAAATGATTGAAATGCACTGAGTGTAATGCAATAAAGCAACACTACTACAGCAGCAGTAATGTGAGTTACCTCCCTCAAGTGGAAGCTTTAAACGTTACAGCCCGATACAGGGGCGGATCTACAGGGGCGGATCTACAGGGGCGGATCTGCAGGGGCGGATCTACAGGGGCGGATCTGCAGGGGTGGCGGCAGCGAGCGAGAGACAGGTTTTGAGATGTGGAAGATTTGTGATGCTTAGTGTGGAGTGTATAGTTAGCGTGTTGTGCAGTTGTTGTTGTGTGTCAGTGAGGGCACTAATGAATGTCACAAAGGCAGATTGCAGTGTAAAGACTGTCTCCACTGTCCACCTGCTGTGGTCGGGCCTGCAGGTTTTTCCCTGTGGTGGCTCCTCTGTCTGCTGGTGGACAGACACATTTTCTTTACTGACACAAATAATTATTGGGGCATCTTATTGTTAACTGGTTTTAGTTATAGTATTTTTCAGTAGTATTTTTAAGTGATTGTACAAAAAACAGCCTGCCAGATGCAGTGGGTGCATTTTTAGATAAATAGTTGTATATAACTTTGTTTAAAATATAAGTTTTCAAAATGTGCAAGTTGTATTTGCAAGTTATGAAAATAATTTTATGGTTTTTACAGTTAAAAAGAAACTGCTACTAGGATTTTATGTTTTTGTGTGATTTCAGGTCAGTTGTGTTACTACAGTTTGTCAGTGAACACATATCTGTAAATTCAGACACGTGAGACTGAGCTGAAGAGAATGATACCAAACAAGGCAAAAAACATTTGAAGGTGAAACACAAGCTTTCTCTGAAAGGTGCCTCTCCTCTCCCTTGGAGATGGGGCCTCCTGGTGAGGTGTTCTGGGCATGTCCCATCAGAAGACCCAGGACACAGTGGGGAGATTATGGGTGGGAATGTCTTGGTGGTTCCCAGGGCCAACTGGAGGAAGTAGCCAGGGAGAGGGAGGTCTGGGCTTGCCCCCAAGACTCGGCCCCAGATAAGCAGAACAAAATGAATCAATGGATGTATTTATAGCAGGAAGTCACATAAACAGTTGCCTCAAGCTTTATAGTTTAACTTAAAGATGCTACAATAACACCTGTGTTTACCTGTCTGTTACCGGTGAGGTTTTCTGTTCCTTACAGGTACATTTACTCCGCCTCCCTGTGTGTCCTCAGGTGATCCGGCAGGGCACTGGTGAGATTGTGCCATGGCGTCAGCCCTCTGAGGATGTGGATGCGAGGAACTACCTGCCGTGCCCATTGTGTCTTGGATTTTTCCTTCGTGCTGACCTGTGGAAGCATCAGGTGTCGTGTCGCAAGAAGCTCGCCATCAACCCGTCCAAAGCCGAGGCGAACGCTGACCCCGCCAACGACGCCACCTCTGGTTCCACAAGTAAGTTGCCCTGTGATGTCACCAGAGAGGACATACCTGAGGATTCCCTTGGTGAGACTGCAGAGATCGGGACCAAACAGCTTATGACCTCTGACCCAAGTGTCGATCAGAACACGACCTCTGACCCCGCTGTGAACCGAGCCAGGAAACGGACCAGAGTGCAGGCAGCAGCGTCGCGGCTCCTGCCGATCTCCAGTGGAGCGTCTGAGAGCTGCAGTGAAATCCTGCATCGCATGAACCAAGATAATGTGTCTTACGAGGTCAGCTCACCTGTCTGTCTGTGCACCTAACACTATCTGCACTCTCTGACCTTTCTCTGTGGTAACTGGCTCCTCTCTGCCTCCAGGTGAAGTCTGATTGGCTGATCTGTAAGTATGGCAACAAGCTGATGGGGAACCAGGATAGTGGTCAGAGGAGGTACGACTACGTAAGCCAGAAGCTCCGGGAACTTGGCAGGTTGCTCCTGGCCGCTAAATCCCTTGACTCCGGCGTCCAGAGCCTGCAGGACCTGCTGGCCCCAGGTCGCCTCAGCCTGGCGCTGTCCGCGGCCAGGAAGGCAGCGGGAAACAGGTGGAGCCGCCCTCCACTGGCGGTGAAAACAACACTAAAGACAGTCTGTGAGATTGCTATTGGAGACAGCCTGCAGGACGGAGACTGGGAGGCTGCCGCCAAGACCACCGACTTCTACCACATGCTGGGCCGGGAGTGGGACAACCTGGGCCTGCAGAACCCAGATCCAGGTGAGACCACAGTCCAGCCCCTCCTGCTTAGTTTAGCATCTTCAGTAACGTCCAGTAATGTTTGGGTTAGGAAGAACCAGGATGTGACTGTAGTTTTGGATTTTCAGCTAGAGAAGTTTGGATCCCAAAGTTTGTGTTACTGACCCAGTTTTTCTCCTTTTCCAGCTGCTACAGATGGAGGAACTAAACCAAAGAAACGACCTGTCCAGATAAGACTGGACAACGACCTCAGACAAGAAGGTGAGTCCACACCTCGCCGCAGGTTTGGATCAGTTCCCGAACTTCTAACTTTATAGAACCAGTTGTTGGAGCTGTTTACCTATCTGTGCCCACCTTTGTTCACAGTTCTGTCAAAGAGCTCTAACAAACCAGTGACCTCTGCGATTCCACCTGAAGCCAGAATGCAAACATCTGTCTCAGGTGAGTCCACCTGGATTCATGTTACTACTTTGACTTTAGCAGATTAGTCTCATCGTGCTCCAATTCTGTTGGTTTTTCAGTCCCTGTGGCTCCCAGGAAGGTCCGACGGCGGCCGTGGTCCTCTGCAGAGAAGGAGGCCATCTGGAGGCAATTAGGGGTCCATGTTCTGGTCCAGTCCGTACCAGGTAAGGAGGTCTGTCAGCGCTGTCTGGATTTAGAACCAGTCCTCAGGGGGCGGCACTGGAAGGACATCAAGAACCAGGTTCACAACCAAATCCAGAGCCAAAAGAAGCAGCAGTTCCACGCTCAGATGGAACTCGAGAAGAACCAGGATCACCAAGACCAGCTCCAGAACCAGAAAAAGCCAGAGCAGCAGCAGTACCAGCCTCCAGTCGATGAACAGGGAAAAGACCACCGTCTGAACCAGAAGAAACCACCATACCAGTCCCAGATGGACCAACATGATCCGGATATTTCTCGGAATCAGAAGAGATCACAATACCACATCAGCATACACCACCAGGCCCAGGATAGCATCCAGAACCAGAAGAAACAACAGGAGCACGCCCAGCTGGATCACCAGGACTATCTACACAACCACAAGAAGCAGCTGTGTACCCCTAGAGTGGACCACCAGGACCACAGCCAGGTCCATAAGAAGCAGCTGTATCAGATGGACCAGCAGGCCCAGCCCCTGCAGACCCTGGACCAGGAAACGTCTCTTCTAACCATCACAACCTACAGACCTGATGGGTCAAATCGAGCTCCTGGACATTTGCTGCTTGAGCGGGAGCACAACATTACAACCTACCCAGTTCTGCACAGACCACCGGGACCTCACATGGACCAGCTGCTGCCCAGAATAGACTGGGCCGAGGATGCTCCAGCCCCGAACTATCCTATCAGCAGGCCACTGGGCAGGACCCTGCTACAGGATGTGCCCCCAGGAGGACCACCCTCTGACCCACAGTCGGGACATGTACACTTCTGACCAGTCCAGGTCTAGAGGACTTAATGATAGGTTGGCCCTTCTCAAAGGGTGCATATCAGATTTGGTAGTAAAAAGACCTGCTTTTATGATAACACATGTAAACCTTTCTTAGAAGGTCCTTGGATTTCCTGTGTGAAATTAGTATTTGCCTCCTACAGGACTATATACCCTATACTATATACCCCCCCTCCCCCGTATGTTCTGGCAATTCCAATGGGTCTGGTTCTGATATGTCAGTCTGGTCAGGAGATGAACCTGGATCCTGGTTGAGGTGCTGTTAGATAGGTGAAACAGTTCAGCTGTGATGTACCGGAGTTATACCGACTACGTGCCAGTGCCTGATCTTATTATAAAAGGCGGGTACCAAAAACCAAAACCAGCACCTTAGTGGTCCAGTGTTGGCCTTTGATGTTACCTGTTCTGGGAGGAGCTCCTGCTGAAAGATCACAGATGGTAGCGTCAGTCGTCAGATACTGTCTTCCATAATCAGAATTTGCCCCAAATGTATCTTCATAGGAAGATTCATATGAAGCAGCCCACAGCTCTACGTCTTAAACCTGTAGAACGGTGGGCTGGTTCTCTGAAGACGCTGAGGCAGAACCAGCTCTGTGTGAAAGAGCAAATGAAGGGATCAAGGCCCTTTGCCCTCATTTAACCATAAAGGTGTTTAAAGTTCTCTGTATGTTTAGTGTATGGTTCTCCTCACACTCCTCTGTGTGATGAGCACTGGGGCACAACCCCTGACAGAGAGGCCAAACAGGTGGTTCTAAACGGTTCCTGCAGGTCCCTGGGAGTCCTGGTCTGTGGTGGTCCTGTGATGGTACCACTGCATCCTAAAAATAGCAAGTTGTCATGTCACAGGCTTATTCCAGAAAGGATGACATTCATTTTGACCTCAGTATTCTACACACAGTACTGAAGAAGCTTCTCGGATGAGAGGTGAAACGTCTTCAAGTAACTTAAAGAAGTCCAGACGCTTTTCTTTGCAAGCTCCTTAGACTACACACAGTACTCCAAATCAAAATTCTTAAATGTTTATTAAAACATTTAAGAGAAAAATATAACACATGCACAGGTATTCTCAGCCTTTGTTAAAATATGTTGTTCAAGCACTTTTTGTCCGCAGTTACAGAAGATCAGTGTTGGGCAGGGTTTTAATAGTTTTGCACGCACACATCAATGAAAACTAAACACACTTTTGCTATAAAGTCAGTTAATTTTAGTTTTGTGAACACTCATTACAGTTGTAGTTATTTTCCTTTTTATTTTTATTTCCGCTAACGAAAATGTTTTTTCACTTCTAGTTTTCGTTAACGATAATGACCTTGGTGTTGGGAAGGTTACTTTTAAAACGTATTCCATTACAGATTACAGATTACATGCCCCAAAATGTATTTTGTAACATATTCCATTACGTAGCTCAATGAGAGTAACGTATTCTGAATACTTTGGATTACTTAATATATTATCATGCTTTTTACAACTATGTGAATGTACTATTGCTGTGTGATTTATTACTATTACTGAAGATCCACGGCTATTTACAGATGAGAAGTAAAAAAGAGCCGCTAGGTGCTAAAAAATAAAGCTTAGACTCAGACGTTAGAACAGGCTTCTCCCCGCAGCACGCCGTGTAATAAATACTCACAAAGAAAACGGCAGTCGTTACAACTTATGTCTAAAAATGCATCATTTCACGCATCGTTAAAACACTCGACTCCGGGTAAAGGACGCGCAGCTGGAAACACTTCACGCAAGTCGAGCTGCCCGAGATTCACAGAATTTACAGAAAATGTTACATTTTTGTGATTTATATCCTTATCGGACGATAGAATTCTTATATCGGGATATGAGATTTTGGTCATATCACACATATCTGACTAATGCGTGTTCCGTGTCGGCTCGTAGCCAAAAAAATAGCTTTACTTTGTTGTGTGGGTCAACTTTTCTTGCGAGAGACAGAGAGAGGCGTTGAAAGGCTCCAACGGAACTTATTGTTTTCGGAGGAAAACACGAACACGGTGTACAGTCGAGTCTTAATAGCTTACTTACAACTGGGCTCGTCAGGCTCTCTTCTTGGCTGCAGTGGTTATTATTATATTTACATGCTTCCAGCTCCCGTTTCTGCTCGACGACAACTCGTACCTTTCCACTCCCCTTTTTCTCCCTCCTCGCGCTCACAGACCCATAACGTGTATGGCAGTCCATTCTCCCTGCAGCACGGACTACACTGCCCATGATGCTACATTCTTTAGAGCTATGCTTGTAGCATTCTGCCTGTTAGCTTAGCACAACAACAACAAAAAGGCGCTCTCTCACCCAGGAAACACACAGTCGCAGAGAGAGAGAGAGAGCGTCGCCCTGTAACCATGGCAACCGTAACGCCTGGAACAACAGAACGTAGCTGTCAAACAAAACCAAACAGTCCTGACCCGTGACAATATGAAACAGGAAAGTACCGCAGTGTAATCCATTTATTTCAACAAAGTAACTGTATTCTGAATACCACCTTTTTAAACGGTAACTGTAACGGAATACAGTTACTCATATTTTGTATTTTAAATACGTAACGGCGGTACATGTATGCCGTTACTCCCCAACACTGCAGAAGATGAACCTTCTCCCAAGCTCGATGTCCAGCACACTTTTGGACCAGGTTATGTCTCATTCGTCTTTTCCTTCAGAGAGTCCTTCACAGGCCTTTGGGCAAACTCCAGGCGGGCTGTCGTAGCTGGTTTCCTTTAGCACCCTCTATTACACACTCTATTACATTTGAGTTTCACCTCAATATGTGTGGGGTTGTCATGGGAACACAACCAACATCCCATGTGTCTATGTGCCACAAACACAATGGATGACATTGAGGCGATGGTATACCCGCTGCTTGGTCTGTGGGTGTTTGTCAGACTCGAGCACCATGATGTCAGTTTGTAGGTAACCCTTGTTGCCGAGTTTCAGAAATGCCAGGTTTCATCTAACTCGTGATTCATCTAATGACACCGCTGGCTGGCCAATCGGGGGCTTTTGATGTCACATTTTTAGACTGACTCTGCTCGGTTGGAAAGCCAGGCCAGCATTTGCTAAAAAAGTACCTGGTACCAGGTACTACTACCTGATGGAAAGCCCTAGAAACTAGGTTGAGCTCAGCCGCATAGGTACTAGATGAGAGGCGCAGAAGATTGCCCAGATTGCAGACATTACTGACAGACGATCAGTGTGCACAGCTAAACAAACATGAGTGTCGGGGCTGTGAGTACTTGTGTCCATCTTATACTTTAACATGGACAGTCAGCTGACTGTGCAGAGGTGAAAATGAATGTCATGGAATAAAGCTGTAACGTGACAACACGAGGAACACTGAATGCTTCCAGGATGATGTGCAGAGATCATCTATGATGTTTCTGTGTCTCCTGCTCGTCTCCCTTTAATCTGTCTTCATCCACCCCTCAGTGTTCCTGCTGTCCTCTCAACGTCTTGATGTCCCTGCAGCTCCACTTTATCACCACTAGATGGCAGACTTCTCCCTGTTTTTGGTCCCTGTTAGAGGATAAGAACATGTTCCAGTCCAGACTGCAAGCTGCTGCTTTTTCCTCCACATGTCGCATTTCTGATGTCCTGTAGAGTCGCTGATCCACAGGTGATCGATCCACAGCTGTGTCCTGCAGGAGGAGCACCAGCTCAGACACTGGATGGCAGCAGGAGGCTCTGTGTGTGTTTAATGTGTAATAAAAGTGTCTGTAACTGTCCTGTGATGGAGCCCTGTCACGCTCGGTCCTTTTATTTCATTATATCTGTTTCAATAAACGCGTCCCCGCTCTGTGACGGTTCAGACTCGTGTTCTTCAGGAGCTGTAACTGTTAAGAGTTAAAGGTCCCACCTGCACAGGTTAGGATGGCGTGCGGAGCAGATGGAGACACAGAGGCTTTTATTTATGCACAGGAAACAGAGTTGTGTTATTCATTATGATGAGGATGATGATGGTGTGGCATTAAGAAACATGCAGAATAATCATGATAAGACCAAGTTTCCACAGAGACGAGGTCTGCGTTTGGACCTCAGCACGGCTGTGATAGAAGAAAGTTGGGCTTAAGTCACTGCAGCATAAACACATCATAAATAAACCGTGTTAATAAAGCAGAACACGAGGACCTGTCTGCTCTACTGTGAAGTCGATCTGCAGGTTCAAACACACCTGAGCTACTCCCAGAGAGGATCCAGCCAATCATGTTTCTGGTTTGTGATTGGCTGAGCGGTCGACAGCCGCCGTGGTTAAACAGACTCGGTCTGTCTGGACTCAGACTTGCATCATCCTCTCAGCTGTCACACTGTTTCAAGCTAGTGCACCACTGCAAGCTTAGCTATCGATCACTGATACCAATGCTGATACTTCTAACTTATGTAGGGCAGGCGGTGAGTCGTGACATCATCATCATTTTACCAGTTCTGAACACATTTTAATGATCGCTCAACAACTGGGACTTCACCTTTCCACAGTAGTTACCACAACAAAACGCACCCTTCAGCTTTTATTTTGAAAGTTTTTCTGGGAGATGTTCCTGTCTCTGAAAGACTTTGGTTCAGCTTCTGTTGTTTAAATGTGCTGCAAGCTGCAAATACACGTTTAACACATTTCACTGGTCTTCGTGCTGAACGTAGAGGATAGAAACACAGTATTGCAGTAGTATTGATCCCACACCAGCGTGGTATCAATGCTATGGATATGTGGATCGATCCGCCTGCTCTAACCAGCATGATGTTTCATAAACACTTAGACATACTCTACTTCAGCTCTGTCATGTTTACTGAGCAGAGTGCATGATGGGATACAGCACTCAGGTGGCCGTGAGATTTGAAACTGGACAGACTACAGTGATACTGGTGGAGGCTCTGCAGTCACTGGGAGATCCAGCTGTTTATCTGATCCAGTCATATGATGATAACATGTTTGCTTTAAAGATAAAGCTTTCGTCCTGCAGCTACATCCTACGGCTAGACTGGACTGCTGCACTTCTCTCTGGTTGGGCCTTCAACACCCGTCTCTCCATCGCTTCCAGTCAGTCCACAGTGCTGCTGCAGGTGCTAAAACACCACTGCAGTTTGGCTGATTTATGTTTAAGATTTGTTTTTACGTTTGTAAATGTTATTTTGTCTTTGCTTCAAATACATCACAGTTGCTCTTTGGTCCCATAGCTGGCGTGCTGCACTGGATCACACTGTACGAACTGTTACTCAGATACTTTAAAGAAATAAGACAACATTTTAAAAACACTTTTTGTCAGAGACTTAATCATTTTTGACTGTAAGCTGAACACTGAATACAGTCTACGGCAAACATCTACAAACTGAGTAAAGCCAGTGTCACAGTGTAACTACATTAAATACATCACACTTCAGTAAAGTCGTAGTGTTTAGAAGATAAACTACAATTTCAGTTTGGATGAATCTGGGTTTGTTATTGCTGATGACATCAGCTGCTCTGTGATTTACAAGTACAAACAAATATGTAGTCAGCATCATCATAACTAACACATGTATGTATGAACCTGTAGTATTTGTACACAGTGTGTGTAGTGTGTCAGTATAATTATATACTAACCTGTGGTACTTGTACTGTTACTGTCATTTCCTCGGGGATTACTAAATACTCTGATTACAGTTCTCGGGTGTTTCTAATAAACTGGCCGTGCGTGATGACGTCTTCTCAGTCGATCAGCTGCTGGTTATGGTACACGTGAGTGACGTCACGGTCACGTTCCCCCTCACGGTCTGGTCTATGATGTCACGGTCTGTCAATCCCGCAGAGGGCGGGGTCTCCTTGCGCCGCGATTGGCGAGCCGGGCGGTGACGTCAGCGGGCGCTGAAGGGGAGGGGTTTATCCCGGAGAGCGAGTGTCCGCGCGCTCCGTCAGCCGCATCCTCGTCATCAGGGACTTGGAGAGCCTCCATCATCACCTCGTCTTTCATCACCTCCATCACCTCCGCCAGCTCCATCATGTCCGGCTCTAAGGAGGACGACCGGAAGGGCTCGAGTGAGTGGCGGGATTTCTTCTGGAACCCGAGGACGCACGAGCTGCTGGGCCGGACCGCCGCCAGCTGGGGTCAGTACCGTGGTATCCGTGCGCGTCTCCGCGAATCGGTTTGTGTGTTCACGGTATCTGTGAACGCGCACAGCTGATTATTGATTACTGATCGATCACGCGGATCGATCGTGCTAACGGTCCGTTTATCAGCCACACGCTGATCATTGATTGAGCAGAGGGCAGCCGGTTAATCGATAACTAAAGCTGTGGTTTCCAAACTGTGGGGCGGGACCCTCGGGGCAGACAGGATGTTTTAGCTCTGAACTGATGTATTGATTATAATCAATGAGTATTGGAGCTTTGTTAGCAGAGGGCTTACCTGTGAACACCTGCTGAGGACGGCACTAACACACCTGAGCTCCTGATGTCAGCAGGGTGCTCCCACCTGTCCAGGTGTACCTGCCTGTCACAGGTGGGTTGCTACAGTCGTCCTGTTGTCTGCTCCTGGGCTCACTCACAGCAGAGATCACACAGAGAGCTTTATTTTCTGATATTGTTTAAGATGAGACCGTTCATATGTTTATAGCACCACAGAACTCTGCACCTCGCCTCCTTTGTCTCTCCACACGTGGGGAGGAGGTGCTGTGAATCTCATTGTACATGCTTACACTGCCTGAGCGTCTGCTTACCTGGATGCATCCAGGTGATCGTCCCAGGCTGTTTCTGATTGGATGAAAGCTCTGTTGGTCTGCACCTCGGCTTAAATCTGGTTTGTCTCAGACTGAGTCAGCTGCACCTGAAGAGGTGTGTTTGAGGTCAGGAACAGCTGTTTCCAGCTGTTTCCAGGTGTGTCTGTGAGCTCAGAGCTCCATCCTCAGGTGATCTGTTCCACGGTCCAATCAGCTCGCTGTGTCACAGGTGGACTCAGAGATCAATACAGTCACAGACTTCAGTTACTGATAGTCGATGTGATCAAACATCAGGAGGAACGTCTGTCTGATTCTGTTACAGCGAAGGCTGATAACTGATCACAGCTGATCAATAACCCTGATCAGCTCTGATCGCTCTCATGACGACCAATACTGAAGCAGTGATGTTGGCAGCCTCTCTCTCTCTGAGTGAGAGTGATGCTTGCTCGCCCTCTGACAGCCATGTCCTGTATGAAGGTCATTCTTTAATGTGTGTGTGTGTTCAGAGTACCATCCAATCAAACTCGTCCGCTTAATCCAGATTAAGACACACTCACTCTCTCACACACACACGGGCAGATATGTTAGTGTGCTCCTGAGGACTCTTAAAGGGACAGTACAACATGTCACTGACTCAGATGGAGGTTGTAGTCACTCTACTGGTCACATGACCATAGGGGGTGGAGACAAAACATCCAGAATCAGGCAGTTAGACCACAGTGAGGTCGCGTTTTTTCAGGAGGGAGCTCAGGAGACGTTCTTGTTAAAATGATCTTCAGCTGGTCCTTGAGGGGGTACCAGTGTTATAGAAGGTTCTAGGTTATTCTGAAGGGGAACAAGGTGTGTTTGGACAGAGCTGATGGAGTTCCTGTGGAAGGTCTGTAGGAAGGACGGAGGGGTGGTAGAGCTCTGGGTGGAACCAGTCACCTCAGCTTTATTCACACAGTGAATCAGTGTTCACAGCAGTGACAGTGTTTCTCTGAGCTCCTGTCAGAGGTCAGAGGTCACAGTGAAGAAACACGTCTGCAAGACGTGGACACAGCTCTGCTGTCACTTCAACATAAATGAAGACAGAAAACTAAACAGCAGTGACGTTTGCAGGGTTACTGAAGTTGGGCTAGCCGGTAGATAAAACTTCCCTTCATGTCTAAAATTTCAGACATGAAGGGAAGTTTAGAAATCGGCCTGTAATGTGAAAGAGCGTTGGGGTCAGAGTGGCTTTTCTTCATAACTGGTTGCACAACTGCGTGTTTGAAGACAAGGAAGAGTTCATCAAAAGTAAGATACAGGGTCCAATAGTAGTCAGAGCTTCCTTAATAATGCGGGAAGGAAGAATGTCATGCAGCGTACTGCAGCTTCTCAAACGATCAATTATTTCTTTTAAAGTTGAAAAGGATACGGGCTCAAACTGTTGAAAAGCCATAGAGCATTCAGACTCCCGGCAGATATGGTGCCCTTAGTACTGAGATCTTATCTATAAAGTAATTTCAGAACCTTTCACAGAGAGCTGGGGAGCATCCCTCTGAGCAGCAGAGCAGGGATTAGAAGATTTTAAATATTAGTAATAATTTCTGACAGAAATGAAGCTTTTGCAGTTTGGACAGTCTTCTGATATTTTGATCGGCAGTTATGCAGGATGTCCAGGGACACCTGGAGTTTGTCTTTTTTACATCTCCTCTCAGCTCGGCGACATTCCCGCCAGAGAGCGCGAGTGGATTCATTCAGCCATGGTTGGTAATTGGCCTTCAGCGTTAAGTCCTTAATGGAGCCACAATGTCTGAAATCGAGGAGCATGTTGAAATAAAGGAGTTAGCAAGTTCATCAACCGATATAGCTGTATTACAGTAGATATCATAAAAAGTAGAGTTAGTAACGGCCGCGGAGAAGCTGGTGATCCGTACATCCGTAATGCACACGTCCAGACTGGATGACAATACCAGATCAAGCGTGTGGCCTTTAACTGGCACTAGAAGGCATGAGCACATCACCCCTGTCCTCACTAACTTACACTGGCTTCCCGTCAAATATCGCATTGGTTTCAGAATCCTTCTGCTCACTTGTAAAATTCTAACTAACGTGGCCCCTAGCTACCTAACTGATCTGCTTGATCTGTACAACCCAAGGCGAGCACTAAGATCCTCCAGCCAACTGCTCCTAATGCAACCAAGGTCTCGTTTAACAACCAGAGGTGACCGTGCTTTTGCCATTGCTGCTCCTGGACTCTGGAATAATCTCCCAGTCGAAATCCATACATCGGAATCAATTCAATCCTTCAAATCACGCTTGAAACCACACTTGTTTAAATTAGCTTTGAATTTCATTCGGTCTGCACTACACCAACTAAATGCAATTTTAAGTATCATTGTACTATTTGTTTCTTGTTCTGGCCGCATTGCGGTTTTATTGTGAAGCACTTTGATGTACACTAGTCGTTTAAATGTGCTGTAGAAATACATTTTGACTTGACTATATAATGATGTGCTTTTGATCGCTAGCGACACAGCTATGTTAGCATAACACAGTGAAGCTGGAGGATGAACGCTAACCTTTTTCCACTCAATAACAGTTAGAATGAGGGCTCTCGATGGTTAGAGACAAATGCAATCGCATGGCAGGATGCTGTAAACGGACCAAACTTCAGTCAGGAGAACAACTGAGATAATCCATCCACAATACGAGGTTAGTCATTAATATACTGCAACAACATGGGAATAGAGCCGCTGCGAGAGAATTCAACATTAATGAATCAATGGTACAGAAGTGCAGGAAGCGCAGTTTTTGGCTTTCCTCATGTTCCGAAACGTGAACATAATTTGCAGATGATATTGCTTGCAGCCGCTGCAATGCTTTCAATCAAAACAGGTGCAGCTAGATGACACCATCAACATGCTATATCGTGGTAGAGCGGTATAGTCAAAATCTACTGTTGGAAAGTTGAAAGGCTGTCCCAACTTTTCTGTTTTGGAGGCAGTGAACGCAGCGTACAGTCGAGTTTTAATAGCTCTGCACTGGCTGCAGTGGTTTCTTTCAGAGTCACGTTTATCGGTGTGTGTGCAAACACATACAAGGAATTTGGTTCCGGTCGATGGTGTCTCTGAAGCACCACAGTGTAAAACACAACAACACGTAAACGGCACCAACAAAATAATAATTCTATACACATAAAAAACAGGATTACGGAAATGAATACCACAGAGTGTATAATGTACAATTATATCTAGCAATGTGAAGCAGTGTGACAGGTCAACTGTTTAGGAGGGAGACACCATACCAGACTATGATGGACAGACTCAATGACTGCAGTGTATTTACAAGCTTCCCTCTTCCGCTTTTTCATGGGTGGCACCTTGTACTTTTCACTCTCCTTTTTCCCCCTACCTCACGCTCACACACACATAATTCTGTCATAAACGGTAGTAACCAGACCAAAAAGCAGCATTTCTGTGCTTTTTTTCCTGAGCTGTGATACACTTTGAATTCTAGCCAATCATTTTACGTTTCGAGGATAGTAGGCGGGTCCAGGTACGTACGTTCTTTTAGAGCAGAGCTACAGATTAAAAATGCTCAAGGCGAAGCGGTCAAAGTCTGGCTGTACTTCACAGCAAAAGATGCAAACTCAGCAGCAACAAGCGCTTTAAGCTGATACTGTGATACTGTCAAAGGAGGTAACACCTCAAATCTGATGAAACACCTGGCGACGCATAGCGTTTTTTTTAAAAGCCGAGAAATGCGCCGTATTTGATAGCTTGCTGCGAGACCTCACACCGAGCACATCTACTGCGGGTGTGGTGCCTGTTATCAGCCTGTTATCGGACCCGGAGCAACATCCCCCAAGAACCCGAAGAGGAGAGTCCTGGCCCCTAGCCCTGCCAGTGTAGCAGAAATGATGAGGATGATGATGCAGCAGCAGCCATTCTTCTCTGTGTGAGTAGCTTAATGTTGTTCGCGTGTAATTTACGTTGAGTAGGCTAACCATGTTATTACATTAATGCATGTAAGGTGAACTAGCAAACATCATCATAGCTACATGCGGCTGTCTTCTTGTTTGATGGCAGATGCTCCCTTCACCTTGGCCAAAAAGGCTAAAATGACCAAAGAAAAAGTGGAAAACAGCTGAACATGAGAGGTTTTTGGACAAAGTTTGTGTTCTCCATTCTTTAAGCACCGGTTTGAGCACCGTTTGAGCACCGGCACCGTTTCAAAAGTACCGGTTTGGTACTGGTATCGGATAAAACCTAAACGATACCCATCCCTAGCCATGAGGCTACATTCTTTAGCGCTATGCCTGTAAAACTCTGCTCATATTGCATCCATATTAAATCATTTTTTGAATAATTTTAAAAATGTTTCTTCACGTCAATATGTGAGCCGCAAGTGGGGATGACATGGACTGCAGGTGACCTGCAGGCCACAAGTTTGAGACCCCTGGCCTAAGGAAAGCATGTATAATGTAAACAGAATTGGTCCTAGCACTGAACCCTGTGGAACACCATAGTTGACCTTGTGTCTACAAGTCACTAGGGCTGGGCGATATGACCCAAAATTCATATCTCGATATTTTTTAGCTGGATGGCGATATAAGATATATATCTCGATATTTTTTTTAAAGCCATAAGTTAAGAACAAAAAGAGAGTTCTTAGTCGCACTGTGTCCCAGATGTCACACGGGCACTTTTATTTACATACAGCGTAGATGTACATGAAGAAATTACTCAAAAATAAAATATCAGCATTTATTAAATAATCATGGTCCATAAATAAAAGAAAACAATGTTGTTTTTGTGCATAACAAAAAGCTCACAATTGTGCAGTCAAAATGTAAACTAATAGACGCTGAGCATAATAACAAAGAGACAGATTTCACAGCTGCACCACGTCTCTGAACAGGTGCCATTTGTGGTCCTTATACACACACAGTACGTATCACTCCGCGAGGCTCCTCCCCGGTAGCCGTAATCCTCTGACAATCCATCAAGCGGTGCAGCCCCGTAGCTTAGCAAAGTCATATTAGAACATTTTTGACAGATTGCTGAGCGCTGTGTACCACATAAAATCGGTTCGCGGTCAGTAAGCACAACCAGAATTCATACATAAGGTGCACTGTCGAGTTTTGAGAAAATGAAAGGATTTTAGGCCGTGCAGCTCCTCCGGGCTGCATGTCGTTAGCGCGGTTAGCTCGTTAGCGCGGTTAGCTCGCTAACACGTTGACGCCGTCCAGCCCCACGCACGGGGCGATCCGCGGTAACTCGCTAACGGAGATTTTCCGCTTTCATCTTGTCATTGCCTGCAGGTGAAGCTATGGGGGAGGCGGAGTTGTGTTCAGTGAAGGAGAGGCGAGGCCGAGTAACGTTGCGTAGAGACAAAAGTGGACGAAAGAGAGGCAAACCTGCGGCTCCACAAGTATAATTCTAACGTAACATAGACTATATCGATATAAACGATATTGTCACATCTTATATCTCGTATGAAAATATATCGATATTTTTAAAAAACTCGATATATCGCCCAGCCCTACAAGTCACCAATTTATCCAGACAAATATAACACGGACAGCACTGCCTTAAATCTAACAAGGTAGTACAGAGCTCTTAATGAAACATTAGAAAGCTTATCAGACCAAAATAACTGCACAACCTGGCTCAAAGGATGTGGCAAGGAAGAGAGAGACCACACAAAGGCTTAATATGCTATAAGATATTTTAATGGAACAAAGTAAAGAAACCTAAAAACAGATTAAGTGGTGCGACATCCATGGCTGAATGCACCATGTCAGGATAAGTTCTCGATCACCCAGGGAAGCATAAGGAGCGAAGAAGGAGACCTGGATGTTCAGTCAGAGTTTCTTTATAACACACCGGGGACTGGCCTACTGGTGTGCTGCATCTGAAACTGGGTCAGCTCCACCAACTAGACACCTGAAAGAGACAGGCGACAGGAAAGCAAGGCTAGCCCACTGGCTGTCGCAGTGAACAGGTAAAACCTCTGTTGGAGTCGCATTCAGGTAGCTGTACAGGGCGTTGACGATGACAACAGTGGGTAGATTATATCCTTAAACTCAGCTCTGCACTTTCAGAAAGACATTTACTGTGATGAAATCAGTGATGGGGGACATACAGGACAGTGAGGACCTGTTTGTTCTCCACCAGTTCTCTGCCACTATATCAGAGCTCTAGACTAACTTTTTGCCAGGGTTGCACCAGTGCGCCGAAATTTTTCAACCGCATCGCTTAACACCGCAGTTTTACATTTGCACTTTTTAGGGGGGGGGGGGGGGGGAATTGAAGTCCATACAGACAATATTGATTTGTAAATTATTAACTAACAAACTTGTGCTTAAAGTGCTTTGTCAATATTGTAGAAAATGTTAAACTTAATCATCACATCGCCTTCTCTGACGACCTGTTTGCTGCTGTCTGCTGCTGAAAGGCAGTGGGGAGAGGGGACACTTGGGCAGTGCATTTACTGCAGCATATAATGTGTTTCCTGGATACACTGTGCTTTTTCAGCATTCAAAGATTGATGGCACTGTGTCAGAGCTGGCTATGAATTTCAGACAGATCAGGCCTTAACAAAAAAGTTATCAATCCTTCTTTTCATCTTTTCTTATTACCCACAGCTACATCCACTCCTCTCGGGCCTAGGCTGCTCACTAGGGCTGGGTATCATCACTGATTTCTATCATCCATTCGATTCCGGTTTTCAAAGTCCCGGTTTGATTCAACTTAGCCTCAGACAGTCAGAAATATTATAATTCTGATCATTTATCAGTACTGATACATGTGATGTGATACATCACAGCAGATGCCTTTGAGTGAAAGTAACTGAGAATAAAACACAGAAAAACATGAAGGAGATTTTCCTGGTCTGGCTTTTTATAGCAGATAACCTTAAAAATATTCTACAATGTTCTGCAATTTTGCACAATTTTAAGAAGTTTACATTTCTTCAGTATTGAACAGCAGAAATTAGGCTTTCTTGGCCGAGGTCATTTAAGTGAAAAAAGAAAAAGACAGCAGCCACAGCGCTGTGAACAACGGTAGACTGGTGGGTAATAAGCGAATGAATGATGCTGAAAACAGATTTGAGACGGGAAACTGTTCCTGAAGTACAGAGAGAGAGAGAGCTGTGCAGGAAGTGTGATTTTTATCGTGGTGGAAGCAAAACAGCAAAAGTCAGAGGGAATTCATGACGACATTGATCAAATGTGAAGCGCAGTTTGCTGCTTCTTTTGCTGCTGGCTCGGTGGATTTTGGTTGGAGAGACAAAACCTCTGCAGCTCAGAATCAGCACAAAAAGACGTAATCACAGAGCGGACCGGACGCATCAGGATCGCTGAGCTCCGACAGCGTGTCCGTCTGCGGGCCGTCGGGTGAGAAAGCCGAGAAAGACAAAGTTGATTCTGATGCGTCCACTCTGTGTTCACGTCTTTGTGTGGAATCCATTAATGAATCGATATCGCTTTATTCAAGCTACTCACCTCTCTCTTCCACCTGCACTTTCAACTGGACCACGGCCAATCAGAGAGGTCCCGCCCCTGACTATCTCTGATTGGTCTAGTCCACGATAGGGGCATAATGTGTGTCTGTTGTTGACCACACGGAGAGTTGCAGAGATTCTTTTTTTTGTTACCCGAACAGTTGGTCGCACAGGTGCAACCAAACGTTTATTTTAGTCGCACCACTGAAAAATTTGGTCGCATTTGCGACTAAATTGGTCGCACTCTAGAGCCCTGCACTCTAGCATCAGGGTCACCTGCAAGTGTTCCCAGGTGTGGATGAGGACGTTTCGTCTGATGAGGAAATGAAGTGAGCGTGTGATTCTCTCACCTCTGTCTTCTCTTAGTGGTTGGATGATGGCGGCGAGCTTGAGTCTGCCATAGATATTGTCATGTGACCATCAGAGCCCCTCTGAGGTCAGCTGGAATCAGACGATGGATGAAGAGGAACAGAGGCTGAGCAGATTACAGTACCTCCCCCTCCCCCTCACACCGATGACCTACTTCAGTATGAATCGAGGGGTGGGGGAGGGGCTAAGCACAAGAGGATTATAAAGATGACATTAGAGGAGGGAACGGGGGAGGGGCATGCTGTGCTCTGAGTAACCATCACCTCCCTCCACAGGGCTGATCCTGCTCTTCTACCTGATCTTCTACCTGTGTCTGGCGGGCATGTTCGCCTTCACCATGTATATCCTGCTGCTCACACTCGACGACTACAAGCCCACCTGGCAGGACCGGCTGGCCACTCCAGGTGAGGACACACCCACAACAGAGAGGGGCGCGGTTTATCAACAGAGGCTCATGAGGCTCAGCTGTGATTGATTAGCGCTGACCTGCTTCCTGTTTCAGGGATGATGATTCGCCCAAAGGGAAACCAGCTGGAGATCACCTTCTCCACCTCAGACACCGAGAGCTGGGACAGCTTCATCCACAATCTCAACTCCTTCCTGTCCCGTAAGAGCCCCGCCTCTTTAACCACTTATCAATATAACTGAAAGGTTACCTGCCCGATTACCTGTCACACCTGTGTCTGTACCTGTGTGTCTGCAGCGTACAACGACAGCTATCAGGTTCAGACCAACGATGAATGCACACCTGACGAGTACTTCATCCAAGAGGACAGCGGAGAGGTACGCCTGTCTGACCTACACCTGTCTGTTTGACCCACACCTGTCTGCCTCACCTACACCTGTCTGACCTGCTCTCTCTGCAGGTGAGGAACAATCCCAAACGTTCCTGTCAGTTCAATCGGACGATGTTGGAGGAGTGTTCGGGGGTTTTGGATCGTTTCTATGGTTACGACAAAGGACAGCCCTGCATCCTCATCAAACTGAACCGGGTATGACCTCTGACCCCCATGTTAAGCCCAGTTACACTCTAGTGTTACTGCAATGAAAATGATTTTGCCAGAGGAGGAAGTGCTTCCTGTCTGTAGGTTTCAGAAAGCGGCCAATCAAAAGAGACTTTTAACCTCAAACCCTCCAATGACATTCTCACGAGCTGTTCTTCTACCTGCTGCAGGTGATCGGGATGTTACCGGGGAAGGAAAGACAGTCTCCTTATGTCACCTGTGCAGCAAAGGTCTGTAAACCTGTCTGTCTGTAAACCTGTCTGTCTGTCTGTGAACCTGTCTTCATCTCACCTGTGTCGTCTCCATCCTCAGAGGTACAGAGTGGGTGAAAATGAGTGGGTAAGACCAGCAGACCAGGAAGTAGATCATGATAGAGTCCCTTAGTGCCTCCATCACAGAATCACAGCAGAGTTACGTGTTAGTAACCTCCAGTTACAGGTTATTGAAGCGTATTGACGACCAATCAGAAGTATTGATCAGTGTGTTTGTGTGCAGAGGGAGGACAGCGACAAGATCGGACCTCTGGCTTATTATCCTCCTAATGGGACCTTCAACCTCATGTACTACCCGTACTACGGCAAGAAGGCCCAGGTACTCGCTCAGTATTCACTCAGTGCACACTCATGTACATGTTCAGTACACACAGAGTACTGTACTAATACTGACATGCGATGTGTTTACTGTCTCAGGTGAACTACACTCAGCCTCTAGTGGCCGTGAAGTTCCTGAACGCCTCTCTGAACACAGACATCAACGTGGAGTGTAAAGTGACCTCCAACACGCTCGCCGCCGGCAGTGACAGGGACAAGTTCGCCGGACGCGTCTCCTTCAAACTCCGAATCAACGACAAATAGACACACACACTGACACAGACACACACGCACACACAAACACACACAAACACGTGAAAGCTGCACTCATCCAGATGTTTCCACTTCCTGTCACAGCCTCACACTGACCAGCTGTATTTTATATTTCCATGTTGTGTTCACTGACCATGATGACGATGCGTTCACTGACCAGGGTCATGATGCGTTTACTGACCATAATCATGATGCATTCAGTGACCATGATGATGACGATGCGTTCACTGACCAGGGTCATGATGCATTCACTGACCAGGGTCATGATGCGTTTACTGACCATAATCATGATGCATTCAGTGACCATGATGACGATGCGTTCACTGACCAGGGTCATGATGCGTTTACTGACCATAATCATGATGCGTTCACTGACCAGGGTCATGATGCGTTTACTGACCATAATCATGATGCATTCACTGACCATGATGACGATGCGTTCACTGACCAGGGTCATGATGCATTCACTGACCAGGGTCATGATGCGTTTACTGACCATAATCATGATGCATTCAGTGACCATGATCGCGATGCGTTCACTGACTGTTTAAAGTGTCTGTTTCTCAGTGGATTCCCTGGTAGTTGTAAACACACAGTTTCTTTCTCTGATAGGACCCCTCGTGCAGCTTTAACTCAGACATACCCACCCTCAAACCGACCAATCCGCACGCACACATAGTCTGATGTCACTGCCACTGGAGGCCGGTGACAGGCCAGTGTTCACCTCCATGGTGGATCAGTCTGCATGAATCAAAGAGAGAATTATTGATCCCTTAATGTACACTTTATTGATTGTTTATTTATTTGTTTGTTTACGACGTGTTTGTTTACACTGACATTCTTTAACTAAAGTCAGAGATGAGACATGTGAACACAGAAACACTCTGACATCGACCAATCACAGTAATTACTGACCTCATAGTCAGGTGACTGATCAATCAGCCAGTCTGGAGTCAGTTCTCAATTCTCTGATAATGAACCACATCTTCTACATCATTCCCAGTCCAGAAACCACAAACCAGTTCACTAACTGGTTTGTCTTATCGGCCATGATAAATGTCTCCTCGTTTGTTGCCACGGAAACAGCTGAACTCACAGCCAATCGGAAGCTAGCTTTAGTTTCCATTCCCGCAGCTTTAGTGTGATGATGTCACCTCGTTTCTTCTTTTCCTTTTTGTGTGGCTGCAGCTGATTGGCTCCTTAGTTAGAAAATCAATTAGTGCTCACCTGGGTGAGTTAGGTTAGTTAGTTAACGAGGTAGGAAGTCGTTAATGTTTGCTTTTGTTTGTTATTTATTTGTTTGTATGTGTGTTTCTGTTTCCACCATGGGGCTGAGCATGACAACACACACACACACACACACACACAGTCAGTGTCCTCAGCTCCGTCGGGGAAACACCCCCACTTACCTGTACTCCTGTCCACCAATTGTCTTCCTTTAAAGAAAGGGCCTGGCCAATCAGAGGTTCCCGCTGTATGATGTCATCTACTGCTACCTGCTTGTAACTGGTTGATTTCTCCTGCCTGAAAATGTCCTTGTGTTCAAACAGCGAATAAAAAAAAGCAAGAAATTAAACAACAAAAAACTACTTATGTGTATTTCATTGGGGGGGGCGGGGGGTCTCCTGGATGCAGTGAACACATCACTGCATCACCTGTGCAGTGATGTGTTCCTGAGGATGTTGTCATGGAGACGAGCATCTTCCCGGAGGATGGGTGAGTTTTCTGTCAGTGCTGAGACTGTTTCATGTGTTTTACATAAGAGCCTCAGTTATATAAGAGCACGAGTTATAGACAGAGGTGAGCCGTGAGCCCTCTGCTGGTCACAGCCATGCATCACAACCAGACGGCCCATTATAACTACATGTCACTGTGACCAACACTGCCACCTGCTGACAACCCTGCAGTACTGCGTCTTCACAAACAACAAACACTTTGATATAATGTTTTTAAGACAGTAGTGTATCCATGGTTACCATGACTGTGTAGCCATAAACCTGAAGTTGACAGGGTAACCACACATCCTGTAGTCAAACAGGTTACATGAACAGCTACCTGTAGTGGGTTATTAAAGGTGAGCCACAATTTGCTCACAGAGTCAGATCACAAAACAAGTTTGGCAGTCGAGCGATGATGCAAAGATACTCAGTAAACAAAACTATTTTAACAATCTCCATGGAGACGGGGACAGTGACGACTAGGGGAGGGAAGGTCCATTTCCACGACATCAGGACAGCTACAGTATCTGAAGCTTGGATCAAACACAGAATAACTCATCGAGCCGTTATCAACGAAACAACCTGGTCATTTGCGAACAGTTTATTAAGTTCAACTTCACAAATCCAATAATTTTGACTGCCTTCTTTTCTGTTCGAATTTCTAAAACTACACGTACCATCTGTCTAGCTCTTGAATAAACCTTAAATACCTGCAGGACTCTGTTAAGGTCTAGCTCCGTGCTGGGATGTTTCCTGGAGTCTGTGGAGGTGGTTGGTGAGAGGAGGATGTTAGTAAAGCTGACATCCATCATGAACAACCCACATCACCCACTGCATGAGTCTGTGAGTGGGCTGAGCAGCTCCTTTAGTCAGAGACTGAAACACCCTCGCTGCAGGAAGGAGCGCTTTCGCAGATCATTCATCCCAACAGCAGTTAGACTCTATAACTCCTCAATCACGATGTCATAAGTCACTGGACACTGTGAACATCCACGGTCACCACTTCATGCATAATGGACCTTCATGTGTACGGACATGTGCAGGTATACATGTCTGTATATGTATACATATGTATATTTAGTGTGTACATGTCTATACATAGGAATAGTAGTGGTACAATAGTTATGTTAAGCTATATAGTTTATGTCCTGCATATTTCCAACCATATCCATAATCACATACTGTGTATGTATCTTATCTTATCTTATACCAATCACTCAAACTGTACCTGTAATACAAATAAAAGTAAGGGTAGTGGAACCCCTGGTTTCTATTACAAAAGTAATATAGAGAGAAACATGTTGATTCTGCATTTGGGACTGAACATTAATCATGATTCTGGTGTTAAAGGTATTAATATTAATGAGATTAATGGGATTACATAGCTTTAACTCAAATGACAGATGACTGTTTAAGAAGTACAGGTGGTTGGAGTGGTACTGATGGATGTAACTGATGACAATTTATTGTTAAAAACCATTTTAGAATCTGATGGTTTAATCAGTTTGCATGGTTATGGACGTGCAGTTATGGATGACTTTTGTTCCCTGTGTCTCCTTTGTTAGATCACAGGTGTTGAACTCCAGGCCTCCAGGGCTGGTGTCCTGCAGGTTTTAGACGTGTCCTTGATCCATCAACATGTCTTGAAGTTCTCCAAAGGCCTGGTAATGAACTAATCATTTGATTCAGGTGTGTAAAGAGGGTGTGTAGAGAGCGTGAGATCTAAAACCTGCAGGACACCGGGCCTCCAGGCCCTGAGTTAGATTATGTTCAGCTGTGTTCCCTCCTATGTTTTGGTCCCTCGTTTGCCCTCCTGTGTATTTATGTCTTCGCCTCCCTCGTTGTTGTTTTTCCCTGTATGTTTAGTTTACATTCCTGTATGCAGTATCTCCAGCACTCGGGCAGTAAGGCTGTTTTTGAGTTCAAGTCCTGTCTGCGAGTCTGCATAGGGTCCAATCTTGCCTGCTTCACAGCCAGTTCATGACAATATCAATGGCCTTTTTACCTGGATAAATAAAGGATTAATAACCTAACACTGAGGAAGGGTTAATATAGTCTTAGATTCTCAGGTGCAATCAGTAGTTAAATGGATATTACACATATTTTGAATGTGTCTCACCCTCATAAAACATTTGGTTCCAATTACACTGTGAATCTAGTTTTAAAGGTTTCTATTGAACGTGTGTTTGTTGGTCCACGAGACCAGGCTGTAATCTTACACAGTAAATTATCCTGGACAGAACATGTTATTATGATTACTACTAGAACGTACAATGATGTTGATGTGCGAAGGTTTTGACCCAAATGATATTTTAAGGTAAAGATCCAAAGAAAACAGACTAAAAACACAGGAAGAAACCTGCAGCAGAACCAGGCTCATGGAGGGGCGGGGCCATAGTGAGCAGATGGTGGTTCCCACTTTGTGACTGTTGGTGTCACACCACATGAAACACTGGGGCTCTCACTTGGTGTTGGCTCTCTCTGCGTTAGAGTGTCCCTTCCTGTTCCTGTTACAACACACAGTGGTGTTTTTGTTTAGCTTACCTGCATTGCAATTTAATTAAAAACTTATAGAGAACTTCTTATTTCATATCCTCACGTGCTTCATCCGACGCAAACCTGCTGTTTACTCACTTGATCTTACTTTATCTTTAATTATATTTAGCTTAGCTTAGCTTTTTGCTGACATGTAGGCTATTTGTAGCTCTGGAGTCCAGGATCACTGAACCGGAGACTCGGTTTTGCAGGCCTAAAAACCTGATAGCCAGGCCTGTGTAGCCCGTGCAGCCGAAGGTAGCATAGGCCCTGTTAGCTGTCCCCCAACAGACTGTCCCGAACAGCCGGCGAAACAGGACAGCTGGTGACAGTGAGGAGCAAACATAGTCTTAAACAGAAGCCCCTGGTACACCACCAATTATTAGCAAGTCCAGCATAGTACTGAGTCGTGCTCTGGACATGAAGACAGCAGCAGCAGCTTTTTTTTTTAACTTGGGCTGAGCTGAGCTGATCTTATCAGCAGTTTCTCCTCTGCCTTCAATAGATCTTAGCTACAGAAGAAGACACAAACTGTACAGACCACAACTTCATCTTTTTGGGGTATTTTTGTTTTTTTGCAGATGTGTGAAACAGCCAGAGAGCATCAGCCTGTCAGTGATGAAGTGTTTCATCCACTGACAGATCAGTAGCTCTGGAGCGCCATCAGCTGGATTGAAAGGGTTAACCAGAGCTGGATGAGTGTGTGTGGATGGCTGCAGAGTCAGTGTGTCCTCTCTGAGCTTCATGGAGCTGTGAGAGGGACAGCTGGGACACTTTAGGAAGGACCTCTGTGAGCCGGACACACAGCTGACGTGACAACAGGAAGTGATGAAACTGGAGCCCGAGGCATCTCTCTGCTGCTAAGACCGCACGCCTTCAGTTGAAATCCAGACACCATGAAGACGGCTCCTCTGCTCCTCCTCCTCGATGAGTCCTTCACTCAGTTATTGGATCAGAGTGTGAGACGAAACACAGCGGACCTCTGAGCAGGTCCTGTTGGAGGGTTTCAGTGGTCACTTTGTGTTACAGCACAGCTGACAGTAAACAGTCCTTCATGTACTCTGACTCCATGGATGGAAACAGATTCTGTGATATGTGAAGATCATGTGAGTCATTGGCTGATGTCTGTGTGTGTTTCACACACTTCAAACAGAGGTGATCCAGTAATGCTGCACTAATGAATTAGACTAACTATTCACTTTAGCTAAAGTTATTAAGTTAGCTAAAGAGTTGGGATGCTGTGTAAGACATAAATAAAGCTAAAATACAAAGGTTTGGGCACAGTTTTGCATGTTTCCCTACTGTAGGGGTCTCTGCAAGCATACAGAGGGGCACTCTGAGAGGGTCCAAGATGACAACTTTGGAATTCTACTAGAAACAGTCGATCATATTTGTCAAAGCTGAATTCAGGGCAAACTACGCTAAATTAGCGTTTTGAGCTAATAGCTACAATAAGCATAAAAGTTACCTTACAGCTATCATTTGTTAACATGACGCTTGTTCTTATACATGTAATACATTTATTACCAACCTGAGAGTTTATCCGCTGGTCATTCGACATGACGAATGACTTCTGAAGTCTTAATTCAGCTCAAGACGCTGTAGATTCCCGTCAGTAACACTTTCGGTCCGCTAGTAAAACGCAGTTCTATTAATCTGCGCTTGAACCGGAACCGGATGTAAGTTCCAAAAAACTGAATTTTGGAACTGAAATTGAATTGTAGACCTGAAACTGAATGGTGAGAAGTGAAACTGAAATTATTCGAGAGCTGAATTTTTAAAGGATAAAATGCAGTTTCAAAGCAAATCAATTCATTTTCAAACCAGAAATTCAATTTCAAATTAGACTAATTCAAATTCAGTTTTCAAAAGCATTTATTCAAGTTACAATTCAGATTCAATCTGAGCAATTCAAATTCAAATTTAACTTATTCAAATTCAGTTTCTGGTGGCACAGATTTCTGCCCATAGAAAAAGCTCAAGTCTGTGGATTGTCCTCCTGTTGCAGGTGTGTGTGTGCTGCTGCTGTCTGCACCGACTGTTTCTGCAGGTGAGTTGATGGAAGTGAAAACAATCAGTGAGACTCCAACAAGAACACAAATACACTTACTGTGTGTGTGTGTGTGTGTGTGTGTGTGTGTGTGTGTGTGTGTGTGTGTGTGTGTGTCCTCCAGTGTCTCTGTCTGTCAGTCCAAACCTTCAGCAGGTCTTCAGTGGATCTTCAGTGTATCTGAGTTGTGTTGATGATGGACAGACAGCTGATGGATGGACAGTGAAGAGGACCAGAGGAGGACCCACTGAGGACTGTGGAGCAGCTGCAGCTTCAAGCTTTGGGCGGTTTAATAGTTCCTCCTGCATCCTTTCATCTCTCACCCAGTCAGACTCTGCAGCTTACTGGTGTGAAACCAGTTCTGGACAGAGTGATCAGATCAACATCACTGTAACTGGTACACACGCTGCTTCATCTGCTGCTGCTACAACATCTGGACGTTTCTCTGCTCTCATTAACTCTGTTTGTCTCTGTTTGTCAGTTAAAGGTGTGATTCTGCTGATCCCGGCCCTTCCTGTGTGGACAGGAAGTGATGTCACTCTGCAGTGCAGCAATGGGAAAACAGCTGCAGCTTATTTCTTCATTAAAGGGAGTCCACTTGAACATAATCCTAAACCAAAGCACATCCTCACTAAAGTCCAGCGGTCTGATGAAGGTCTCTACTCGTGTTATACTGATATTCATGAACGTTCTCCTCAGAGCAGACTGAGGGTCAGAGGTCAGGACACTAACATCACTTCCTGTTTATAGATACAAACCAGCCTGGTGACCTGATAATGAACTGACTGAACAATCTTCATAATCTCTCCTGTAGATTCTCCTCCCAGTACAACCTCTCCTCTTCTTCTCGCTACTCCCTCCTCTTCCTCTCCACACTCTTCCTCCTCCCTTCCTCTTTATCTCCTGGTCCTCCCTGTAGTCCTGGTCCTGGTTGGAGGTGTGGTTCTGTGGAGGAAACAGAGAGGTATGTCTCACCTGGACTAACCAGGTAACCCCTTTAACCCGAGGCTCTCTGAGAGTGACAGTCAGACTTTACATTTGATGACCTACTTCCTGATTCTAACCGAGATGATGCTCAGAGCTACCAGCTAAGCTCCACCCTCCATTAAGCTTCGCTCATTCTGGAGGTGAAGGTGTTTGTAATGGTCGTGGTCAGCTTTAGTTGACATTTATCTGGTTTCACATAGATGATGGTTCAGCTGGAGACTCTGGAGTCACATCTTCATCTCTTCACAGAGCAGCAGATTCAAATTAAGGATTTCATGAAACTTTTCGGTCTGAGCTCAGAAATGCTGATGTTTCTCTGTGTGATGTAGGAGGTCGGGGAGCAGAGCTGTGGAGCTGTGGAGGTGACGGCTGTCTGAGACGGAGCGTCTGCCTCTGCTGTGAGTCTCCTTCATGTTTCTCCACATGTATTATCTGTGTTTCCACCACTGGAGGGCGCTTTGGGTTATCGATGTGTGGGAACAGCCAATCACTGCAGGCTGAATGCTTCTCTTTGGTCATGTGACCATTTGATCTCTGATCAGTGCGTTCTTCAGTTTCAGGCCTGTTTCTGCTGACTGCTGCAGGTGAGCTGATGTTCCTACACCTGTCTGTCCTCATCATGACCTCTGACCTTTGGTGACCTTTAGTGACCTCTGTCCTGTTGCAGGTGTGTGTGTGCTGCTGCTGTCTGCTCTGACCGTTTCTACAGGTGAGTTGAAGGTAACGGGAACTCTGAGGTGATGTAGGTGCTCTGTGGTGGCTGCTCCATCATCATGTCTAACAATCCTCGGAGTCATGAAACCGCCGCTTTTTCTTCTCTCCTTTATCTGACTCACCGTTTAAAGCTGATAGGCTGGCAAATAAAGCTTCTCTGTTCTTGTACTTGGATCAGCTGATCAGAGGAAGACACAAAATAATGTTCACTGCTCAAGCTACATTTCTCCTTTAATGTATTGATCAGATTTATATATGAATTATATCTTTGATTAGGAGTAAAGATGATTTATGACTAGCACATATAGAAAAAAGCTGTTTTAGCACTCTGATCATCTTTAACAGAAAAGGATGGATGTTGGGATCTTCTCTAGTCACAGGCTGGAAATTTGCCCTGCATGATGAGTCGTGTGTTTCCAGCAGCAGGGTCTGAAACTGCAGTTAAAGTTCTGAGACTCCGCCCATAATGACCTAAAACCATGTGTGATTTAGATGCTACACATCTATCCTTCAGTATCATCTCCTCGTTCACCTCTGGAGTTCTTCTGTCCTGCAGCTTCATTTCATTGTACTCGATCACACCTGCTTCATGTTTCTGTCCTCAGACTCCCAGCATGCCCCAGGGGTGGAGGTGTTTGAGAGGGCGGAGTCTGTCCTGCTGTCCTGTCAGGTACCAGCTGATGTTTCCAGGAGTGCCACACCAGGAGTGAGGGACCGCGATGAGTTGAAGGTCCCAACAGTCCACATACGTCTGCAGAGCGGAGTAGATCTTAAAGATCAGAACCATCGCTGCTTCAGTCGAACATCGATGAGAGTCGACGCTCTGCAGACTGGAGACCTCAGCCTCACTCTGAGAAACCCCACAGTCTCTGACAGTGGTAACTACATCTGCACCACCCGCAGGGCTGGAGACGATCTGAAGAAGATCCATGTACAGCTGAAGGTCAAAGGTCAGTGGGGAAGATCCAAATCCAATTTATTTATACAGCACATTTAAAAACGGAAGGTTTGCCCAAAGTTTTGTACAGAAACAAAGGAGTTAAACACAAGATAAAACCATGACGCTCACATAAAAATATAATAACACACATAATAAACATATCAACTCACACCAGTCTGAACCTTTCAAAAAAAGGAGTGTGTCTAATATTTAAAGGCAACGTATTCCAACGTTTGGGGGCCATAATTGAAAAGGCTCGTTCTCCTCTACTTTTTGGTCTAGATTATTGGACAACCAAAAGCAGCTGGTCATAAATATAAATCATTATAAATCAGCGTTAGCACTTTGAAATTGATTCTGTCATGAACAGGAAGCCGACGAAGAGAGAACAGGATAGATGTTACACGTTCATGCCTGTGAGTACCAGCCAAGAGGCGGGCAGCAGCATTTTGAACAAGCTGAAGATGTGCAATAGATCCTTGGCTCAATACAACATAAAGTGCATTACAGTAGTCAAGCCGAGTTGAAATAAAGGCATGTATTACCTTCTCCATGTCACATCTTGACAAAACTGGCTTCAGCTTTGCTATTTGCCTCAACTGGAAAAAGCTTTTTTGCAACACAGAACTAATATGTTTGTTCAATTTAAAATCCATAATGACTCCCAAGTTTGTCATATGCTGTTTAACATAAGAGTCACACCACCCACAATTCCCAGGCGGGTTGCATGAAATATTATTAGGTCTAAATACAGTTTTACTCTCATTGAAACTCAAAACGTCCAGAGCCATCCAAGCTTTGACATCTTCAAGGCAGTTCAAAAGGATTTGGATGGAGCCTGGGCCATTTGGTGCTAAAGGCAGATAAATTTGGCTGTCGTCTGCGTAGACCCCAAAGGGAGCAGGTATAATGAAAAAAGAAGAGGGCCAAGGATTGAGCCCTGGGGCACCCCACAAGAAAGGAGGGCTGGTGGACTCAAAATGTTCAACTTTAACACTAAACGTTCTGCACCTCAAATATGAGCAAAGCCAATCCAGTGCTGCACCTTTGATTCCAACCAGGTGTTCCAAACGAGAGATAAGAATATCGTGGTCAACAGTGTCAAACGCTGCAGTAAGATCTAAACGCACCATGATCACAGGACTTGCACAATCATTTTCTAAAAGATATAATTAAAAACACGTAAAAGTTCTGTTTCAGTGGAGTGTAGATGTTAAAAAACAGACTGAAAAACCTCCATGATACCATTAGCATCTAAAAACTTATTCAGTTGGTTACAAACAATTTTTTCCAATTCTTTGAAAGGAATGAAATCTTTGAAATGGGTCTAAAATTTGAGCAAACTGAAGGATCAAGGCCAGGTTTAGTTGACATGGTTTTTAATAAAGGGTTTACAATTGCATGTTTAAAACCATCAGGAACCACACTGGAAGTAGTACGGCTATCACTCTGACCAATGACTCGAATGTCAGATTAGAGAGAAGCAAGCACAAACAGACAAAACAGACTCTGACTCCTCCTCTGTGTCCTCCTAATGACTCCTCCTCTGTGTCCTCCCTAATCACGCCTCCTCTGTGTCCTCCTAATGACTCCTCCTCTGTCTCCTCCCTAATCACGCCTCCTCTGTGTCCTCCTCTCTATCGTCCTCTGTGGCTGTATCCCAATCCAGGGTCTGCAGCCTCAACGGTCCTCAAGGGCCGCGTACTCAAAGACCGCTAAGGCCGGAAGTGCAAAGCTTGTGAAATGGGACGGTCTATCCTCCTCCTGACTCCGATGTATCCTTCTCCTAACTCCTCCTCTGTCTCCTCCTAATGACTCCTCCTCTGTGTCCTCCTCCTGACTCCTCCTATGTATCCTTCTCCTGAGTCCTCCTATGTATTTTCCTCCTGACTCCTCCTATATATCCTCCTCCTGACTCCTCCTCTCTATCCTCCTTTGTGTCCTCCTCTTTCAGCTCCTCCTCCTCCCTGTGAGTCTGTGCTGAGACTCGTCTGCCATCTAGTGGTCTTCTGTCCGTACTGCATCTCCACTGGTCTGCTGCTGTCCATCTGTTGGAGCAGGAAGACACCGAACAAACCGGCCGTCTCCATGGAGATGAGCCAGTGTGATGGAGGAGGTCAGGGACTGGCTGAAGATGGTGATGATGTCACTGCTGATGTCACCACTGAGCATGCCTTCTGAGCTGCAGACTGACAGCATCTGCAGTATTTCTGTATCTTGGTTCCTCTTTTGCTGTGTTGGAGAAAAGTTCTAGTGTTTGCTGTCAGTATGTCTTAGTTAGGTTTGAGTTTATCGCTTCATCCCTGTTTCCTGTGTAAGTCTGTCCTCTGTGCATGTCTCTTAAGTCATGTGTCCTCTGTCTGTATTGTGCCTCCTGTACATTCTCCCAGTGCATCATGTGCGTCTCCTCCCGTTGTCCTCCAAGTTCGTCTAGTTCTTCCGTTCTTCCCTCCCGTCTCCTGTGTCATATTGTGTGAATTAGTGTTTCCTGTTTTACTTTGACAGTGCCACGTCCTGTGTTCAGTGTGTATAGCTTTGCTTCCTGTGTGTCGTCAGGTCCACTCTCCCTAATGACCCTTGTGTGCTTATGTTGTGTCTGTTTTCCTCTGTCAGGTTGCCTGTTTCCTGTGTCTCTCACGTCATGGTCTAGTTCATCCTGGTCTCATGTTCCAGTTTTCCTTGTTTTTTGCTTTATTTTCCCCAGTTTAGTCAGTGAGTCCAGTCCTGGTTTCACATTTTATGTATGTCAACATTTCCAGCCTTAATAAATGACTCTCCTTCGTTCAACCTCACTCTCGCCTCAGTTGTCTACATTTGGCTCCTCCTCTTCTCTCCACATGATGTGTTGTTGCCGATTGTGACGCCGTGGAGCTCTGATGTGTAAGTCAGTAAGTTTACCTCAGCATACGAGGTGAAAAACTAACTTCATCGTCTTTAAATTTGTTACTGAGGTCTGGACGATGAACACAGCCCTGTAAACCCTCCCACTGATACTACACTGATACATATTACCCAAATGGTCACTGCTAAATAAACACACTGTGTGTTGAACCAAAATCATACATGTTTCCATGAAAAATGTCCTGATGCACGCTCAGTGATCCAGGTAAGGAGATCCCTAAAGGTTGACCGTAGATCTGACCTGTGTGACCTCTGAGGCTCCATCACTGAGTGTATTCAGCAGATACAGATACAAACACTTCCTCTGTTCATGTCAGTGTGCAGTGCTGTTTACACAGCATCCACCTGACCGCTGAGACTGGGAGGAGTCACAGATCCTGGGTGGGCAGGGCCAGGAAAGCTACCAGATTAAACCTGTGGACCCAGCTGCTGTGGATGTGGACCAAGCTGCTGTGGACCCAGCTGCTGTGGATCCAGCTGCTGTGGATCCAGC